>NC_059118.1:15261323-15636323 GCF_020740685.1 Jaculus jaculus
AAACTCACAGTGATCCTCCTACCTCTGCCTCCCAAGTGCTGGGATTAAAGGTGTGCGCCACTACACCCAGCTTTTATTTATTTTTGAGTGTTTGGTTGTTTTGGATTTTCAAGGTAAGATTTTGATCTAGCCCAGGCTGACCCAGAATTCACTATGTAGTCTCAGGCTAGCCTTGAACTCATAGCTGGCACATATCTCTGCCTCCCATGTGTTGGGATTAAAGGGCTGTGCTACCATATCCAGCATGAATTCTTTTAAGAAAATATATTTATTTATTTATTTAAGAGAGAATGAGAAAGAGTGTGTGTGAGAGAGAGAATTTGCCACTGCAAATGAACTCCAGATGCATGTGCCACCTAGTGCATCTGGCTTTACGTGGGTATGGGGAATCAAACCTGGGCCCTTTGGCTTTGCAGGCGAGTGCCTTAATCACTAAGGCATCTCTCTGACCATGAATTTATTTTTAAAGAAAAAAAAAAGTTTAGAATACTCAGGTGTGAGTTCTTGCTAGGGTTTCCAGGTCCCTTTGTCCCTGGACAAGGAATACCAGAGACTCATAGCAAGGTAATAGAAGCAGAGACTGTGTATTATGAAAGACAAAGGCACTTACTCCAGAGAGTGGAAATGAATTAGTGGGCTGGGAAAAGGCACACACTCAAAAGCTCTGGCCCACGGGTCTCTTCACCCTTGAATAGGTTAAGTGCATAGCACCTGCCTCTTCAGTAATTGCAGGTTACGGCTTTTCTCCTGTTCGCTCTGTCACCATACGCAGTCAGCACTGGGAAAAGTGTCCAGTCCTCTCCTGCCCTCACTGTTGAGCTTGATGTCACTCTGCTCTTGTCTATTCTGCCACAACCCTGCTGGGGTCTGAATACTTGTATTTCCTCAAAACTCATATATTGATGTCCTAACCTCCCAAGAGATGGTATTGGGGCCTGGGGCCTTTTGGAGGTGATTAGATCATCAAGGCAAAGTCCTTATAAAAGCAACCTAAGGGCTGGCGAGCTGGCTCAGCGGTTAAAGCACTCGCTTGCAAAACCTGATGACCTTGGTTTGATTCCCTGGTACCCAGGTAAAGCCAGATGCACAAGGTGGTGCATGCATCTGGAGTTCGTTTGTAGGGTATAGCATGCCCATTATCTCTCTCTCTCAAATGAATAAATAATTATTTATTATTATTATTATTATCATTATGTTCTTTTTTTTAAGGTAAGGCCAGCTCCCTCTCCCCTTTTAAAAAATTATTTATTTAAAGCCGGGCATGGTGGCACATGCCTTGAATCCCAGCACTCGGGAGGCAAGAGTAGGAGGATCATCATGAGTTCGAGGCCACCCTGAGACTACATAGTGAATTCCAGGTCAGCCTGAGCTAGAGTGAGACCCTACCTTGAAGAAAACCAAATAAATAAATAAATAAATAAAATAAAAAGGGGAGAGGGAGGAAATTACCATGGGTTATTTCCTATACTTATGGAAGTTGTCAAAATAAATAAATAAATAAATACAAATATTTTAAAAAGTAAAAATAGGGCTGGAGAAATGGTGTAGTGGATAAGGTGCTTGCCTACAAAACCAAACAACCCAGGTTCAATTCCCCAGTACCCACATAAGCCAAATGCACAATGTGGTACATGCGTCTGGAGTTCATTTGCAGTGGCTGGAGGTCCTGGCATGCCTATTGTCTCCCTTCCCTCCAACTAAATAAATTAAAAATAAATTTTAAAAAATTAAAAAAGACCTAAGAGACACCTGTCACCCCTTCCACCCTGTAAGATTTGAGTGAGAAAATGGGTCCTCACCAGGCACCAAATCTAATGATGCCTTGATTGTGAATTTCTCAGCCTCTAGACTTGTGAAAAAATACATTTATTTTGCTTATAAACCACTTAATGTGTGTTTTATTATAGCAGCTCAAACAGACTATGTCAAATACAAATACTACTACAGTCAAAGTATGTAAAAATAGGGCTGGAAAGATTGCTTAGCTGTTAAGAGCTTGCCTGTGAAGCCTAAGGACCCTGGTTCGAGGCTCAATTCCCCAGGACCTACATTAGCCAGATGCACAAGAGGGCGCACACATCAGGAGTTCATTTGCAGTGGCTGGAGGCCCTGGCGCACCCATTCTCTCTCTCTCTCTCTGCCTCTTTCTCTCTCTGTCGCTCTCAAATAAATAAAAATAAAAAAACAATTTTTTAAAAGTATGTAAAAATGTAACTTAAAAATTAAAGCAGGGTTTGGTGGCACATGCCTTTAATCCCAACACTCAGGAAGCAAAGGTAAGAAAATTGCTGTGAGTTCAAGGCTAGCCTGAACAGAGTATATTCCAGATCAGCCTGGGCTGGAGTGAGACCATGCCTTGAAAAAGCTGGGCTAGAGTGATACACTGTCTTGAAAGGGCCAGAGAAGTGGTTCAACAGTTAAGGTACTTGCCAACAAAGCCTAAGGACCCAGGTTTGATTCCCCAGTGCCCATGTAAATCTAGATGTACAAGGTGATGCATGCATCTGGAGTTCATTTGTAGTGGCTAGAGGTCTGGCATGCCCATTCTCTCTATCTGCCTCTCTCTCTCAAATAAATAAATAATAATAATAAAGATTATTCCTTTTTAATATTTATTTATTTATTTATTTATTTATTTGAGAGAGAGAAAGAAAGAGGAGGATACAGAGAGAAAGAGAATGGGTGCACCAGGGGCCCTAGTCACTACAAAGGAACTCCAGACTCATTTGACATATTGTGCATCTGGCCTACATGGGTCCTGGGCAATCAAACCTGGGTCCTTAGGTTTCACAGGCAAGCACCTTAACTGCCAAGCCATCTCTCCAGCCCCAAGATTATTTTTTGAAAAGGAGCCAGCCAGGCGTGGTGGTGCACACCTTTAGTCCCAGCACTCGGGAGGCAGAGGTGGGAGGATTGCTGTGAATTCAAGGCTAACCTGAGACTACGTAGTGAATTCCAGGTAAGCCTGGACTACAGTGAAACCCTACCTGAAAAAAAAAAAAAAAAGGAGCCAGGAGGAGGGCTGGAGAGATGGCTTAGTGGTTAAGTGCTTGCCTGTGAAGCCTAAGGACTCCAGTTCAAGGCTTGATTCCCCAGGACCCACATTAGCCAGATGCACAAGGGGGCGCACGCGTCTGGAGCTCGTTTGCAGAGGCTGGAGGCCCTGGCGGGCCCATTCTCTCTCTCTCTCTTTCTGCCTCTTTCTCTCTCTCAAATAAATAAATTAAAAAAAATTTTTTTTAAAAAAAGGAGCCAGGCGTGGTGGTATACGTCTTTAATCCTAGCACCGAGAAGGCAGAGGTAGGAGGATCGCCATGAGTTTGAGGCCACCCTGAGACTACATAGTGAATTCCAGGTCAGCCTGGACCAGACTGAGTCCCTACCTTGAAAAACAAAAACCTGTCAAATCCAGTGGGTGGCCTTGAATGTTGGTAAAGGCATTGCTTCTCAAGGCATAGCTCTGACAAGCGTGTGGCTTTGGAAATGTTCTAGGCTCACCAGTAACACCAGTTCTCCAGCAGCTTGGATAAGACCTCCTGGAACAGCCATCCAATGTTGAGATCACTTGGATGCCTGGACATGTGGAAGAAAGGAGGGGATTGTCCATCACTGAGCATGTGGAACTTGAATTCCCACCCGAGACATCCCTGGCAGAGACACTGTGTGTTCCTCCCCTGGCGAAGCAGGATTAACCTCCCTGCACAGCTCTTGAATAGCATGATTGTATCATTCTGTTTTATGGAATCAACTCCTATGACTCAGAGGTGTGACCTGAGTACTCCTCCCGTTCCCCGTCCTTTGTGTAATTTGGGCAGATCTCTTCCTTAAATGACGATAATAGTGCCTTGTCTGACTACCTCCAGGGTTGTTGTGAGGGGCCCCAATGACAGTATATACACAACTATAATTTTTGTGAACTATCAAATTCTATATTGCTGGGCATGGTGGCGCACGCCTTTAATCCCAGCATTCGGGAGGCAGATGTAGGAGGATCACCAAGAGTTCAAGGTTACCCTGAGACTACATAGTTAATTTCAGGCCAGCTTGGACCAGAGTGAGACCCTACCTCAAAAAACCAAAAAAAAAAAAAAATTATATATATATATATATATATATATATATATATATATATATATATATATATATATATCAATATAAGGCATTCTTACTATGACTAAGTGATTTCCATCATAAAGCCTCCCCCCTCCCCCGCGACCCTGCCCCCACTGTGCAGAGTCTCACTCTAGCCCAGGCTGATTTGGAACTCACTCTTTAGCCCCAGGCTCACCTTGAACTCACAACAGTCTTGCTACCTCAGCCTCCTGAGTGCTTGGACTAAAGTGTGAGCCACCATACCCAGCTAGCCCCTATTTTCTTTGGTTATATGTTAGCAATAAATGTTCAATTAGTATATTATAAAGTAGGCAGTTGTAGGCTGAGGAGATGGCTCTGCAGTTAAACCCACTTGCTTGCAAAGCTTACAGGCCGGGGTTCAACTCCTCAACACTCTTGTAAAGCTGGATGTCAAAGTGGCGCATGCGTCTGGCATCTGTTTAAAGCAGCAAGCGACTCCGGGGCATGCACACACAAATAAAGAAATGAATACAGGCTGGAGAGATGACTTAGCAGTTAAGACACTTGCCTACAAGCTTAAGGACTCGTGTTCGACTCTCTAGATCCCATGTAAGTCAGATGCACAAAGTGAAGCAAGCACGCAAAGTCGCACACGTATGCAAGGTCGTGCGTGCATCTGGAGTTTGATTATAGTGGCTGGAGGCTCTGGCATGCTGATTCTCTCTCTTGAATTAAAAAAAAAGAAAAGAAAGAAATACAAATGAGGGATGGTGGCACACATCTTTAATCCCAGCACTCGGGAAGCAGAGGTAAAGAGGATTGCCAAGAGTTCAAAGCCACCCTGAGACTACACAGCAAATTCCAGGTCAGCCTGGGCTAGACTGAAACCCTACCTCAAAACAAAACAAAACAAAACAAAAAACAAAAAAACAAGAGAGAGAGCGTTAGTGAGTGAGGCAGGCGTGGTGGCACAGCCTTTAGTCCTGTTTAATATTTTATAGGTATACCCTTGAATATATGTTCATCAATTTATAAGATAATAAAGTACTCTATAAACAGTGTCATTTTATAGTCTCACTGTTATAAACCAGTATTTCTTCTGTTAAGTAAGGTATAATTAATTGGGGCTTACAGCAGGGATTGGTCTACTGTGGCTCACAAGACAAATCTGGCCATTAGCTATTTTGTAGGGCCTGTAAAATAAGAATCATTTTGACATTTTAATTTAATTTTTTTAATCAATAGGAAGGGGCTGGAATAAAGTTCAGTGGTTGTGGGTTCAATTACCACCAAGAATAAAATAGATAAAAATAAAAAGAACATTTTATGACACATGAGAATTAGTAATTCACACATCCACTTTTTTTTTTTTTTTTTTTTTTGAGGTATGGTTTCACTCTAGCACAGGCTGACCTGGATTCACTATGTAGTCTCAGGGTAGCCTCAAACTTACAGTGATCCTCCTATCTCTGCCTCCCAAGTGTTGGGATTAAAGGTGTTCACCACCACACCCAGCTCACATCCACTTGTTTATTTATATACTGTCTTTGACTACATCAGCAGTTGAGGAGTGAGAGAGACCAGACCAAGCTCTCCAAGAAGACTGAAATATTATTTACTCTGTAGCCCTTTACAGAAAAGTTTGCCTACCCCTAGGCTAGAAGATTCCAACAGCAGATAAATGAAGTCACTAGCTACCTTGTATGGTTAAACAAACCTGGAAATGTATGGACTCAAATGTTGCATATGCAATAATAAATTTATAGTTGTGGTTTATTGCATGTAGTGTGACTTGTCCTAAGTCAATTAAGAAAAAAATTATTTACAAAATGTAAAAGGTGAACTGTTCCACCTGGGCATGGTGGTGCATGCCTTTAATCCCAGCACTTGGGAGACAGGTAGGATGATCATCATGAATTCAAGGCCACCCTGAGACTACGTAGTGAATTCCAGGTCAGCATGGGCTAGAGTGAGACCCTACATGAAAAACAAAAACAAAACAAAACAATTTTTTTTAAACTTATAAGATAGAAGGAGGGAGAGGCAGATAGAGAGAATGGGCGCTTCAGGACTTCCAGTCACTGCAGACGAACTCCAGACACATGAGCCACCTTGTGCATCTGGCTTACAAGGGTCCTGGGGAATTGAACCTGGGTTCTTAGCAGGCTAGCTCAGGCTGTCCTGGAATTAACTATGTAGTCTCAGGGTGGCTTTGAACTCATGGCGATTCTCCTACCTCTGCCTCCCAAGTGCTGGGATTAAAGGTGTGTGCCACCATATCCGGCCATCCATAAAGTATTTAAAATGTGTCATAATGTCCTTTATACTAGAGGTGTTGTCGAAGAAGATGGGGAAATGAAAGAATGGCATCTTTTGTTGGAGATTTATTTTTTATTTATTTATTTACTTTGGTTTTTCAAGGCAGGGTAGCTCTAGCTCGGGCTGACCTGGAATTCACTATGTAGTCTCAGGGTGGCCTCAAACTCTTGGCAATCTTCCTACCTCTGCCTACCAAGTGATTAAGGGCATGTGCCACCATGCCCGGCTTATTGGGGATTTTAAAAATATATGTATTTCTAGATAATTAAAATTTGTTTTTTCAAAAGGCAAAAATCATATCCTTTTTAAATGCTTTTGCTTATTTATTTATTTACTTGAAAGAGAATGACACAGAGGAAGAAGCAGACACAGAGAGAAAGAGAATGGATATACCAGTGCCTTCCACCACCCACCACTGTAAATGAATTCTAGATGCATGTGCCACTTTGTGCATCTGGATTTACATGGGTATAGGCAATCATCAAACCCAGGCCATCAGGCTTTGCAAGATGGAAAATGGAATGTGAAAGGAATGGATGATCCCTCTGTGCAATGTACCATGTCCTCTCCATATCTCTTTGTTTCTAAATATCTTTGTGATTACATAGCATAGAATGCTTCTTGCCTCAGTTTCCCCTATGTGACCTATGTAACCTTGTTTAACAGTGTGTGAGTTTGTGGTTTAACTCCCAATCCTGTTTTACCATAAACATCATGTGGCTATTTCCAATTAAAGCTGACTCTCCAAACAGATCAGAGCTGCATCTTGAGATCCCGAACTCTGGGATGCAGACCTGGGGCACCAGCTTTCTTCTTCTTCTCTCTTTTTACCAAATAAAACTTTGCCTCACATTCCGCGAGTCAATGGTTTTACTTGTGCGACACCGGACCCCATAATGCAAGAAAGCCCCTCTTATTTTTTTTAAATTTATTTATTTGCAACCAGAGAGAGAGAAGATAGACAGAGAATGGATGTGCCAGGGCCTCCAGCTGCTGCAAATGGACTCGAGATGCACGAGCCACTTTGAGCATCTGCCTTTACATGGGAACTAGGGAATCGAACTCATGTTGTGAGGTTTTGCAGGCAAGTGTCTTGACTGCTGAGCCATTTCTCCAGTTCAAGAAAGCACTTTTAAACCACTGAGCTGCCATCTCTCTAGCCTATCCTTCCTTTTTTTTGTTTGTTTGTTTCATTTGCTTCAGTTGGCCAAAGTCCATTTCTCTTCCCTGACACCAAGATAACCTTAACGAACATGACTGATGATACAGGCCTGGCCTAACATGGCTTTGGAAACACAACGCAGTGCTGTGTAGGATAACATCAGTTGGGATCCCGAAGCCCTTGGCCTCAGCGCTGGGAACACGCTCCCCATTCTCTAATCCTCTAGGAACTTGCCTTGCTGGATTGTCAATTTGCTACTCAGTGTCCCTGAGGCCAGCTTGATTTCCCTAGAGGAAGGGAGAACACATTCCTTCCCCTGGCTGTCATCCTCTTCCATCTTTGTGTTCA
Source organism: Jaculus jaculus (assembly GCF_020740685.1). Lineage (NCBI taxonomy): Eukaryota > Metazoa > Chordata > Mammalia > Rodentia > Dipodidae > Jaculus > Jaculus jaculus. The sequence goes on from NC_059118.1 coordinate 15,269,227, forward strand.
GACCTGTCCAGGAACCTTCTAGCATCTCTGTGAGTCTTCCTGTCCATAAAGCATGCTTCCCCCTCTCCCATTCTCGTGCTGCTCTGTGTGAGAGAATACTTGTGCTTCATGCTCATTGACATCCATGTCAGGAGAATGGGAGAGGAGGTGGTGGGGAAGTCAGAGGAAGGGTGCTCACATGTCCGATCATGGAAACGGGGATCAGAACCTCCCCCCCCCCCCGCAGGATGACACAGCATGAGCTTGATTAGTTCCATTCAGAACTGTTTGCTGAGTCATTGGAAAATTGACCCCCCGACCCAGCCTGTCCCCCTTCCAATTGTCAAATGTGGCTTTTGTGGGTATCACTAACTGTGCTTCCACAGCAAGTGTACATAGTTTAGACCAACAGAAGTTTCTACCTGAGCCAATGCAGATGGAGAAGTTACCACTAGCTTGCTCTTATGTTCCCCTGAACACATCTTCCTCTCCTGTCCCACCATTTAAGCAGGATGCTCCCTAGTCTCAGGGGAGAGACTGCAGTTCTCTCTGACTACAAGCTGGTAGTCCAGACAGTTAGAGCACACACAGATGAAGTTTGTTTGGCCCACACAGTAGTACCAGAGAAAGAATGGGTGTTCCAGGGCCTCCAGCCACTGCAAACAACTCCAGATGCATGTGCCACCTTGTGCATTTGGTTTATGTGGGTATTAGGGAATCAAACCTGGGTCCTTAGGCTTCACAGGCAAGCACCTTAATTGTAAAGCCATCTCTCCAGCCCTCTTTCTATTTTTTTAAATTTTTTGTTTATTTATTTATTTGAGAGCGACAGACAGAGAAAGAAAGAGGCAGAGAGAATGGGCGGCCAGGGTTTCCAGCCACTGCAAACGAAGTCCAGATGCGTGTGCCCCCTTATGCATCTGGCTACTATGGGTCCTGGGGAATCAAACCTCCAACCGGGGTCCTCAGGCTTCACAGGCAAGCGCTTAACCGCTAAGCCATCTCCCCAGCCCCTCTTTCTATTTTTTTTATTTTAATTAATTTATTTTTTATTTTTATTTATTTAGGAGAGAGAGAGAGTGAATGGGCGTGCCAGGGCCTCCTGCCAGTGCAAATGAACTCCAGAGGCATGTGCCATTTGTGCATCTGGTTTACATGGGTTCTGGGGAATCAAACCTGGGTCCTTAGGCTTCGTAGGCAAGTGCTTTAACTGCTAAGCCATCTCGCTAGCCCTTATTTCTTATCATTTACAAACTTTACTGTATTCGCCTTGTGTTCTCTAATATTTCCACTTCCCTGCCCACATTCTCCAGCAGAGTTATTGGTATTCATCCTGGGATTATGAATGCTGTGAACAAATGCCTATCTGGCGAACTGAACACCACTTACTCATGCATCCATCCATTCATTCACTTATTAGAGGGAGAGAAAGGAGAGAGAGACAGAGAGAGAGAAAACACAAGCACGCACCAGGGCCTCTTGCTGCTGCAAGCAAACTCCACTGCATGTGCCCACCATTTTGTGCATCCGGTTTTATGGGGGTCCTGGGGAATTAACCCCGGGTCAGCACGTTTACAAGAAAACACCCTTACCAGCTAAGCCATCTCCCCAGCCGCTGACAGTCATGTTTTAAAAGGAAGACTAGCCAGCATGGTGGCGCACGCCTTTAATCCCAGCACTCGAAGGCAGAGGTAGGAGGATTGCCATGAGTTCAAGGCCACTCTGAGAGTATGTAGTGAATTCCAGGTCAGCCTGGGCTAGAGTAAGACCCTGCCTCAAAACAAACAAAAATAGATAAATAAAAATAAAAGGAAGGGCTGGAGAGATGGCTTAGCGGTTAAGCGCTTGCCTGTGAAGCCTAAAGACCCCAGTTCAAGGCTCGATTCCCCAGGACCCACGTTAGCCAGATGCACAAGGGGGCGCACGTGTCTGGAGTTCGTTTGCAGTGGCTGGAAGCCCTGACGCGCCCATTCTCTCTCTCTCTCTCTCTCTGCCTCTTTGTCTGTCGCTCTCAAATAAATAAATAAAAATAACAACAACAAAAAAAAAATTTTTAAATTAAAAAAAAATAAAAAATAAAATAAAAGGAAGACTGGCCACAGATAAGGCTTTGCTCTTCAGCTACCAGCACCCCCTGCTGTCTGTCACCATTGACACACCCTGCCCGGCCTCTTCCTGTGCATCCTTGGGTCTCTGACCCCAGGCCTAAACACATTAAGGAAACTCTCCCCAGGAAGAACTAGAAGATTAAGATAGAGAAGTGTTCCCTAGAAGAGGGAAACCTCTAGGGGTACAGTTAGTAATGAACCAGAGCCAAAAAGCATAGCAAACTTCCTCTTTAAAAAAAAAAAAATTGGGAGTGGCCTGGAGAGATGGCTTAGCAGTTAAGCACTTGCCTAGGAAGCCTAAGGACCCTGGTTCGAGGCTCGATTCCCCAGGACCCACGTTAGCCAGATGCACAAGGGGGCGCACAAGTCTGGAGTTTGTTTGCAGTGGCTGGAGGTCCTGGAGAGCCCATTCTCTCTCTATCTGCCTCTTTCTCTGTCTGTCACTTTCAAATAAATAAAAATAAACAAAAATTTTTTTTTTGTTTTCTTGTTTATTTGAGAGCCACAGACAGAGAGAGAAAGAGCCAGATAGATAGAGGACAGGTGCATCACGGCCTCCAGCCACTGCAAATGAACTCCAGACACACGCGCCCCCTTGTGCATCTGGCTTACATGGGACCTGGGGAATCGAGCCTCAAACCAGGATCCTTAGGCTTTAAGGCAAGCGCTTAACTGCTAAGCCATCTCTCCAGCCCACAGACTTCCTCTTAGTAGCTTGAGGGTGGAAAGAAGTGATACAGAACAGCCCCTCCTCTGAGAGATATAGAACTGGAGACCTTTATCTCCCACTCCCCTTTTCTCCCTGACTTCTCTCCAGTAGTTAGTGCCCAGACACCCCCCAACCAAAGAAACTTGTAAAGGAGACCAACTCACTTTGTTCTTGGATTTCCAGAGGCTGCCTCCTCCCTCTCTCTCTGGCTTTGGACCCCACTATGACCCGTTGGCATAGTGCTTTCAATTCTCATATAAAAGCTTGCATTCTTGGGCTGGAGAGATGGCTTAGCTGTTAAGGCATTTGCCTGTGAAACCAAAGGACCCAGGTTCGATTCCTCAGGACCCACCTAAACCAGATGCACAAGGGGCACATGTGTTTGGAGTTCGTTTGCAATAGCTGGAATGCCCATTCTCTATCTGTTTCTCTTCTCTCATCTCTCTCTGCTTGCAAATAAATAAACTTTCATTCTAAAATGGTGTTGTCTAAGATGCCTCCACTCCTTTCCTTTCCCCCCCCCCCCAAGGCATTGTCTCACGAGTGGTTGGGTTAAAGCTGTGTGTCACAACACCTAGCCTTTGGTTTTTGAGGTAGGGTCTCACTCTAGCCCAGGCTAATCTGGAATTCACTATGGAGTCTCAGACTGGCCTTGAACTCATAATAATCCTCCTACCTCAGCCTCCCCGAGGGCTGAGATTAAAGACGTACGCCACCGCGCCCTGAATCCTACTGCTCTTTTGACTATTTTCCCCCCTTTTCCCTTTTATTCTGAAATAGGTCTCACTAAATTGCCTGGGCTGAATTGGAACTCACTCTGTACCCTAGCTGGCCTTGAACTTGTGATCTTCTTACCTCAGCCTCTGGCAGTTAAGGCGCATGCCTGCAAAGCTTAAGGACCCAGGTTCGATTCTCCAAGTCCCATGTAAGCCAGACGCACATGGTGGCACATGCATCTGGAGATTGTTTGCAGTGGCTAGAGGCCCTGGCATGCCCATTCTCTCTCTCTCTCTCTCTCTCTGTCTCTAATAAATAATAATAATAATAATAATAATAATAATAATAATACCTTTAAAGCTGTATGGGCATTTGCAGCAGCAAGAGACCCCAGCATGCATGCACACACACATTTAAAAGAAGAAACTTGGCTCTGTTGCTGACTGTGTGGTCCCCTTACTTTCAGTGGTCAGCTTACTTACATTTTAAAATATTTTTTTTTATTTATTTATTGGAAAGAAAGAGAGAGAGACAGAGAGAGAGAGGCAGAGAGAGATTGGGAGCACCAGGGCCTCCAGTCACTGGAAATGAACTCCAGACATGTGTACCACCGTATGCATCTGGCTTACATGGGTCCTAGGGAATCAAACCTGGGTTCTTAGCAGCCTAGATGTCTCTCAACTGATGAGGGGATAATGAAGATGTGACACCTTTATACAATGGAGTTTTACTCAGTGGTAAAGAAAAATGAAGTTATGAAATTTGCAGGAAAATGGATGGATCTGGAAAAGATTATACTAAGTGAGGTAACCCAGGCCCAGAAAGCCAAACATCATATGTTCTCTCTCATATGTGGATCCTAGCTACAAATGATTGGACTTCTGTGTGAATAGGAAGAAAACTCAGTAGCAGAGGCCAGTAAACTAGAAATGTGATAAAAAAGGAATAGAAAGGAAAAGTCGGGTGTGGTGGCTCACGCCTTTAATTAAGCACTCAGGAGGCAGAGGTAGGAGGATTGCCATGAGTTTGAGGCCACTGTGACATGTCATAGTGAATTCCAGGTCAGCCTGGGCTAGAATGAGCGTCTACCTTGAAAAAACAAAAAGAAAGAATAGAAAGGAGGGACTTAATAGGAAGGTATTGTATATATGTAAGTAGAAGAACATATTAATGGGGGCAAAAAGGCCTAAGTGAGGTCAGGGGAAGAGATTAAATAAAGGAAAGGTGGAGGGAGGGCTAATCAAAATCTAAGAGGCTATAAATAAGTCATATGGAAACTACTTTTTTGGACAATGAACACACAAGAGCCATAGCTTGTTACTAGAAAATTTTCAGGGCCAGCGATGGGATACCTTCCAGTGAGCTGTAGGCCAGGGAGGTCCCTGATGCCCCCCAAACATTATAGGCCATTGCTGAAGCCCTTGGTTTCCCAGCAGGAATAGATAGTAAGACCCTATTGCTGAAGACTCCACATACTTGGACTGCAAGGCCCCTGAGAAATCCTGCTGGAGCTGAGCTGATAACCTCCTCCATGTAGACCAGCTGACAGAAAGCTGGAAGAAGCCATTCTACATGCAGTTCAATGGGAGAGAGAGAAATCACCAGTGAAGATACCCAACAGTGGACACTGCAAGCCTTATATTTGGCCATTCAGGCCAAATGAGCCAACGGGTGCAATAGTGGCACGTCTGTCATGGTGAAAACTAGCAGCCCTCTAATTTGACTGGAGGCCCGCTCCATGGTAGGAAATGTATCCCTAATACTGAAAACCTACAACAGGGGTAATTATGATCCCTAGGGGTATAATGTCCGCTGTCTGGCTAAATGTATATACTATGCTCACTAAACTGCCCAGTAAGCACTTTTCTTAATGTTCATGCCCATATATTAATGCTACTCTCACTTTTGGTTAGAGAAGCTTCTCTTTTCAGATGGCAGTGATTGTAGGATGACTCACAAAGCACCATAGTGCTGAGAAGACGTGACAGAGGAGTGCTCAGCACTGAAATATATCGATCACATCTACCAAGGCTCAAGGTCCATTGCAGAAGAGGTGGCAGAAAGAATGTAAGAGCCAAAGGAAGGGTAGGACTCTTTACAATGTGCTCCTCCAGACACAAAATAGCCTGGATATCCATGACCTCACAGTGCCTGCCACTACCTACACAAGACCATCATAATAGGAAGAAAAGGTCATGCCATCAAAATAAAAGAGAGACTGATTGAGAGGGAGAGGGTATATGATGGAGAGCGGAGTTTCAAAGGGGAAAGTGGGGGGAGGGAGGGAATTACCATGAGATATTGTTTATAATTATGGAAGTTGTCAATTAAAAGTATATATTTTTTTAAAAGTAGAATGAGCCGGGCGTGGTGGCGCACGCCTTTAACCCCAGCACTCGGGAGGCAGAGGTAGGAGGATCACCATGAGTTCGAGACCACTCTGAGATTACATAGTGAATTCCAGGTCAGCCTGAGCTAGAGTAAGACACTATCTTGAAAAAACAAAAGTAGAATGGTGGGCTGGAGAGATGACTTAGAGATTAAGACACATGCCTGCGAAGCATAAGGACCTGGGTGTGATGCTCCAGGTCCCGTGTAAGCCTGGCATGCTCATTCTAGCTCTCTCTCTCTCCTTCTCTCTGTCTCAAATAAATAAATAAATAAATAAATATAAACTCTTAAAATGATCCAGGAGTGGTGGTGCACACCTTTAATCCCAGCACTCGGGAGGCAGGGGTAGGAGGATCACCACAAATTCGAGGCCACCCTGAGACTACATAGTAAATTCCAGGTCAGCCTGAGCTAGAGTGAAACCCTACCTCGAAAAACAAAACAAACAAACAAATAAAAATCTTAAACAACAACAACAAAAAGCAGAATGGAGGCTGGGCACGGTGGTGCATGCCTTTAACTCCAGAAGTTGGGAGGCAGAGAAGTAGGATTGCTGTGAGTTCAAGGCTACCCTGAGACTACATAGCCCAGCTCAGCCTGGGCTAGAGATAGACCCTACCTCGAAACAAACAAAACAAAACAAAACAACAACAACAAAAAGTACACGAGGGCTGGAGAGATGGCTCAGCAGTTAAGCTCTTGCCTGTGAAGCCTGAGGACCCGGGTTCGAGGCTCAATTCCCCAGGACCCACATTAGCCAGATGCACAAGGGAGCGCACGCATCTGGAGTTCCTTTGCAGTAGCTGGAGGCCCTGGCGTGCCCGTTCTCTCTCTCTCTCTCTCTGCCTCTTTCTCTCTCTGTCTGTCTGTCACTCTCAAATAAATAAATAAAAAGAAACAAAAAAAATGTACAAGAAAAGTTACAGTTTCTCAAAAGTTGGAGGGACACTGCCTGCCGTGTGACATGGCCCCCCAAGAAAGACAACTATTGCCATTGCCATATTTATCAGAAGCAACTGCAAACTCTCAGGAACTTGGGTCTGTTGACAAGGAGTGGGGTGGGAAAGTCATCAGACACAGACACACAGACACACAGACACACAGGACACACACACAGAGAGAGAGGAAGCAGGGCATTATAGCACAGGCAGGAGCCCCTCACCTAAAGGCTAGGAGATTAGATGGCAAGGGGCCCAGAGCTTAAAGGAAAATTGAACATATAAGAAAGCGTGACAGCATCTAGAAACAAAATCCATGTATACAGCAAGGAGAAAAACACCCAGGCAAATAAGAGAGCTTATAAAACCAGAATACAACCAAGAGAGTGATCACACACATGGCAAGCCCTTTTATGGCTCAGACATCTAATTAGAGTGGACCTTGACATCAGATTCAGGGGTGGGAGGGAAATATCTCATTGGTTCATGGTTTGGTGGGGGGGGGGCTGACTCTGGAGAGGCCAGTCCACCTAGGTGCATTACACTAGGGCAGCAGTAGATGGCGCTGTTGCTGACGATTTGCCCGCGGCCATCTTGGGCGAGACCTGATCAGACCAGTGTTCTAGTTTTGCTGGGGCACTTGAGGTGCCATCTCCTCGTCCTTGGGGCCTTCCCCCTGGCTGACTGCCTACAAAAAGCTATCTTGCTCCTGTTTCTCCTTTAGAAGTGCATGTCTGTAACCCCAACATGAGGTGTTAGAATTCGGGATTGATTCCAGCAAAGTTTAGAAATACAAGAATGGGGGCTGGAGAGATGGCTTAGCGGTTAAGTGTTTGCCTGTGAAGCGTAAGGACCCCGGTTCGAGGCTCGGTTCCCCAGGACCCATGTTAGCCAGATGCACAAGGGGGCGCACGCATCTGGAGTTCGTTTGCAGAGGCTGGAAGCCCTGTTGTGCCCATTCTCTCTCTCTCTCTATCTGTCTTTCTCTCTGTGTCTGTCGCTCTCAAATAAAAAAATAAATTAAAAAATGGACAAAAAAACGGAGGGAGAATGGGTGTACCAGGGCCTCCAGCCACTGCAAATGAACTCAAGACACATGCGCCACCTTGTACATCTGGCTAATGTGTGTCCTGGGGAATCAAACCTGGGTCTTTTGGCTTTGCAGGCAAATGCCTTAACCACTAAGCCATCCCTCAAGCCCCTTTTTATTTCTTGTTTTTTTTTTTTTTTTTTTTTTGAGGTGGGGGTCTCACTCAAGCCCAGGCTGATCTGGAATTCACCATGTAGTTTCAGGGTGGCCTAGAACTCACTGTGATCCTCTTACCTCTGCCTCCCAAGTACTGGGATTAAAAGCATGTGCCACCGCACCCTGCTAGACTTCCCTTTCTTAAAGTCACTGTGTGGGCACATGGGTGATTTCTGGGGACAGATCCCTCTGTTATGTAGGGTTGTCTGTGGCCTGTGCATCTTAGGGTGTTTAGGAGTTTCTCCCATAGACTCAAAGGCCAAGCGGCCAGGACAGGACAGAGACTACAGCTGGTGTCAGTGGCCTTTTTCACAGCCAGTCCCACAGGGTCTTGCTCTAGCCCAGGCTGACCTAGAATTCACTATGTAGTCTCAGGGTGGCCCCGAAATCACAGCAATCCTACCTCTGCCTCCCAAGAGCTGGGATTAAAGGTGTGAGCCACCACGCCCAGCCACTTTTTTTTTCTTTTCCATTCTTGGTCCTGTGGTATTTCGGACTCCTAAAACACTTCACGGGTTTTTCAGTTGGGTCAAAAAAATCCAGGGGAGAAAACTGCCAGTTTTGACTTTTGGAGCACAAGGTTAAGTGTGCATCATTCAAGACACAGAAATGCATAATTATGAACTAGGGAAAGTGGTAGACACAGAAGTGATGCAATGTCAGCCATGTTTATTAAATGACCACAAATGGGGGATTCATAGGTAGACAAGTCACCTGGTTGGAAGAGTCAACATGTTTTCTTACATCAGTTGGCTGCCAGCACAGAATGCCTTGGGGCTAAATATTAACTAAGTGCAACATCTTACAGATCGTTCTTCCTGTGGTCAAGGGGAGGAGCGAGGGTGGCCGGGAACCCATCAAGACCCTTAGCTCTTGCAGAGCTGGGTCGAGGATAGAGGTCAAAGCAGGGCCTGGGTCTGGCGTGCAAGGAGCTGACTCTCTGCTCTCACCCCGCAGGGCAAGAGAGGCTGGATGAGGATTGTGACCAGCACCTATAAGGAAGGAGAGGGTGCCAGCTACAACCTTGCCATTGAGGAGTCTTGCTCGTTCGGGGACCCCATTGTTTAGTGGATGGCTCTGAAGCAGTGTCATGAACCATGAGCAGAGGACGCCGGGCTGGGTGTGGGACTGGGTGACTGGAGACAGCACTGGACATGTCGATGTGGGGAGCAGCGTGGGACACGAGAAGGGCTGACGAAGGACAGGCACCTGTACAGCAGTCCCCAAGCCGACGCTGCCTTCAGCCACCGGGGAGGGTGGCCTGTAGCCCAGGAAGAGAGCAGAGTCTTGGTATTTCACATTTAGCAGATGTGTCTAGACTAGGGCACCTAAGAGGCCCCACCACCAGTTCTGATGTCACCTTGGAGTCATTAAGGAGGGAGGTGGCCATTTCAAACTGTCCAAGTGACAAATAAAGTACCCACCTGGCTTTATAAAAAAAAAAGGACAAAAAAATATTAAAAAAAAAAAAAAAGAAATACAAGAATGCTAGGTCTGGCTAAATGTGTGTACTATGCTCACCAAAATGCCCAGTAAGCACTTCTCTTAATGTTCACACCCATATATTAATGCTACTCTCACATTTGGTTAGAGAAGCTTCTCTTTTCAGATGGCAGTGACTTTAGAATGACTCAGAAGGCATCATGGTGCTGAGAAGACGTGACAGGAGTGCTCAGCACTGCAATATCTCTATCACACCTTCCAAAGCTCAGGGTCCGTTGCTGAAGAGGTGGTGGAAAGAATGTAAGAGCCAAAAGAAGGGTAGGACTCCTTACAACGTGCTCCCTCCAGACACAAAATGGCCTGGATATCCATGACCTCACAGTGCCTGACACTACCTACACAAGACCATCATAAGAGGAGGAAAAGATCATGCCATCAAAATAAAAGAGAGACTGATTGAGATGGGGAGGGGATATGATGGAGAGTCGAGTTTCAAAGGGGAAAGTGGGGGAAGGGAGGGAATTACCAAGGGATATTGTTTATGATTATGGAAGTTGCTAATAAAAAGAAGGAGGAGGAGAAGGAGAAGAAGAAGGAGGAGGAGAAAGCAGAGAGTGGTGGCGCATGCCTTTAATCCCAGCACTCAGGAGGCAGAGGTAGGAGGATCACCATGAGTTCGAGGTCACCCTGAGACTCCATAGTGAATTCCAGGTCAGCCTGGACTAGAGTGAGACTCTACCTTGGAAAAAAAAAAAAAAAAGACATATAAGAGAGAAAGCCAGCCCCAACTATTACTTATGGGAGGGCCAGCAGCTTTCCCAGGATATAGGGGAGAGTAGAGTTATATAGGGTGAGGGATTGGGGGGGAATCTTTGGGAGACAAGAATTGGAGGGAAGGTAAGGCCTTTATTATTATTATTTATTATTATTAATGCCTATCCAGGTGGCCTGATAGCTCCTGAGGCATGATCTCTGAGTTGTGTGCTTGCTTCTCTCCCCCAACCCCGAGGTAGGGTCTCACTCGAGCTCAGGCTGTCCTGTAATTCACTATGTAGTCTCAGGCTGGCCTCGAACTCACAGCAATTCTCCTACCTCTGCCTCCCGAGTGCTGGGATTAAAGGCTTGCACCATCATTCTCAGCTCATGAGCTTGCTTTGTAACAGAAGTCCCTTATCATGCTATGGTCCTGGAAAGTTTTATGGTCCACCAAGGTCTGTGGTCCAAGGCCAGTGGTTCACTAAGTCTTCACTAGGAAAGTAGAGACAGAAGATTAGAAGTTCAAAGTCAACCCCAGCTATATAGTGTTAGATTTGTGGTTCACACTAGAAGGCCAAAGTTGAGTTTCTTGGGTTCAAGGTTTTGTTTTGTTTTTTCAATTCTTAAAAACTATTTTATTTATTATTTGAGAGAGAGGCAGAGAGAGAGAGAGAGAGAATGGGTATGCCAGGGCAGTCAGCCACTGCAAACAAACTCCAGACCTGTGCGTCACCTTGTACATATGTGGGTACTGGACACTCAAACCTGGATCATTAGACTTTACAGGCAAGTGCCTTAGCCAATAAGCCATCTCTCCAGTCTAGGCTCAAGGTTTTAATCAACAGCAGAAAAGATCAGCAGGGTCAGAAATAAAGGGGGTGGGGGAGGAAATTTCAGAATGCCAGAAAAGACTGATAATATCTGAGACAAAAAAAAGGGGGGGGGAGGGCTGGAGAGATGGCTTAGTGGTTAAGCGCTTGCCTGTGAAGCCTAAGGACCCCGTTTCTAGGCTCGATTCCCCAGGACCCACGTTAGCCAAATGCACAAGGGGGCACACGTGTCTGGAGTTCGTTTGCAGTGGTTGGAAGCCCTGGCGCGCCCATTCTCTCTCTCTCTCTCTCTCTCTCTCTCTTTCTCTGTTGCTCTCAAATAAATAAATAAAAATTTAGAAAAATTTTAAAAAGAGGGAAGCCTTGAAGCCCTAAGTGAGGGGAGGAAAAAGATGTTAAGGGCCTTCAGGAATGGGTAAGAGGTGAACCCCTGTGAGAGAAAGGGGGTTGAACACCTGTGACTCAAGATGATAGGAGCCTACACCTCGTGGGGGAGGAGGGACAGTGTTTTCCTGGATCAGGATTTTATGGCCAGCTATTAGGGCTGTCAGGAGTGTCTGCAGAAACTCCCTCGGGGAGGAGAGGTTCGGATTGCCACATCCCCACCCAGGGCCACAGGTAGTGTCTGAAAGGAGGTCTCTTTCCTCATCCAAGCCCTGGGGCAGCAAGAATTAGTCAATTTCCTTAGCAACAGATAGGGATTATATGATCCAGTGCACACCTGTTGGGAGGCGGAGGTGAGGGGACAGAAGAAATCTAACAATGAGTTTGAGGCTAGACGGGACTACATGAGAAGAGAGGGAAAAGAGAGAGAGAGAAGAAGAAGAAGAAGAAGAAGAAGAAGAAGACAAAGAGGAGGAGGAGACACATAGAGAGGAAGAAGAAAAAGAGGGGCTGGAGATATGGCTCAGCAGTTAAGGTCCTTGCTTGCAAAGTCTAACAACCCAATTTAAATTCCCTAGTGCACAAAGTGGCGCAAGCATCTGGAGTTTGTTTGCAGTGGCTGGAGGTCCTGGTGTGCTCTGTGTCTGTCTCTCTTCTCTTTCTGCTTGCAAATAAATAAATAAATAAATGAAATATTTTAAAAAGAAGAGGGAGGCTGGAGAGACGGCTTAGTGATTAAGGCACTTGCCTGTGAAGCTAAAGGGTCCTGGGCCCATGTAAGCCAGATGCGCAATGTGGCGCATGAATCTGCAGTTCATTTGCAGCAGCTGGAGGCCCTGGTGCACCCATTCCCTCTCTCTCTCATTCCCCCTCTCTCTCATTCCCCCTCTCTCTCATTCCCCCTCTCTCTCATTCCCCCCTCTCTCTCTGCCCCTTCCTCTATGTCAAATAAATAAAAATAAAAATATATTGCTGGGTGTGGTAGCGCACGCCTTTAATGCCAGCACTCTGGAGGCAGAGGTAGGAGGATCACCGTGAATTCGAGGCCACCCTGAGACTACATAGTGAATTCCAGGTCAGCCCGAGCTAGAGCAAGACCCTGCCTCAAAAAAATAAATAAATAAAAATAAAACTATATTTAATATTTAGGGCTGGAGAGATGGCTCAGCGGTTAAAGTGGTTGCCTGCCATGTCTAATGACCCAGATTCATTCCCCAGTGCCCATGTAAAAGTCCAGATGCACACAGTGGCACATGCATCTGGAGTTTGTTTGCAGTGACTAGAGTCCCCAGCACACCCAATCTCTCTCTTTTCTTTCTGGGTGCAAATAAATAAAGAAATAAAATATTTTAAAGTTTTATAAGGATTTAAAAAATATTTGTTTATGGGCTGGAGAGATGGCTTAGTGGTTAAGTGCTTGCCTGTGAAGCCTAAGGACCCCGGTTCGAGGCTCGGTTCCCCAGGTCCCACGTTAGCCAGATGCACAAGGGGGCGCACGCGTCTGGAGTTCGTTTGCAGTGGCTGGAAGCCCTGGCGCGCCCATTCTGTCTCTCCCTCTACCTGTCTTTCTCTCTGTATCTGTCGCTCTCAAATAAATAAAAATTAAAAAAAAAATTGTTTATTTGAGAGCCGGAGGGAGAGAGAGAATGAGTATTAATGTGGATCCTTCAGGGCCTCTGGCCACTGCAGACAAACTCCAAATACATGTACCACTTCTTGCCTCTGGCTTTCCGTGAATACTGTGAATCAAACTGGGGAAGTCGGGTTTTTCATACAAGTGTCTTTTTAACCACTGAGGCATCGCTCCAATTTTACTTTTTTCAAAAATTTATTTTATTTCAGAAAGAGAGAAAGTGGCAGATAGAATCGGCGCACAGGGCCTCCAGCCGCTGCATAGTGCTGTGCCCAGTCCTCGGCGCCCCCAGTGACCACCAAGGAGAACCAAACACGTATGCAAAGGCTGAAGCTCGGACTCTTGACTTCACCAACGCAGTGGATCCGTCCAAGAGCCCTGAGCATCGGGGGACAGGGTTTTTTTTTTATAGGGATTTGAACAAAGAAGTAGGGGAATGGTTACATGATTGGTAGATTTAAGTAATAACTGCACTTGTATTTTTCTGATAGGCTTAGGATGCTGGGGGGCAGAGCTGGTGGGCAGGGGGCTAGGGGGATTTCAAGCAGATTAGGCAACCTTTATTGTGATTGGCTGTGTGTGTTTGAGGAACTAAGCAACTTATCTTATGACTGTAGAAATGTATGGCATAGGTAGTTTGTGATCTTTTTTCAGTAACTGTTAAATTCTTATTTAAACCTTGCTGGGAAACAGAAACTTAGGCCTATTGGTGACTCTGAAGCCTGTCATGGCGTCCCTCTGGTTCCTGAGTCCTTCACATAGAACTCCAGACGCATGCGCCCCCTTGTGCATCTGGCTTACATGGGTCCTGGGGAATTGAACCTGGGTTCTTTGGCTTCTAAAGCAAATGCCTGAACCGCTAAGCCATCCCTCCAGCCCTAATTCTATTTTTTTTAATTAAAAAAAAATTTTTTTTTGAGGCAAGCTCAATAGACTGGTCCCTTTTTAAAAAGAATTATTTATTTATTTATTTGATATATATGTAGAGAGAGAATGGGCACACTAGGGCCTCCAGCCACTGCAAACAAACTCCAGATGCATGCGCCACCTTGTGCGTCTGGCTTTATATGGATACTGGGGAATCAAACCTGCTGACCCTTTTTTCTTTTCCTTCCTTTCTTTCTCTCTCTCTCTTTCTTTCTTTTTTGAGGTAGGGTCTCACTCTGGCTCAGGTTGACCTGGAATTCACTATGTAGTCTCAGGGTGGCCTTGAACTCATGGTGATCCTCCTATCTCTGCCTCCTGTGTGTGCTGGGATTAAAGGTGTGCACCACCGCACCTGGCTTCTGACCTTGTTTTTTTACCTTTTTATTGACAACTTCCATACTTACAGAAAATAAACAATGATAATGATTTCCTCCCCCCCCCCACTTTCCCTTCACGAATCCACACTCCACCATATCCCCTCCCTGTCTCCATTGGTCTCTCTTTTATTTTGATGTCATCATCTTTTCCTCCTATTATGAGGGTCTTGTGAAGATAGTGTGAGCTTAGTATTGTGAAGTCATGGATATCGAGGCCAATTTCTGTCTGGCCAATTGCATTGTAAGCAATCCTGCCCTTCCTTTGGCTCTTGCATTCTTTCTGGCACCTCTCCCTCAGTGGACTCTGAGCCTTGGGAGGCGTGATAGAGATGTTTCAGTGCCGAACACTCCTCTGTCACATCTTCTCAGCACCAAGTATGCCTTTTGGGTCATCCTCGTAGTCACCGCCATCTGAAAAGGTAAGCTTCTCTAACCAAAAGTGAGGGCAGCATTAATATATGGGTATGAACATTAAGTAAAGTGCTTTACAGGCAGTTTGGTGAGCAAAATATACGCAATTGAGCCACACAAAAGCAGGCATTACACTCCTAAAAGTGTGCTGTTTTATAAAGTAGACCTCGGCTGCAGAAGGCAAGCCCCCCACCCGGAGGCTCCCTGCTGGGAAATAAGAATAGGCATTCGACCCACGAGTGTGGGTCAGAGTCTGTGAGCATCCATGGCAGGTGCTGCTGGACTAACTCCAAGGGTTTTTTTTGTTTTTGTTTTGTTTTGTTTGAGGTAGGGTCTCACTCTGGCTCAGGCTGACCTGGAATTCACTATGTAGTCTCAGGGTAGCCTCGAACTCACAGCAACCCTCCTACCTCTGCCTCCTTAGTGCTGGGATTAAAGGTGTTCACCACCATGCCTGGCTTTTTTTCTTTTAATTTTTTGTTCATTTTTATTTATTTATTTGAGAGTGACAGAGAGAGAGAGAGAGAGGCAGATAGAGTGAGAGAGAGAATGGGCGCACCAGGGCTTCCAGCCACTGCAAAGGAACTCCAGACGCGTGCGCCCCCTTGTGCATCTGGCTAACGTGGGTCCTGGGGAACCGAGCCTCGAACGGGGGTCCCTAGGCTTCACAGGCAAGCGCTTAACTGCTGAGCCATCTCTCCAGCCCGGCTTTTTATTTTTTATGTGAGAGAACAAGAGAGAGATAATTGATGTGCCAGGGCCTCCAGTCAGTGCAATCAAACTCCAGATGTATGCACCACCTGTGTGTTTGGCTTATGTGGGTTCTGGAGAGTTGAACCTAGGTCCTTAGGTTTCCCAGGAAAACACCTTAACAACTAAGCCACCATCTCCTTTTTTTTTTTTTTTTTTCTTTTTGGTTTATCAAGGTAGGGTCTCACTCTAGCTCAGGCTGACCTGGAATTCACTGTGTAGTCTCAGGGTGGCCTTAAACTCATGGTGATCCTCTTACCTCTGCCTCCTGAGTGCTGGGATTAAAGGTGTGCACCATCACATCCGCCTCACTTGTAACTCTTGAGCCCACCAAACTTAGTATATTTTTACTTAACTGGGCTCTAAACTAGATTCTACTAACAAGAGGACATGAAACAGAAATTCCTGGCACGAAAAACAATTGACATGGAATTCACTCCTTTAATTGCAGGCATGGGGGCACATTTCCTAGCGGATGGCTTAAACTGGATACTTGATTTCAAAGTCATCCGATCTGTCTGCATTTAAAAATAAGAAAGTATCTTTTAACGAGGCCAAAGCAGTCCAATCATAAAAGGTCACTGTGAAAGTTCATCCCCTCCTCACCCTTTTGGCTGGCCCTTCTCCCAGTGGTAAATGGTGACATCAGTTTCTTGTGTATTCTTAGTCATGGAAACCTCCAAGCTGGAGGTTGGCTGTGCTTTTTGTACACTGCACTCAATTTCCTTTTTTTTTATATTTTATTTTATTTTTCTCAATTTTTATTAACATTTTCCATGATTATAAAAAGTATCCCACGGTATCTCCCCCCCCCCCACTTTCCTCTTTGAAACTCCATTCTCCATCATATCCCCTCCCCATCTCAATCAGTCTCTCTTTTATTTTGATGTCATGGTCTTTTCCTCCTCTTACGATGGACTTGTGTAGGTAGTGTCAGGCACTATGAGGTCATGGATATCCAGGCCAGTTTGTGTCTGGAGGGAGCACGTTGTAAGGAATCCTACCCTTCCTTTGGTTCTTACATTTTTTTCTGCCACCCCTTCTGCATTAGACCCTCAGCCTTGGAAGGTGTGATCGAGATGTTACTCAGTACTCCAGTCACTTCTTTCCAGCACTATGATACCTTCTGAGTCATCCCAAAGTCACTGCCATTTGAAAAGAGACGATTCTCTACCCAAAGTGAGAGTAGCATTAATATGAGGGTATGAATATTAAGAGAAGTGCTTACTGGGCAGTTTGATGAGCTTAGTATATACATTTTCCCAGACATCAGCAGATGTTGCATCCCTAGGGCTCATGACTACCCCTGTTTTAAGTTTTCAGTATCAGGGATGTGTTTCCCCCCATGGAACAGGCCTCCAGTCCAGTTGGAGGGCAGTTGGTTTCCACCATGACAGACACACTGCACTCAGTTTCTGTGAAAGCATACCAAGTGGTAGTTTTAGAAACTATGCTGGGGCTGGGTGTGGTGGCGCACATGGAGGCAGAGGCAGGGGGATCGCTGTGAGTTCGCCGCCACCCTGAGACTACATAGTGAATTCCAGGTCAGCCTGGGCTAGAGTGAGACCCTACCCTGAAAAAACTCTGGCACAGTAGCAGCCAGTAATCCCAGCACTCAGAAGGTAGAGGCAAGAGGAACAGAAGTTTAAGGTCATCCTCAGTTCACTATGTAGTGAGTTTGAGGCCACCCTGTCTCAATTATTATTATTTTTTACTTATTCACTTATTATTGTTATTGGTATCATTAATTATTATTTTGGTCCTTCGAAATAGGGTCTTGCTTTAGCCCAGGCAAAATTCTATTTTCTTCCTTTTCATATCACCTGTTTCCTCAAATGGAGTGCCTAACAAGGAGTTAGGTGCAGCAAAATATTAGGGAGGTGACCCAGGGAACAAAAGAGGAGAAGTGACAAGCAAGAGAAAGATGGGGACAGCAGCAATGATGTTAATAGCATCAAGAACTTGGCCTAACTGAGAAATCCTGGGGTAACTGAGCTGATAACCTCCTCCATGTAGACCAGCTGACAGAAAGCTGGAAGAAGCCATTCTGCATGCTGTTCAATGGGAGAAAGAGATACCACCAGTGAAGATACTCAGCAGTGGACACTGCAAGCCTTTTATAATTGGCCAGCCAGTCCAAATGAGCCAACGGGTGCAATAGTGGCACATCTGTCATGGTGGAAACCAACTGCTCTCCAATTGGACTGGAGGTCCGCTCCATGGGGGCAAACACATCCCTGATACTGAAAACTGAAAACAGGGGTAGTCATGAGCCCTAGGGGTGTAACGTCTACTGCTGTCTGGCTAAATGTATATACTATGCTTATCAAACTGCCCAGTAGACACTTCTCTTAATGTTCATACCCTTATATTAATGCTATTCTCAGTTTGGGTAGGGAATCTTCTCTTTTCAGATGGCAGTGACCTTGGGACGACTCAGAAGGCATCATGGTGATGGAAAGAAGTGACTGTAGTGCTCAGTACTGAAATATCTCTATCACCCTTCCAAGGATCAGGGTCTAATGTACTCGCATAAAGCCAGATGCACCAAGTGGAGTTCCTGTGCATCTGGAGTTCAGTTGTACTGGCAAGAGGTCCTAGTGTGCCCATCCTCTCCCTCTCCTTGCAAATAACATTTTAAAAAGTTTTATTTTGGGGGCTGGAGAGATGACTCTATGGATAAAGTGCTTACTGCTCATACTGGAGTACTAAGTACTCCCCAGAGCCCATGTAAAAAGCCTGAAGTCAGACTGGAGAGATGTCTTAGCAGTTAAGGTGCTTGCCTGCAAAGCCTAAGGACTCATGTTCAACTGTCCAGGTCCTACGTAAGCCAGATGCAGTGATGCAAGCGTGCAAAATTGCACACGCACACAAGGGGCGCACACATCTGGAGTTCAGTTGCAGTGGCTGGAGGTCCTAATTCTCTCTCTAGCTCCCTCCCTCCCCACCCCCCGCCCAGTCTTGATCTGGATCTCTCGCATAAAAAAAGGGGAGGAGGGCTGAAGAGATGGCTTAGCAGTGAAAGTGCTTGCCTGCAAAACCAAAGGACCCTGGTTCGATTCCCCAGGACTCACATAAACTAGATATACAAGGTGGAGTGTGTGACTGGAGCTTGTTTGCAGTGGCTGGAGGCCCTGCACGCTCATTCTCTCTCTCTCTCTTCTTCTCTCTGCTTTTTTTCTCTCTCAAGTAAATAAAAGGTAAATGCCTCAAAGAATTGTGAAGATTAAATAATGGGTTAAAATGAAACAATATTCAGTTTTAACTTATTTAAAAAAAAGGCTAGTCTGTTACAGGACTTGCCTCAAAATAAATAAATAAATAAAAAGCCTGAAGTCATGGCTGGCTTCTGTAATCCCAGCTGATGGCAACAAGGGAGTCAGAAACACGAGAATGTTCTGGAAGCCAATCCAGCAGAAAACAACAGAGAGAGAATCCAGAGTGAGAATTCCTGTCTCAAATGAAGTAGACAAGTGAGGACCGATCTGAAAATTGTCCTCTGACGTCCACACGTGCGCTGTGTCACCTGAGCACTCACACATGAACACATGCATGTATGTGCAAACACACACACACACACAAGAAATAATTTTAAAAAGAGTTTTATTTTTCAGATACTAACTTTGACATATCATCTGGTTATTTATTTATTTGAAATGTTATTTTATTTATTTTTGAAAATATTTTATTTATTTATTTGAGAGAGAGAGAGAGAATGCATAAGCCAGGGCCTCCAGCCACTGCAAATGAACTCCAGATGCATGCACCTCCTTGTGCATCTGGCTTACGTGGGTCCTGGAGAATCGAACCGGGGTCCTTAGGCTTTGCAGGCAAACGCCTTAACTGCTAAGCCATTTCCCCAGCCCTTGAAATGTTATTTTAGACATGTGGTGAATTAAACAGGCGGTTGGCAAGTAAGACTCGGATTATGCACAAGCAATAAAATGTAACTGATCACTGTTTGGTTTCTCAGCCACAACCTGTTGGCATAATGTCTGCGTCTGTCCAGCTTTTCTTATCCCCTGCGGCTGTTGTTAGTTAATGGGGAGTGAGACTATCAGACTTCATTTACAGTCCAGAAGATAAACAGATCGTCTTTCCCATTGATGTCAGCTCCTTTTCAGATGCCAAAAACACCCCTGAGATCACTTACTGCATTAAAAACAGTCCCAGATGCTGCCCCCCCCACCCCCAGACTTCAGACTTACGCCTTCTTGATGAGTTTCCGGTATCTTACTCCACAAAGAGGAAGCCATTATCAGGCTCATTTATTTTTCATAAAGCGCTGCAACAGGAATGGTGGACTCAGCAAGTGAAGCCGAAAGCCACATAAATAGTGCATGTTAGGTCTGGCTGACAGACACTCTTGTCAGCTTAATATCCCTGAGTGTTGTGAGCGCCAAGAGGCAGACACGTGGCACCTCGGTCACCTAGGGCATCGTTTCCTGGGAGACTGGTAATGCAGGGACTGGATGGGAATCTTTAGTTACCAGCCCTTCTTACACTTAGTTACATATCATGGATGAACAGGGAAAGTATCTGAGGGCGATTCCAACTATCAAAGGTGACACTTCCGGGCTGGAGGGATGGATGGTTTAGCGGTTAAGGCGTTTGCCTGCAAAGCCAAAGGACCGAGGTTGGATTCCCCAGGACCCACGTTAGCCAGATGCACAAGGGGGTGCACACATCTGGAGTTCATTTGCAGTGGCTGGAGGCTCTGGCACGCCCATTCTATCTCTCTCCCTCCCTCTTTCTCTGTCAAAAATAAAAAAGGTGGCACTTCCTTTGTGTGTGTGCATGTGCGTATGTATGTGCATCTCTGTGTAGGCACATGTGTGTGGTGGGCATGAGTGTGTGTGTATGGATGTGAGCGAGCCTGAGGCCAACATTACTTGTCTTCCTCAACTACTTTCCACTTCCACTTGTATTTATTTTTCTGAGGCAGCTTTTTTTTTTTGTTCACTTTTTATTTATTTATTTGAGAGCAACAGACATAGAGAGAAAGACAGATAGAGGGAGAGAGAGAGAATGGGCGCGCCAGGGCTTCCAGCCTCTGCAAACGAACTCCAGACGCGTGCGCCCCCTTGTGCATCTGGCTAACCGAGCCTCGAACCGGGGTCCTCAGGCTTCACAGGCAAGCGATTAACCGCTAAGCCATCTCTCCAGCCCAGCTTTTCTTGTTAAACCTGGAGCTCTATCACACCTTCCAAGGCTCAGGGTCTAATGTGGAAGAGGTGGCGGAAAGACTGTAAGAGCCAAAGGAAGGGCAGGACTCCTTAAACGTGCTCCCTCCAGACACAAAATGGCCTGGATCTCCATGACCTCACAGTGCCTGACACTACCTACACAAGACCATCTTAAGAGGAGGAAAGAGATCATGACATCAAAATAAAAGTGAGACTGATTGAGAGGGGGAGGGGTTATGATGGAGAATGGAGTTTCAAAGGGGAAAGTGGGGGGAGGAGGGAGGGTATTACCATGGGATATTGTTTATAATCATGGGAGTTGTTAATAAAAATTGAAAAAAAACAAACAAACCTGGAGCTCACCCACTGGGCTAGTCTGGATGAGCTGTCTTGCCCCATGGGTCTGCTTGTCTCTACCTCCCCAGTGTTGGCATTACAGGGGCATAGCACCATGCCCAGCTTTTTTTTTTTGTGTTTTGTTTTTTGAGATAGGGTCTTACTTTAGCCCAGGCTGACCTGGAATTCACTATGTAGTCTCAGGCTGGCCTCAAACTCACAGTGATCCTCCTACCTCAGCCTCCCAAGTGCTGGGATTAAAGGCGTGCACCACCAGACCCGGCTCTGTCTCATTATTTTTGTCCTCCATCCTCTATGTCAAAATGTTGATGGCCCAGAGCCGTGCAGGTCCTGTGGGGCTAAGGACAACCACAGTGGGGTCATGAATGCACCAGTCAGTTCATGTCTGGAGGACAGCGCCCCAAAAAGTACTCCTTACAATTCTGTGGCTCTTACATTCTTTCTGCCCCCTCTTCAGCGCTCACTGAGCCTTGGCAGGTGTGGCTGAGGTGACTCCTGCAGTGTTATACACTGGACTGTCTCTTCTTCTTGTCACTTTGATGAGTCTTGGGTCTCCCCGGAATTCACGGCCATGGGCTCCCATTTCGGTCAAGAAGGTTTCCATGTGCCACACGGGGGTGGAGGATTTCTTTTCTTTTTATTGACCCCAGGATGACTTTGAATTTTTTTCTATAGCCCAGGCTGACCTCAAACTCATGATCTTCCACTTTCATTCTCCCACATTCTGGTTTACAGATGTGTGTCACTATACCTAGTTTCAATTAAGCCATTCTTTAAAAAAAAAATATATATATATATATATATATATAAATATATATACACACACACACACATTTGACAGAGAAAGAGAGAGAATGAATGAGCACACTAGGGCCTCCAGCCACTGCAAATGAGCTCCAGACCGTGCACCCCATTGTGCATCCCGCTAAAGTGTGTCCTGGGCAATCAAACCTGGGTCCTTTGGCTTTGCAGGCGAATGCCTTAACCATTGAGCCATCCCTCCAGCCCCTTAATCCGTTCTTGAGAATGAAGACCAAGTCAACTCTTAAAGTTCTCACTTGGGGCTACATCTTGATGTCTCCTAAATTTCAATATGAGCCTTGGAGAAGACAAACCATAACCCAACCATATCATTGCTCAAACCTTGGTTTCCCAGGAAAAGTCTCTAAATAGCCACAATGCCCAGTGATGAGTCTGTCAGTGTTTAACAACAGTGTCAGCGTGTATGGGGGATGGAGAGTCCTCTTTGGGGCATCTGCCGATAGTACCAGGCTACCAAGGTATGGCCTTGATCACTGAAACGGAAAAGGCAGCCTTGGTCATCTGTTTTCCCGAGCGGGTGTGAAAGGCTTTGAAACACACCCCTGAGCTCTTTGCAGCTTGACTGTTCCTTCAGTCTTCAGTCTGGAGAGCAAGGGAGGGCTTCCCGCCTGTGCAATGAGACAGCGACCCCTGGTGGCAAAGATGAGCAACCCGCACCCCTCGGACAGAAAGGCCTAGAGCAGAAGGAAAAAAAAAAAAAAAAAAAGAAATGAAATGACTGCTGAGAAGCCACTCTACCCAAGAGCTTCTCCCTTCTTGGTCTCATCCTTCCAGAGAAGACTCGACGCCGTGGACTTCCCACAAAGGGATTCTAGTAGGCTGTTTGCTTGGCTTTCTGTATTAGAATAAGAAGTGACTTTATAGAGCAGGAATTTCTACTGCCTGTCTAGAGACGCGTGGCTACAATTATCAGAAGGGAACCTGAACTGAAAGTGGCCTCCACTCTTACTTCTAGAACAAGGTTACTTAGCATAACCAGAAGCATTTGTTCATAATGAGCACTCCTTCCTATGTCATGGAAGTGTGCCCCACACCTCAGGGTCCTTCTCTGGTAGATTTCTGTCTTTATTATTATTAAAATTTGTATTTATTTATTTGCAAGAGAGAGAGATAGAGAGAGATAGAAAACAGAGAAAGAATGGATACACCAGGGCCTCTAGCCACTGCAAAGGAACTCCAAACATCTGTGCCCCTGTGCATCTGGCTTACTGGGTCTTGGGAAATCAAGTCTCAGTCCTTTGGCTTTTCAGGCTAACGTCTGAACCGCTAAGCCATCTCTCCAGCCCTTTATTATTATTATTGTTGTTTTCTTTAATTTTTTTGTTTATTTTAATTTTTTTATTTGAGAGTGACCGAGAGAGAAAGAAGCAGATAGAGAGAGAGAATGGGCGCGCCAGGGCCTCCAGCCGCTGCAAACAAATTCCAGATGTGTGCACCCTCTTGTACATCTGGCTAATGTGGGTCCTGGAGAATGGAGCCTCGAACCGGGGTCCTTAGGCTTCAAAGGCAAGCGCTTAACCACTAAGCCATCTTTCCAGCCCTCAGCTTACAGTTTTGAGGGGAAGTTTCATCATGGTGGGCAAAGAATGACAGGCCTGAGCTGGAACCCTGGGTCACATCTCCACATCAATGGGAAGAAAGTCTGAGTAAGTTAGCTTTGAACACCCAGTGGGCTGAACTAATAAACCTCAAGGCTGGTTCTCAGTGAGACACCTCCTTCAGCAAGGCTTCACTTCCCAAAGGCTCCACAACCTTCCCAAGTTTTAACCAGCTGGGGATGCAAAATATGTGAGTCCATGGGGGACATGTCACTCAAACCTCCACAGAGGGAGACGGGGAAGGAGAGATACTGTCAGGAAGGTAGTTCAAGGTATACACATATACCTCACTGATGGCCCTGTGTAGCCTGATGAAACCTAAAAAAAAAATAATAATAATAAAATAAAAGAGGGAAGGGCTGAGGAGATGGCTCAGTGGTTAAAGGTGTTTGCTTACAAAGACTGACAGCCTGACAGCTTGGGTTCAATTCTCCAGTAAAGCCAGATGCACAAAGTGGTGCTTGCAGCCGGGCGTGGTGGCGCATACCTTTAATCCCAGCACTCGGGAGGCAGAGGTAGGAGGATCACCGTGAGTTCGAGACCACCCTGAGACTACATAGTGAATTCCAGGTCAGCCTGGGCTAGAGTGAGACCCTACCTCAAAAAATCAAAAAAAAAAACAAAAAAACAAAACAAAGTGGTGCTTGCATCTGGAGTTCATTTGGAGAGGTAGGAGGCCCTGGCATGCCCATTCTCTCTCCCTCCTCTCTCTCTGTTTGGTTTTCCAAGGTAGGATCTCACTCTAGACCAGGCTGACCTGGAACACACTAGGGGGTTTCAGAGCAGCCTGAAACTCCCAACAATCTTTTTACCTCAACCTCCTGAGTGCTGGGATTAACGGTGTGTGCCATCATGCCCATCTCTCTTCCTGAAATAAATACATATTTTTTCTTTTGAAAGAGAGAATGGATCTGGACTTGGTGGCGCACGCCTTTAGTCCCAGCACTTGGGATGCAGAGGTAGGAGGATCACGTGAGTTCAAGGCCACCCTGAGACTACCGAGTGAATTTTAGGTCAGCTTGGGCTAGAGTGAGACCCTACCTCAGAAAACAAAAATGAGGGAGAGAGAGAATGGGGACTGGAGAGATTGCTTAGTGGCTAAGGCACTTACCTGCGAAGTCTAAGGACCAAGGTTCAATTCCCCAGTACCCAAGTTGGCGCACGTGTCTGGGGTTTGTTTGCAGTGGCTGGAGGCCCTGGTGTGCCCATTTTTTTCTCTCTCTATCTGCCTCTCTCTCTCTCTCTGCCCAATAAATATTTAGAAAGGAATGAAAAAGAGTGAAGGGAAGAGGAAGAGATTGCTAACTCAATCCTGAACCTCTGGACATAGGGAGAGACCAGCTACTATTATTAGTAAAAGGAGAACCTGGCTGAGCTCCCACCTCTCCAGAGGACACAGGGTTGGCAGTGCTGGAATAGCGGTGATCAAGGACTCCTTGAGGAAACCGTCCTCCTGTGGGACACAGGCCAGTGCTCTGCACCCGGCTTTCCTGGAGCTTTGAAGGAGACCCTCTCCATTCCAGCCCATGACCACCAGGTTCTAATGAATGGAGACTCCGGTCGTGGGCTCTGGTGTTATGCAAACATCCAGCTGCCAACAGTTAGCAGCATAGGGCCAAGCAGTACAGCTGCTGGTTAGGCCCAATCCAAATCAGAGGTCAGTTGGATGGACAGATTGGCCACGGGAAACCCAAGCCTCTCTCTTCCCGGATGGCCATTGAGGGGAAGGGCAAAGGATGGATGCAGATGCTGTCCCCCTCCAACAAGCAATGTGGGGGACAAGGTCTACTAGGGTTAGTGAGATTCAATCCAGGACAGCTTTGTTCATGGAACCTACCCAGCCGGGTGTGATGGCGCACACCTTTAATCCCAGCATTCGGGAGGCAGAGGTAGGAGGATCGCTGTGAGTTCAAGGGCAGCCTGAGACTATGAAGTGAATTCCAGATCAGCCTAGGCTAGAGAGAGGCCCTACCTAGAAAAAAGAAAGAAAGAAAGAAAGAAAGAAAGAAAGAAAGAAAGAGAAGAAGAAAAGCTTATCCCATTGGGTGATCAAAGTGTTTGGGAGGCTGAGGTAGGAGGATTACCATGAGTTCAAGACCAATCTGGCGCTATACAGCGAGTTCCAGATCACCCTGAGCTAGAATGAGACCCTACCTCAAAACAAAGCAAAAAGATATGGACAAGGGGCTGGAGAGATGGCTTTGTAGTTAAAGCATTTGCCTGCAAAGCCAAAGGACCTCGATTCGATTCCCTAGGACCCACGTTAGCCAGATGCACAAGGAGGTGCATGCGTCTGGAGTTTGTTTGTAGTGGTTGGAGGCCCTGGCATGCCCATTCTCTGTCTCTCTCTCTCTGCCACTTTCTCTCTCTTAAATAAAGTTTCGTATATATATATGTATGTAAAAGTTCTGGGCAAGTAGGGATCCCAGGAAAGGAGGAACATTGATGCTTTCTGCCTGTTGATGGTCTAGTGCATTAGTCAGGGTTATCTAGTGTAACAGAACTAATAGAATAAATAAATGTTTATTATAAAGGGAATTTATTAGGTTGCCTTACATTATGTGGGCTGCTGACCAACAATGTCTGTCTGGAGTCTGGATACTTTAAGTACCTGGTAGCTGCTTAGTCCTTAGTACTGATGGCTCAGTAGTCCCAATCTGGCACAAGAGGCCCAGAGGATTCCTGGAGAGCTGCCGGTCTGCAGACCCCACTGGGAGGCTGAAGAAGCTGGTTCCGGTGGCAGGGGAAGCGGCGGTAGCAGGGTAGATACACTCACCAGCAGGAGCCAGGGCAGCCAGGCGAAGGGCCCTGCTTCTCCCTGGAACTTCTTCATACGTAGGCTGCTGTGGGAAGGCCGCCCGCCCTGGGGGAAGGTCTTCCTCCCATAGTTACTCCTTCCCAGAAATGCTTTCACAGACCTGCTCAAGAGGTCCTTTTTACTTTGTTCTATTTCTTCATTTAGTTTTAAAATGTTTTATTATTTATTTATTTATTTGAGAGAGGGAAAGAGGCAGAGAGAGAGAGAGTGAGTGGGAGAGAGAGAGAGAGAGAGAGAGAGAGAGTGAGAGAGAGAGAAAGGGCACGCCAGGGTTTCCAGCCACTGCAAACGAACTCCAGATGCGTGCGCCCCCTTGTGCATCTGGCTAACGTGGGTCCTGGGGAATCGAACCGAGGTCCTTTGGCTTTGCTGGCAAGCGCCTTAACTGCTAAGCCATCTCTCCAGCCCTGTTTTATTTATTTTTAAAATATTTTTATTTATTTCGAAGCAGAGAAAGATAGAAAGAGGAGAGACAGGCAGAGTGGATGAGTGTGCCAAAGGCTTCCAGCCATTACAAACACATTCCAGACGCATGTGCTGCTACTTTGTGTATCCGGCTTTCCATGGGCACTGGGGGATCGAACCAGTCATTAGGCATTGCAGGCAAGCATCTTAACTGCTGAGCTCTCTCTCCAGCCTTGATGTTTTTTCCTCCCAAGGTAGGGTCTCACTCTATCCCAGGCTGACCTGGAATTCACTGTGTAGTCTCAGGGTGGCCTCAAACTCATGGTGATCCTCCTTCCTCTGCCTCCTGAGTGCTGGGATCAAAGGTGTGCACTTGGCCCTCAAGCCCTGATTCTTTTTTTTTTTTAATTATTTTTGTTACTTTTATTTATTTATTTGAGAGCTACAGACAGAGAGAGAAAGAGGCAGATAGATAGATAAAGAGATAGATAGATAGAGAGAGAGAGGCAGAGAGAGAATGGGCACGCCAGGGCCTCCAGCCACTGCAAATGAACTCCAGATGCGTGCGCCCCCTTGTGCATCTGGCTAACATGGGACCTGGGGAATTGAGTCTTGAACCAGGGTCCTTAGGCTTCACAGGCAAGCGCTTAACTGCTAAACCATCTCTCCAGCCCTTTATTCTTTTTTATTTATTTGTAAAAGAGAGAGAGAGAGAGAGAGAGAAAGAGAGAGAGAGAGCGAATGAGTAGGGGTGTGCCAGGGCCTCTTGCCACATAAACTCCAGATGTGTGTGCACTTTGTGCGTCTGGCTTTATGAGTGTAAGGGGGAATTGAACCTGGGTCAGCAGGCTTTGCAAGTAAGCACTTTTAATCACTGAGCCGTCTCTCTAACATGCACCTCCACACCTCTCTAGCTCCTTGAGATCAGATCACGTTGGTAATGAGGCTGTCACACTCATAAAACAATGCTCTAAACAAGCCTCCTTCTTGATCTTTTCACAGTTCACCACCAAAACTGAGATATAGCTGTGCTGAGAGGTCCCCTGCGTATGCTTGATGATCACCACTGAAATGTGTGGAGACTGGTGCACAAGTCCAGAGGCTTGATGGCGGCTGAACACTGGCTGGCACGAGAGACTAGGCTAGAGCCCAGGAAAGCACAGGTGGGGGTCCTCTCACCTGTCCCCCCCACCACTGGTGACGTAAGAGCCAGTCACTGCAGCTACAGGTACAGGTTGACTCTTGGGCCATATCGACTAACAAGCTCCAAATCTGGTTTCTTATTAAAAGACGGCCTTGGGCTGGAGGACCTGAGCTCAGTTCCCCAGTTCTCACGTAAAGCCAGATACGCAAGGCGGTACATGTGTCCGGAGTTCGCTTGCAGTGGCTAGAGGCCATGGCATGCCCATTCTCTCTCTCTCTCTCCGCCTCTCTCTCACCCTCTCTCAAATAAATAAATAAAATAAAACAAAGTGTTTTTTTTTACAATATTTTTATCTATTTATTTGAGAGCCACAGAGAGAGAAAGAGGCAGAGAGAGAGAGAGAAAGAGAGAGAGAGCATGGGCGCGCCAGGGCCTCCAGCCACTGCAAACGAACTCTAGACACGTGCGCCCCCTTGTGCATCTGGTCCTGGGGAATCAAGCCTCGAACCGGGATCCTTAGGCTTCACTGGCAAACGCTTAACCACTAAGCCATCTCTCCAGCCCCAAACAAAGTATTTTTACTTATTTATTTATTTATTTTTATTATTTTTTTCTTTTTTCTCAATTTTTATTAACATTTTCCATGATTATAAAAAAATATCCCATGGTAATACCCTCCCTCCCCCCACTTTCCCCTTTGAAATTCCACTCTCCATCATATCCCCTCCCCATCTCAATCAGCCTCTCTTTTATTTTGATGTCATGATCTTTTCCTCCTCTTATGATGGTCTTGTGTAGGTAATGTCAGGCACGGTGAGGTCATGGATATCCAGGCCATTTTTGTGTCTGGAGGAGCAAAAACAAAGTATTTTTTAAAAGACTGTCTTGCTGAGTCCAGTGTCAACTCCTCACAAAGGGACAAGCCATCAAGGGACAGAAACTGAAATACTTTGCCACTGGAGGGAGCCAGAAGCCAGCAAAGAAAATCCAAGCTCAAGGTGTTCCTCGTATTGCCCGCCAGGTGGTGTGTGCGCGCGCTGCGGGCACTTCAAAAATTACTTGTTGGATGGGGAGAGGATTTAGTGGTTACAAGTTCTTGCTGCATAAACCTGACAAGCAGCCTTTAGTGCTCCAGAACATACGTAAAGCTGGGTGCAGGTGGTACACGTGTCTGTAATCCCATGTGCCGACGCCGTGGGAGGCAGAGTCAAAATGAAATCCCGAAGCTGCTGGACCGACTAGAAATACCTGCAAAAGAGAGACCCTGTCTCTAGCCAGGTGGAAGGGGAGGACCCACGCCCTCCACACATGCTCACGGCACGTGCTTTTGCGTGTGCACACATACACTCACACCGCGCATCCTACTACACATGCGAAAATAAAAGCAAGTTAGAGCCAGGTGTGGTGGTGTGCTCCTTCAATCTCAGCACTCGGGAGGCAGAGGTAGGAGGATTGCCATGAGTTCGAGGCCACCCTGAGACTACATAGTAAGTTCCAGGTCAGTCTGGGCTAGAGAATGAGACCTTACCTTGAAAAACCAAAATAAGTAAATAAATTAATTAGTTAAATAAAAACAAAATAAGTTAAAAGGAGCTAGAGAGATGGCTTAGCAGTTAAGGCGCTTGCCTGCAGAGCCAAAGGACCCAGGATTGATTCCCCAGGACCCACATGAAGCCAGATGCACAAGGTGGCACATGTATCTGGCATTCGTTTGCAGTGGCTGGAGGCCCTGGTGTGTAAATTCTCGTTCTCTATCTGACCCCTCAAATAAATAAATAAATAAAATATTAAAAAATAGGTTAAAGCCAGGTGTTGTGGCGCATGCCTCCCATGAAGTGGGCCTCCAGTCAAATTAGAGGGCAGCTGGTTTCCACCATGACAGATGTGCCACTATTGCACCTGTTGGCTCATCTGACCTGGCTGGCCAAATCAAGGTAGTTTCTTGCTCTAGCCCAGGTTGACCTGGAATTCACTATGTCATCTCAGGCTGACCTTGAGCTCACAGCAATCTTCCCACCATGGCTCCTGACTGCTGGGATTAAAGGCGTGCACCACGACTTGTGGTCACAGTCAGTATCTATTTCTATTGCGACAAGTACACTTTACAGAGATAGAGAGAAGAGAGACAGACCCAGAGAGATGGGCATGCCAGGGCCTCGAGCCACTGCAAACAAAGTCCAGGCACATGTGCTACATTGTGTATCTGATTTACGTGGGTCCTGGGGAACTAAACCTGGGTCCTTAGGCTTTTCAGGCAAGCACCTTAACTGTTAAGCCATCTCTCCAACCCATCAACAGATACACTTTCTTTTTTTTTTTTCGAGGTAGGGTCTCACTCTAGGTCAGGCTGACCTGGAATTCACTATGTAGTCTCACAATAATCCTCCTACCTGCCTCCCGAGTGCTGGGTTTAAAGGCATGAGGCTCAGGTACACTTTCTACAACAGTCGCTCCCTCAGACATATTGTTGATGATGCCAAGGCTGTCCCTGAACCAGAAATATAAATTCTGAGTCACTAGGTAAGACAGGTATCCAGATTCGGTTTGTCACAACCGTAAAGAATCACTGTGATTCAATGTGTTACTATACACGCACACACACACACACACACACACACACACACACACACACACACATAAAGATCTAGGTCATGTGCAGTGGCACATTTTTTAAACCCAGAACCTGGAGTCTAAAGTAGGAGAATCACCATTAGCTTCAGGCCAGCCTGGGGCTACAGTGTGAGTTCCAGGTTAGCTTGGGTTACAGTGAGATCCTACTTCAAAACAAAACAAAACGAACAAAAAAAAGAGGCTGAAAAGATGGCTCAGTAGTTAAAGGTGCTTGCTTGAAAGCCTGACAACCAGAGTTCAACTCCCCATTACCCAGGTAACGCCAGATGCACAAAGTGACACATGCATCTAGAGTTTATTTGCAATTCCAGGAGGCCCTAGATTACCCATTCTCTCCCTTTTTCCTCTCTCTGTCTCTCTCTGCCATCTCTTTCTCAAATAAACAAATAAGTATATTTTTATTTTTTATTTTTATTTTCTGAGGTAGGGTCTCGCTGTAGCTCAGGCTCAAATAAATATTTTAAAAACACACACAAGCCTACCCAGCCAGGTGTGGTGGCACACGCCTTTAATCCCAACACTAGGGAGGCAGAGGTAGGAGGATCGCTGTGAGTTCGAGGCCACCCTGAGAAGACATAGTGAATTCCAGGTCAGCCTGGGCTAGAGTGAGACCCTACCTAGAGAAACTTAAAAAAAAAAAATACACAAAACCTGCAAATATATAAAGAACTCAGAAAACTAAACAACAAGAAATAAGACATCACAGTCAATGGATGAGCTAATGAAATGAACAATCTCAAAAGATGAAGCACAAGCCAGGTGGGGCGGCAGACGCCTTTAGTCTTAGCACCCGGGAGGCAGAGGTAGGAGGATCACCATGAGTTCAAGGCTAGCCCAAGACTACATAGTGAATTCCAGGTCAGCCTGAGCTAGAGTGAGACCTTACCTCAAAAAAACAAAAACAAAAACAAAAAACTACACAGAGAGTCCACCTCACCCCAGTCAGAATGACAGTCGTTAAGAGAACAAATCAGAGCTGGAGAGGTGACTCAGTGATTAAAGCACTTGCCTGCAAAACCTGATGACCTGGATTCAATTCCCAGGACCCATGTAAAGCCTTGTGCACAAAGTAGCACATGCCTCTGGAGTTTGCTTGCAGTGGCTGGAGACCTTGGCATGCCAATAAATAAATAAATAAATAAATAAATAAATAAATAAATAAATAATTTTTGGTGGGGGGAAAGGGTTTATTTTGGCTTACAGGTTTGAGGGGATGTGCCATGATGGAAGGGAAAATGATGGCATGAGCAGAGGGTGGACATCACCCCCTGGCCAACATAAGATGGACAGTAGCAACAGGAGAGTGTGTCTGAAATAATATTTTTAAAAATATTTTTATTTTTATTTATTTACTTGAGAGCCATAGACAGAGAAAGGGGGAGAGAAAGAGAGAGAGAGAGAGAGACAGAGAGAATGGGCACGCTAGGGCCTCTAGCCACTGCAAACGAACTCCAGACACGGGCGCCCCCTTGTGCATCTGGCTGACGTGGGTCCAGGGGAATCGAGCCTCGAACCGTAGTTCTTGAACTTTACAGGCAAGCGCTTAACCGCTAATCCTTCTCTCCAGCACCTAAATAATATTTTTTAAAAAGAGATCAAATGGGCTGGGGAAATGGGCTTAGCAGTTAAGGCATTTACCTGCGAAGCTTAAGGACCCTGGTCCAACTCCCCAGGACCCACATAAGCCAGATGCACAAGGGGCGCATGCATCTAGAGTTCAGTTGCAATGGCTGGAAGCCCTGGCATGCTCATTCTGTCTTTCTCTCTGCCTCTTCCTCTCTCTCTCAAATAAATAAATAAATAAAATATTAAAAGAGAGAGAGAGAGATTAAATAACAAATGCTGGGCAGAATGTAGACCATCGGAGCCCCTTAGACTCAGTTGGTGGAAACGTAGACTACTCCAGCCACTCGAGAATTCAGTATGGAGGTTCCTCAGAGAACTAAAAATAGCTCCAGCATATTATCCATCTACACCACACCTGGGAATTTACCTTAAGGGCTCTGAGTCACCATACCACAGAGATGCCTTCACATCAATATTTATTGAAGCGTTATTCACAACAGCTAAATTACAGCATCAACCTAGGTGTCCAATAACAGAGGCATGGATAAAGAAACTGTTGGAGGGCTGGTTTAGCTGTTAAGGCATTTGCCTGTGAAGCCAAAGGACCCATGTCTGATTCCTCAGGACCCACGTAAGCCAGATACATAAGGTGGTGCATGAATCTGGAGTTCATTTGCAGTGGCTAAGGACCCTGCCACGCCCACCCTCTATACCTGCCTCTCTCTCTCTCAAATAAATAAAATGGAAGTTATTTTTTTAAAAAAAGAGCTGGTACACCTTCCAAGGCTCAGGGTCCATTGTGGAAGAGGTGGCAGAAAGAATGTAAGAGCCAAAGGAAGGGTAGGACTCCTTACAGTGTGCTCCTCCAGACACAAAATGGCCAGGATATCCATGACCTCACAGTGCCTGACACTACCTACACAAGACCACCATAATAGGAGGAAAAGATGATGATGTCAAAATAAAAGAAAGACTGATTGAGATGGGGAGGGGATATGATGGAGAATAGAGTTTCAAAGGGGAAAGTGGGGGAAGGGAGGGCATTACCATGGAATATTGTTTATAATCATGGAAATTGCTGATAAAAAAAATCAAAATAAAAAAAAAAGAGCTGGGTGATGGGTGTGGTGGCACACGCCTTTAATCTCAGCACCCAGGAGGCAGAGGTAGGAGGATCGCTGTGAGTTCTAGGCCACCCTGAGACTTCATAGTGAATTCCTGGTCAGCCTGAACTAGAGTGAGACCCTACCTCCAGAAACAAAAACAAAAACAAAAAAGGAAGACAGAAAGAAAGAAAGAAACAGTTAGAGATACACACACAAGGGAAGTTTTGTCAGCCGTAAAGAAAGAATGACGTTACGTTGTCTGCAGAAAGATGATGTAACTGGAGATGAACAGGTTAAATGATTTAAAACAGTCAGTCTCAAAAAGACAGCACATTTCCTTTCATTTGTGGTTCCTATTTTTTTATATAGATAGATCTAATGGGAGAGAAGGATCAGAAAGCTAATATAAGTGGGGTATATAGTTGAGACAGACAGACATTGATTTGAGAAAAGTTTATCCACATTTTTCTTTATTTATTTGACAGAGAGAAAGAGAAAAAGGGAGGGGGAGAGGGAGAGAGAGCGAGAGAGAATGGTGCGCCAGGGCCTCCAGCCACTGCAAATGAACTCTAGCCATATGCGCCCCCTTATGCATCTGGCTTACGTGGGTCCTGGGGAAGTGAACTTGGATCCTTTGGCTTTGTAGGGAAATGCCTTAATCAACTAAGCCATCCCTCCACATTTTTTTTTTTTTTTTTTTTGAGACTGGATATCATGTATCCCAGGCTGGCCTTTTACTTGCTATATAGCCAAGAATAACCTCTGATTCTCATGCTTCTCTGTTTTTTTTTTTTTGTTTTTTTTTTTTTAGGTAGGGTCTCACTCTGGCTCAGGCTGACCTGGAATTCACAATGGAGTCTCAGGGTGGCCTCAAACTCTTGGCGATCCTCCTACCTCTGCCTCCTGAGTGCTGGGACTAAAGGCGTGTGCCTCCATACCTGGCTGATTCTCATGCTTCTCTGAGTGCCTGGATTATAGGTGTTGGTTGGTGACCATACCTGGTTTATGTGGTACTGGGGATTGATGGAAGGGGTTTATGCATGCTTGGCAAACACTACCGATTGAGCTACATACCCAGCCATCATCCACATTTTTTTCAGTTCTTTCCAATTCCTCTTCTCCATTCATCTCTCTTCCAAACCACACCCATGCCTTCCTGCCCACTTCCACCACTTCAAGTCCAGACAATGCCCACTTTCCTTTCTCCTCCTCTCTCCTCAGTGTGAGGTTAAGCTTGACCTCCTCACAAAATCTGCCCGACTTGGTGACGCCTCCACATCCTCACACAGGATTTTCCTCCTCTGACTCCTTCCCAGAGCAGGGTCAACTCTCCAAGTGTCCATCACTAATGGCTGCCTTTCTTTCTTTATTGATTTATTTTATGTATTTTTACTGACAACTTCCATGATTGTAAACAATATCCCATGGTAATTCCCTCCCTCCCCCCACTTTCCCCTTTGAAACTCCACTCTCCATCATATCCCCTTCCCCTCTCAACAAGTCTCTTTTATTTTATTTTTTATTTATTTATTTATTTTTGGTTTTTTGAGTTAGGGTCTCTAGCTCAGGCTGACCTGGAATTCACTATGTAGTCTCAGGGTGGCCTCAAACTCTCCGTGATCCTCCTACCTCGGCCTCCAGATTGCTGGGATTAAAGGCGTGCACCACCATGCCGGCTAGTCTCTCTTTTATTTTGATGGCATCATCTTTTCTTCCTATTATGATGGCCTTGTGTAGGTAGTGTCAGGCACTGTGAGGTCATGGATATCCAGGCCATTTTGTGTCTGGAGGAGCATGTTATAAGGAGTCCTACCCTTCCTTTGGCTCTTACATTCTTTCTGCCACCTCTTCCACAATGGACCCTGAGTCTTGGAAGGTGTGATTGAGATATTTCAGTGCTGAGCACTCCTGTCACTTCTTCTCAGAACCATGGTGCCTTCTGAGTCATCCCAAGGTCACTGCCATCTGAAAAAAGCTTCTCTAACCAAAAGCGAGAGTAGCATTAATATATGGGTGTGCACATTAAGAGAAGTGCTTACTGGGCAGTTTGATGAGCATAATATATGCATTTAGCCAGACAGCAGCAGACGTTACACCCCTAGGGCTCATGACTATCCCTGTTGTAGGTTTTCAGTATCAGGGATGTATTCCCTCCCATGGAGCAGGCCTCCAGTCAAATCAGAGGGCAGCTGATTTCCCCCATGACAGACGTGCCACTATTGCACCTGTTGGCTCATTTGGTCTGGCTGGCCAAATATAAGGCTTGCAGAGTCCACTGCTGAGTATCTTCACTGGTGATTTCTCTCTCTCCCATTGAGCTGCATGCAGTGTGGCCTTTTCCAGCTTTCTGCCAACTGGTCTACATGGAGGAGGTTATCAGCTCAGCTCCAGCAGGATTTCTCAGTGACCTTATAGCCCAAGTATGTGGATTCTTCAGTAATAGGGTCTTACCATTTATTCCTGGTGAGAGACCAAGGGCCTCCGCAATGGCCTGTAATGTTTTGGGAGCATCAGGGACCTCCCTGGCAAAAAACTCAATGGAAGGTATCTCACCCCTGGCACTGAAAATTTTCTAGTAACAATCTATGGCTCCTGTGTGTTCATTGTCCAAAAAAGTAGGTTTCCATATGACTTATTTATATCTTCTTAGATTTTTTTTTTTTTTCCTCTTCGAGGTAGGGTCTCACTGTAGCTCAGGCTGACCTGGAAATCGCTGTGTAGTCTCAGGGTGGCCTCAAACTCATGGCAATCCTCCTACTTCCGCCTCCTGAGTGCTGGGATTAAAGGTGTGCACCACTACGCTCTGTTTATCCTCTTAGATTTTGATTAGCCCTCCCTCTACCTTTCCTTTATTAATCTCTTTCCCTGACCTCACTTAGGCCTTTTCACCCCCATTAATCTCTTCTTCTACTTTCATATATATATTACCATCCTATTAAGTAACCCCCCTTTCTAGTCCCTTTATATCACATATCTAGCTTACTGGCCTCTGCTACTGAGTTTTCTTCCTACTCACACAGAAGTCCAATCATTTTTAGCTAGGATCCACATATGAGAGAGAACACGTGACATTTGGCTTTCTGGGCCTGGTTTACCTCACTTAGTGTAATCTTTTCCATATCCATCCATTTTCCTGCAAATTTCATAACTTCATTTTTCTTTACAGCTGAGTAGAACTCTGTGGTGGTTTGATTCAGGTGTCCCCCATAAACTTAGGTGTTCTGAATGCTAGGTTCCCAGCTGATGGAGATTTGGGAATTAATGCCTCCTGGAGGGAGTGTATTGTTGGGGGCGGGCTTAAGGGCTTTTTAGCCAGGTTCCCCATGCCAGTGTTTGGCACACCCTCCTGTTGCTGTAGTCCACCTTATGTTGGCCAGGGGGTGATGTCCACCCTCTGCTCATGCCATCGTTTTCCCCTGCCATCGTGGAGCTTCCCCTCAAGCCTGTAAGCCAAAATAAATCTCTTTTTCCCAGAAGCTGCTCTTGGTTGGGTGATTTCTACCAGCAATGTGAACCGGACTGCAACAAACTCTAATGGCTGTCCTTCTGGCTGCCTGCAACACTCCCCACTTTTCCCAATATGAATGCCCAGGGCAGCCTCACGTTCACCTGCTCTAGCATCCCATTCCTGCTGTGCCCTGTCCCCACCCTTCTTTCTAACCAACATGACTTCTGTGGCTTTCATGTTCCCTAAATCCTGTCTTGGGCCTCCATTCATCAGCAAAAACACACAGCATCTTTCAAAACTGACAATATAGAGCTGGGCGTGGTGGCGCACACCTTCAATCCCAGCACTCAGGAGGCAGAGGTAGGAGGATCGCCTTGAGTTCGAGGCCACCCTGAGTCTACATAGTGAATTCCAGGTCAGCCTGGGCTAGAGTGAAATCTTGCCTCGGAAAAAAACAAAAAATAAGCAAACAAAAAACAACGACAAAAAACCCTGATAATATAAACCCTCAACACACACCACTCACTATATTTCTCCCTGCAGGTTGCTGGCCCCTGGGCTAATCCCCCCCACCCCGTACCCCTTCCCCCCCCCGGAAGTGGCTTCTGTTAGGTCAGGACAAAATGAAATCACCAAAGACAGCAGGATGGCGACAGACGCAAGGAAGTGGGTCATCCACATTCCTCAAGAAACCATCCAGCCATTATCCCTGCCTTGCCTAATGATGCCCCAGGTCTAGGTTTCCTGCCCCCTTATCTCCCACCTGGTCACTTCTGGTCTCACAGCCTATGGCTAAAGTCAAGAATAAAGGAGTTCCTTCCCTTCCTCTCCTTCCCCCAGCTGAAGAGCTCTATAAAGCCCACGGTCTGTGGAATCTCAAGTTGACTGCTCCGCTCTTGAGAGTCAGTCCTGGCAGCTCGTGTTTGTCCTGAATAGAAGCTTCGGTCCTTGCCTCCGAGTGGTCTCCGTGTGCTTGGTCACCCCTGAACCTTACAGCTTCCTGCCAGTGCCCGGGCGACTGCGCTGGAGGCCCTCAGGTGTGGACTCCGGGTGATCGGGTCTGGACTCTGGGTGATCATGGATGCTCTGCTACACTGGGTGCTGCTACCTATCCGGAGAGCTAATGTCGAAAGCCAAGGGGGAACTGCGTACCCTGGTGTCATTCCCTTCCTATCACTGGTAGCAGCAGTAACTTAATACCCTTATCTGGTGCAGCCAGGAGGACGGCTGTCTCAAAGCGGCAGGGAAAGCAAAAGTGAGCCTACAGGGAGGGGCAGGGTGAGGAGGAAAAAACAACTTCCTAGTTTGTCTCAGAGCCTCCCCAGAGGCTCTCCGAGGCCCAAGATATTTTCAAGCCTCTTGATCTCAGCCAGCCCCATGACCTGCGACAGAGCCCAAGAGGAATGGACAGTGGTTTCTCTGCCCCCTCTCAGGGCCAAGAGCAGTGTGTTCGTTCAGAAGGAAGTGAGTGATCTCCCCACCCCCGTCACCCCCCCACCCCATGTTCCCACAGCTTCCTGGATGGTAGGTGGAGAAGCTGCACCCTCCCCTCACCCCAGGATCTTGGTAAGTCATGCTGATCTCACCAGCTCTGCCTAGGTGGGTGCCCAGCATGCTTTCACTTTTGCAGACACTTGTTTATATCCTTGGAGGAGAAAAACATCTACAGCCAGGGACGCAGGAGAGCCTTCTGAAAGGGTAAGCGAACTTTTTAGACCCATAGGAAGGAGGAAATGTACCAACTTCTTAAAGCTGAGCTGCGGTATCTGACTCTCTTTCGCTCCGTGCTTTTCCTCTTTCTTCTCCCCGCTCTCTCTCTGCTGTTCTCTTTGTATGTCAGCATGTGTGGTGTGTGTCTGAGTGCTCATACACGAGTGGGCACGTGTGTGTGTTCATTCATGTGGAGGCCAGAGGTGGAGCTGCGAATTTTCCTCACCCACACTCCACTGGAGGTAGATCTCTCACTTGAACCCACAGCTCGCAGACTCAGCTATTCTAGCTAGCTATCTTGCCTTGAGAAGCCCATCTCTGCATCCTCATCACTGGAATTAAAGGCAGGTCACCATGCCCATTTATATGGGCATTTATATGGGTGCTAAACATTTTATCCACCGAACCCCTCTCTTCTTTCTTTCTTTCTTTCTTTTTTTTTTTTTTTTTTTTTTTTTTGAGGTAGGGTCTCACTCTAGCCTAGGCTGACCTGGAATTCACTATGAAGTCTCAGGGTGGCCTCAAACTCATGGTGATCCTCCTACTTCTACCTCCTGAGCGCTGGGATTAAAGGTGTGCACCACCACACCCAGCTATGTTCTCTTAAAAACTGTTTTCTTGGGGCTGGAGAGATGGCTTAGCCGTTAAAGTGCTTGTCTGTGAAGCCTAAGGACCCCGATTCAAGGCTTGACTCCCCAGTACCCATTTAAGCCAGACGTACAAGGTGGTGCATGCATTTGGAGTTTGTTTGCAATGGCTGGAGGTCCTGGTGTGCCCATTCTCTCCCTCCCCCCCCCAATTGCTCTCAAATAAATCATAAATAAACAAATTAACAACAAAAAAACCTGTTTTGTTAGGAATGTCTTGTTCCAACCAAAAGAATTTAAGTAAAGAAACTGTTCTGCCTCCTTTTGTTGCCCAGATGGCACCTGTCACTTACTAGCTCAGTCCCTGGGAGTTTATCGGGCAGACCCGGTGAAGCCGCCCCTCTGGGGAGGAGGGCGCATGTTTCCAAAGTGTTCACGTTCAGTCTTCTGAGACGCAGACCCACTCTGGCTAAAATTAAACATCAGGAGAGGGATGGGGGTGATGGTGTGGGCTCATTTCTGTTTGGTTTTTTCCCCCTGGGCTAACGTAACTGTAGGGAGGGGTACATCTTGCCTGATTTCTCCACAGGGCAGCCTGGAGATGGCTAATTACACAGTGGCCCCAGAGGATGATGAGTATGATGTCTTCATCCAGGACGACGCGGGGAGCGGCGACGAGGAACAGCGTCACCCACACGAGGCAGAGCTCCTGACGGCCCACCAGCTGCTGCCCCTGTGCTCAGCGTTGTTTACAGTCGGTTGCCTGGACAACGTCTTGGTTCTGTTCATCCTGATAAAATACAAAGGACTCAAGGCCGCGGGCAATATCCATTTTCTCAATCTGACCATCTCTCATCTGTGCTTTTTGCTTCCCCTGCCATTCTGGGCTCAGGCCGCTGCACATGGGGGACATCCTGGCAAGCCCGTGTGTAAAGTTCTCCTTGGGCTCCAGTCGACCAGCTTACAGGGCGGGGCGCTTTTCATTATTTTTCTTGTTATGGAAGCGTGCCAGGGATGCTTCCACACGAACCGATGGTCCTCAGCCCTCAGGACGGTGCCTGGTGGCATCATTACGAGCATCCTGGCTTGGACTGTGGCTATTCTGGTCACTTTGCCTGAATTTGTGTTTTATGAACTTCCGATGGATTGGCAGAAATACAAGTGTGCCTTCAGCAAACCTTCCTTCCTTCCAGGTGAAGAGCCATTCTGGAAGCATTTTCTCACTTTAAAGATGAATGTTTTGGTACTTCTTTTCCCACTGTCTATTTTCATATTTTGCTCTGTGCAAGCGAGGAAAACACAGAGCTTCAGAGAGAGACATTATGACCTCTGCAAGCTTGTTTCTGTCATTATGGGTGTCTTCCTTTTGATGTGGGCACCGTACAATGCTGCCCTCTTCCTGTACGCGTTCCAGGAGCATCTGTTCCTGCAGGACCAGAGCAGCTATAGCTTGGACACAAGTGTCCAGGTCACCAAGATCATCGCCAGCACTCACTGCTGTGTCAACCCTCTCCTCTATTTGCTTCTTGACAAGGACTCTAGGAAATACCTCTGCGGTCTGTCCTCACTATGTAAAGACATTCCATTTCAGCCCAGTGTCCACTCTGATGTGCCAAGGGAAGGTCACGATCAATCCACTCAACTATAAACTAGCTAGTATCAAAGGCGTGACACATCAGCGTGGATTCTGTCTCTGCGTTGTTTTATGTGATTTTTTTTTTTACACATTTATGTATAAAATAGGACATAGGAAGAAAAAGGAGAGGGTGAGTAAAGGGTTACTAGGGATTGAACTTGTCTCAGAAACGGAGTTAGGCTCTTTACAAATGTGAGCGAGCTCTTTCACCCCTTGCTACTTGTCCATAGCGTGGGTGGTGGTAGTCCCATTACTCTGAAAAGGAAACTGAGGCTCAGGAATTTGTCTAAAGTTACGCAACTCCAAGTGGCAGGATGGAGATACAAACCTGGGTACCATTTGCTCCTGAGCCTGTACCCTCTGCACGCATGCCAACCTACCAAGAATTGTGAGTTGGGTGTGGTGGCACCTGCCTGTAATCTTAACACTCTGGTAACCAAGCTAGGAGGATTGCCACAAATTCAAGGCCAGCCTAGATTACATAGCAAGACCCTGTCTCAAAAATATTGTTCAACAAGCCAGGTACAGTGGCTCATGCATTTAATCCCAGCACTGGGGAGGCAGATGTAGGAGGATCGCTGTGAGATTGAGGCCACCATGAGACTACGTGGTGTATTCCAGGTTAGCCTGGGATAGAGTGAGTTCCTACCTCAAAAAAAAAAAAAAAAATGAAAAGAGAGTGGAGGGCTGGAGAGATGGCTCAGTGGTTAAGGTGCTTGCCTGCAAAGCCTAAAGACACAGATTTGATTCCCCAGTACTCACGTAAAGCCAGATGTACAAAGTGGCACATGCATCTGGAGTTCGTTTGCAATGGCTGGAGGACCTGGCACACCCATTCTCTCTGTCTCTCTTCTATCTCTTTCTGCTGGCAAATAAATAAAAATATTTAAAAAAAAACCCTTAATTTCATGAAAAAAAAAGAAGTAAGCACAGAAGTGTCCTCTTCCTACCCTTTCCATTATATTCTTAAGTCCTAAGGTCACTTTATTTTATCATTTTCTGTAAGAGGCATTTTTTTTTTTTTTTCCAGGTAAGGTCTCACTCTAACCCAGGCTGATTTGGAATTCACTATGTAGTCTCAGGGTGACCTCGAACTCACAGCAATATTCCTACCTCTCTACCTCTGCCTCCTGAGTGCTGGGATTAAAGGAAGAGTGCCACCACACCCAGCTAAAATACATGTTTTATTTTATTTATTTATTTTTGTTTCTTTGAGGTAGGATCTCACTCTAGCCCAGGCTGACATGAAATTCACTATGTAGTCTTAGGTAGCCTGGAACTCATGGTGATCCTCCTACCTCTGTCTCCCAAGTTATGGGATTAAAGGTGTGTGCCATCACAACCGGCTAAGATATATATTTTAACAGAATATTTATGTTGACTATGTTATTCTTTTTATTTTTTGTTTTGCGTGCCTCAAACTCATGATGATCCTCCAACATCAGCCTCTTAACTACTGGGGCTGATGGTATGCCCTCTTATACCTGATTTCTTACTTAATAATTTAAATTACATGGATGTTAATACTTTTTCTTTTCTTTTCTTTTTTTTTTTTTTTTGAGGTAGGGTTTTACTTTAGCCCAGGTTGACCTAGAATTCACTGTATAGTCTCAGGGTGGCCTTGAACTCATAGCAATCCTCCTACCTCTGCCTCCCAAGTGCTGGGATTAAAGACATATACCACCATGCCCAGGTGAATGTTAATTCTTTTTTTTTTTTTTTTTTTTGAGTCAGGTTCTATAGCCCAGGCTAAGCTCTAGGTTTTAAACTCACTCTGTAGCCCAGGCTAGCCAGGAACTTATGGCAATCTTACCTCAGCCTCCTGAATTCTG
The DNA here is from genome assembly GCF_020740685.1 of Jaculus jaculus. NCBI lineage: Eukaryota > Metazoa > Chordata > Mammalia > Rodentia > Dipodidae > Jaculus > Jaculus jaculus. Next base: position 15,311,672 of record NC_059118.1, read on the forward strand.
AGACTATGGACGTATGCCTCCATGCCTGACTTTGAAGTGCATTCTTTATAAATCTGGTAGAATTCAGTAGTGAATCCTTTTGGGACTTAATGTTTTTCATTCAGGAGATTTTTTTTTTTTTTATTGTTGCTTCAATCTTGTTGCTTGTTATATATCTGCTGAAATTATTTCTCTCATTTTTAAATTTATATAAGTTTTATGCATCTAGAAACTTACCCATTTCTTTTAGATTTTCCAATTTAGTAGAACATTTTTAAGATATGTCCTAGTGATTTTCTAACTTTCATTTTACCTGTTGTACTTTTCAAACATGTGTTTGGTGTATTTTACCCTAATCCCCTCTGTTACCTTCTCTTGACATCCCCTCTGTTTCCCTTCCACTGAACTACTCTTTCTTTGTTGTTTGTTTTTTTGAGGTAGCGTCTCACTCTAGCTCAGGCTGACCTGGAATTCACTGTGTAGTCTTGGGGTGGCCTCAAATTCATGGTGATCCTTCTATCTCTGTCTCCCAAGTGCTGGGATTAAAGGTGTGCACCACCACACCCTGTTTAAAGACTCTTTTTTATATTTCTTTATTTATTAAAAATAGAGAGAGAGGGAAGATAAGAGAGCCAATGGGTGAGCCAGGGCCTCAAGCCACTGCAAACAAACTCCAGATGCATGTGCCTCCTTGTGCATCTGGGCAACGAGGGTCCTGGGGAATCGAACTTGGTTCCTTTGGCTTTGCAGGCAAGCACTTTAGCTGCTAAGCCATCTCTCCAGCCCTATATGTTTATTTTTATTGATCACTTTTTTAAAATTTTATTTTTCAAGATTTATTTATTTTTTTATTTGAGATGGAAAGAGAGTGTGTGTGAAAATGAATGCACCAGGGCCTCTAGTCACTGCAAATGAACTCCAGATACATGTGCCACCATGTGCATCTGGCTTACTTGGGACCTGGAGAATCAAACCTGGTTACTTAGGCTTCACAGGCATACACCTTAACCGCTAAGTCATCTCTCCAGCCCGCTGATCACATTTTACATATATATATATATATATATATATATATATATATATATATATATATTTTTTTTTTTTTTTTTATCAAGACAAGGTCTTGCTATGTAGCTCAAACTAAAGTCAAAACTTGCTATGTAGCCCTCTTTTTTTTTTTTTTTCCTAGGTAGGGTCTCACTTTAGCCCAGGTTGACCTGGAATTCACTATGTAGCCTCAGGTCAGGGTGACTTTCAAACTCACAGTGATCCACCTCCCTCTACCTCCTGAATGCTGGGATTATTCTTTTCTCTTTTTGTTTTTAGGCAGGGTCTGACTCTAGTGCAGGCTGACCTGGAACTCACTCTGTAGCCCAAGCTGCCATCCAGCTCACAAAGATCTTCCCTCAGTCTCCCAAATGCTGACATTAGTGGGGAGAGTCACCATGGCTCACTTCTCAGACCCATTCATAGCTAGGGTTCCCCAAATTATATAAGCCCAAATACCCAGAGTAATACAAGGTCTATCACACATTGTAAATAATAAATTTTCTGTGCTTTTAGAATGATACAGGTGTTGTATTATCCTTAGAAGGAGACTGAAGAAAGCAGTCCAGTCATTTCTTTGTGCACTATGGTGCAGATGAAAAAACTCAGATTAGAAAGACTCTTCATGCCCGGCATGGTGGCACATACCTTTAATCCCAGCACTCTGGAGGCAGAGGTCGGAGGATTGCTGTGAGTTCAAGGCCACCCTCATACTACATAGTGAATTCCCAGGTCAGCCTGAGCTAGAGTGAGACCCTGCCTCGAAAAAAAAAAATTGGAGAGAGCCGGGCATGGTGGCACACAATTTTAATCCTTTGAGAAGCAGAGGTAGGAGTATCACTGTGAATTCGAGGCTACCCTGGGACTACATAGTGGATTCCAGGTCAATCTAGGCTAGGCTAGAGTGAGACCCTATCTTGAAAAAGCGAAAAGAAACAAAGAGAGGGAGAGAGAGAGAGAGAGAGATGGAAAGATGGCTTAGTGGTTAAAGTGCTTGCCTGCCAAGTCTAAGGACCCAGGTGTGATTCTCCACATCCCATGGAAGCCAGATGTACAAGGTGGCACATGCATCTGGAGTCCATTTGCAGTGGCAGGGGCCCTGGTGCACCCATTTTCCTCCCCCCCCCCCAACTCTTTCTCTCTTCTCTATGTCTCAAATAAATAAGTTAAAATCTAAAAAAAATTGGATGTGGTGGTGCATGCCTTTAATCCCAACCCTCAGGAGACAGAGGTAGGAGGATCGCCATGAGTTTGAGGCCACCCTGAAACTACATAATAAATTCCAGGTCAGCCTGGGTTAGAGTGAGACTCTACCTCGAAAAAACAACAACAAAAGTTGCAGACAGATAGGAGTTATCTGAGTTACCAACAGAACTCGGGTGGCTGAAGCCTTGAGTCTCATTTCCAGGAAGAAACAGTGCACTGACCGCCCGTGATCTCAATAGGATGAAGCACCTACAATTACCAAGGCTGCCCGAGGAGACAGTCAAAGGGCCACAGTGACAGCAGACGCTCAAAGAAGAAAGAATGGTTTCTGCGTTAGGTAGTGTCACAGACACATAGAGGAGGGGCTGTATGTTGCCTAAGTTGGAAGAAATACAAAAACTAAGACAGTTTCTGGATTTGTCCTTTAAGCATTGATGTTGGCCTGTGAGAATTCCATTCCAATATATTGGCAGTGGCAGAGTTAATTCTTAAAGACTAGGGGGCAGGAAGTAAAGGTAACAGGTGTTAGATCCTCGATCTACATGTTTATCAGTGAAAAGAGGGCCAGATGTCATGGTATTGGGAAGAAGTGACAAAGGAGTGCTCAGCACTGCAATATCTAGATCACACCTTCCAAGGCTCAGGGTCTATTGAGGAAGAGGTGGCGGAAAGAATGTAAGAGCCAAAGGAAGGGTAGGGCTCCTTACAGCGTGCTCCCCCAGACACAAAATGGCCTGGATATCCATGACCTCACAGTGCCTGACACTACCTACACAAGACCATCATAATAGGAGGAAAAGATCATGACATCAAAATAAAAGAGAGACTGATTGAGAGGGGGAGGGGAAGTGATGGAGAATGGGGAGAAGTGGGGAGACGGAGGGTATTACCATGGGATTTGTTTATAATCAGTGAAGTTGGTAATAAAAAATAAATTAATTTAGGGCTGGAGAGATGCCTTAGTGGTTAAGCGCTTGCCTGTGCAGCCTGAGAATCCTGGTTTGAGGCTCGATTCCCCAGGACCCACGTTAGCCAGATGCACAGGGGGCGCATGCATCTAGAGCTCATTTGCAGTGGCTGGAGGCCCTAGCGCTCCCATTCTCTCTCTCTATCTGCCTCTTTCTCTTTCTGTTTGTCACTGTCAAATAAATAAATAAAAATAAACAAAAAAATTAACTTAAAAAAAAAGAAAGAAAAGAGGGTCAGAAGCATAGCTATAGGTAGAGAACAGCCAACTCATCAAGCAAAATCCATAAAAAGAAGAGAGGGCCGGGCTGGAGAGATGGCTTAGTGGTTAAGGCACTTGCTGCGGAGCCTAAGGACCCAGGTTTGATACCCCAGGACCCACGTAAGCTAGATGTACAAGGTGGCACATGTGTCTGGAGTTCCTTTGCAGTGGCTGGAAACCCTGGTGCACCTGTTGTATCTGCCTCTTCCTCTCTCTCTCCCTCTCTCAAATAAACAAATAAATACAATATTCTTATTTTTAAAAAAATTTTGTTGTTGTTGTTCATTTTTATTTATTTATTTGAGAATGACAGAGAGAGAGAGAGAATGGGTGTGCCAGAGCCTCTAGCCACCACAAACAAACTCCAGATACATGCACCCTCTTGTGCATCTGGCTAACGTGGGTCCTGGGGAATCGAGCCTCAAACAGAGGTCCTTAGGCTTCACAGGCAAGCGCTTAACTGCTAAGCCATCTCTCCAGTCCAATAAATACAATATTTTTTAAAAGTTCATAAGGAAAAAAGAAAAGAAGAGAGAACCAATGGAGAAAGGAAGTGAGGAAGCCATCAATCACAGGGGCTGGGGAAATAGCGCAGTCAGTAAAGGGCTTGCTTCTCAAACATGAGATCCTACATCCATCCCTGGTACTGGCAGAAAATACCAGGCAGGATGTGTGCCTAGAAACCTCCGAACTGGGGAGGCAGACACAGGAGAATCCTGGGCGCTCACTGGCCAACAAAGCTGGTTTAACTGGAGAGCTTCAGGCCAGGGAGACACCCCATCTTAAAGGAGGTAGATGGTGTTTCACAGGATGACGCCTGAAATCGCCTTCTGGTCTTCACACATAAATAGCATGTTCAAGGCTAACCTGGGTTACCTGAAACCCTATCTCACCAAAAAAAAAAAAAAAAAAGATTAAAAATAGTAGCTGCAGCGGGGGGCTGGAGGGATGGCTTAGCAGTTAAGGCGTTTGCCAGAAAATCCACAGGGCCCAGGTTCGATTCCCCAGATCCTATGTAAGACAGACGCACAAGGTGGCGCATGCATCTGGAGTTCATTTGCAATGGCTGGAGGCCCCAACATGCCATTTTTTTTTCTCTCTCTCTTTCTCTCTGTTCAAATAAATAAAAATAAATACACACATAAATAAAGCAGCTGGGGAGATGGCTCGGTTGGTAGAGCACTTTCTGTGTAAGCATGAGAGCTGAAGGGGGCCTGCGGACTGCCCAAGTCCAGTTCCCCAGCACTTTGTGCTGGGTGTGGCCATGCACATCTGAACCCCTAGTTCACGGGCTGGTGGGAGGGGAGACCACAGGATGAGTGGGTCACCCTGACGACAACGCGGAAGCTGTGGGTTAAGTGAAAGACTCCATCTCAAGAAAACACACAGATGAGGCTTCAAGAACACTCAGTGTTCTCCTCTGGTCTCCACAGGCACACACATCTGCACACGTATGTGCCTCTGCCACATCACATCACACACCACCACGTGCACTTTAATGTACACACGTGCCCCAAAATTAAGTGCAATAAAAAAAGATACATGAGGGCTGGAGAGATGGCTTAGCGGTTAAGCGCTTGCCTATGAAGCCTAAGGACCCCAGTTCGAGGCTCGGTTCCCCAGGTCCCACGTTAGCCAGATGCACAAGGGGGCGCACGCGTCTGGAGTTCGTTTGCAGAGGCTGGAAGCCCTGGCGTGCCCATTCTCTCTCTCCCTCTATTCTGTCTTTCTCTCTGTGTCTGTCGCTCTCAAATAAATAAATAATAAAAAAAAAGATACATGAAAATTTATATTTAAACTTCAGTTCCTTCCATAAAGTTTTTCTGCAATATAATGTATAAATTAATAGCTTATTTTTATTTTATTTAATTATTATTATTATTTTGGGGGGTATTGAAGTAGAGTCTTGCTCTAGCCCAGGCTGACCTGGAATTCACTATGTAGTCTCGGGCTGGACTTGAACTACTGGCAATCCTCCCATCTCTGCTTCCAGAGTGCTGGGATTAAAGGCATATACCACCATGCTTGGCTAATGGCTTATGTTTATAAAAATATGTTTTAATTTTTTAAAATTTATTTGAGAGAGAGAGAGAAATGGGCAGGTAGAAAGAGAGAGAGAGGGAGGGAGAGAGAGAATGGGCATGCCAGGGCCTTGAGCCATTGCAAACAAACTCCAGATGCATGTGCCCCCTTGTGCATCTAGCTTATGTGGGTCCTGGGGAATTGAACACGGGTCCTTTGGCTTTACAGGCAAGCACCTTAACTGCTAAGCTATCTCTCCAGCCTTAAGAGATTATTTTTAAAACTAGCACTTTGGCCGGGCATGGTGGTGCACGCCTTTAATCCCAGCACTTGGGAGGCAGAGTTAGGAGGATCACCGTGAGTTCGAGACCACCTTGAGACTAGATAGTGAATTCCAGGTCAGCCTGGACCAGAGTGAGACTCTACCTTGAAAAACAAAAGCAAAAACAAAAAACAAAACAAACAAACAAAAAAAAAAAACTAGCACTTTGGGCTGGGGAGAAGGCTCAGCTGTTAAAGGCACTTGCTTGCAAAGCCTATAAGCTTGGGTTAGAGTCTCAGTTCACATGTAAAGCCTGATGCATAAAGTGGCACTTGTGTGCAGAATTCGTTTGCAGCAACAAGATGGCCTGGCACACCCATGGTCTCTTTATCACCCTCTTCCTCTCTCTCCTCACAAATAAATAAAAACGTTAACTAAGCTCTTGGCCATCTTCCCTCCGTCCTGGCTGCCCGCCGTCCAGGAAGGTGGAGCTGAGCAGTTTTTCAAGCGGGTACAAGATCTACCCTGGATACGGGCAATCCAGTTTCTTAATGCAAAATGTGACTCGGCATTCCTTTCCAAGAGGACTCCTTGATAGACAGGCTGGACTGTCCTCTAAAGAAGAAAGCACAAAAAAAGGGGAGAGTGGGAGGAAATTCAGAAGCAGGGAACCCTGCATGCAGTCAGGTTCCAGAGGGGCCATCACTGGGGCATCTCTTGCTGACATCATGGCCAGGAGGAACCAGAAACCAGAAGTCAGGAAGGCTCAGCGAGAGCAGTCCATCTGGGCTGCCCAGGAAGCAAAAAAGGCCAAGCCTCAAAGAAGACAGCAAGCCTGCTGCTGAGGCTCCCACAAAGGCGGCACCCAAGCGAAAGATTGTGAAGCCTGTGAAGGTTTCTGCTCCCTGAGTTGGTGGGAAACGCTAATTGGTAGATCAGATTTTTAAATAAAGGTCGGTCTGTAACTCTAGAAACAAAACAAAGATGTTTAAATAAAATAAAAGAGGAACATTGATGTAAGACATTGCTTTAAACAGAATATTTCATAGCACGTCACAGGGCTGGAGAGATGGTTTAGTGGTTAAGGCGTTTGCCTATGAAGCCCAAGGACCCAGGTTTGATTCCCCAGTACCCGTGTAAGCCAGATGCACAAGATGGTGCATGCATCTAGAGTTTGTTTGCAGTGGCTAAAGGCTATGGTGCACTCATTCTCTCTCTCTCCCCAAAATAAACAAATAAATATAAAGTTTTTTTTAAGATGTTACATATATTATTTCCTTTAGGGACAGAGCCTCTCACTGAACCTAGAGCATCCAGTTGTTCAGGTAGACTGGCTATCTCAGCAGTCCTCCTGAGACTCAGCAGTCCTGTCCGTGCCCACCTCAATGCTGGGGTCACAAGGTGTTCATGGCCATGTCTGACTTGGTATAGGAGTGACTGGATCATACTGGGGTCCTCATGCTCCCACAGCAAGCTCTCTCTCTTCCCGTGTAGGCATCTCCCCACTCCCCTTTTCCATAGTGAGATGATTTATTAGATCCTAAGTACCTATTGGTAAGAAACAATGAATAGCTCTTTTCTGGCCATTTCCACTGTTCTTTTTACTTTTCTCAGTTATCAGCAAACTAATTACGAGTCTAGCTAGTCAATTCATAGAATTTTATCAGTGGGTGCAATTTTGCAACACTACTCTATCCACCTCATTCATTTTACAAAGTTAAAAAAAAAAAAACTTAAATGGAAATTGGAGAGTTTTGTCTGTGTAAAGTTCTCTTTTGGGCCTACACTACAAATGAACTTCTCTGCTTTTCCTAGAAAATGTAGCTTCATCAGTGCCTTGGGAAATCAGTCTTTTGTTGATTGGCCTTACCTTGAAGGAGCTAGAGTCGTGGCAGTGTCTGGTGGTGAAACTAAGTAAGAAATGATTTATAATTTTTCTAACGTATATTTGCCTTGCTCTTTGATGACGTTTACTGATTCAGATTTAATTGAATAATTCTTGTAAGAGCAATGGTACACTATAGTGAAAATTAAATTATTCTACCCACACCACTTGAAGTTAATACTTTTTGAAAAATATTTTATTTCTTCATTTGCAAGGAGAGAGAGAGAGAGAGAGAGAGAGAGAGAGAGAGAGAGAGAGAGAGAGAGAGAATTCCAAGGCCTGTAGCCACTGTAAAAGAACTCCAGATGCATGCACCACTTTGTAGATCTGGCTTTACATGGGTACTAGGGAATCAAGCCCAGGTTGTTAGGCATCGCAGGCAAGTGCCTTAATTGCTGAGCTATCTCTTCAGCCCTAAAGCCAACACTTTGGACAGTGGATGGTATGCCCGTGGGGATAGTCCAGATGCATATATTATTTTTCCCCTTTTCCTCTGAATAGTTTGGAAGTCTCATGTGCTAATTCATTCCTACCAATAATAGTCATTATACTATATAGTAAATGTATTTCTCATTCTGATAAGAATTAATAACATAAGTAGCCTTACCCTTATAATAGTTGTTCCCGATGTAATTTAAATAATAAGTTAATATTTTGTGTATTTGAGGTAGGGTCTCACTCTAGCTCAGGCTGACTTGGAATTCACTATGAAGTCTCAGGGTGGCCTCGAACTCATGGTGATCCTTCTGCCTCTGCCTCCTGAGTGCTGGGATTAAAGGCGTGTGCCACCACGCCTGGCTAATAAGTTAATTTTTACAACATATAGCAAAGATAGGGTCTTGCTGTGTAGTTTCTGACTGGCCTAGAACTCACTGTGTAGGCAAGCCTTGCCTTGAACTTCCAGAAATCATCCAGACTGTGCCTCCCAATTGCTGTGACTACAAGCATACACCACCATGCCTGGCCTTGTCTTGTATTGTTTTTAGAACTCCAGGTCAGCCTATGCTAGAGTGAAACCCTACCTCAACAAACAAACAAAATAATGTTAAATACAGTCAAGAGGTTTGAGATAAATATGCACAACAATTTTATTTGTATTTATTTATTTGCACGGAGTGGGGAGAGAGAGAAAAGGAGTGAGGGAGAGAGAAAGAGAGGAGGAAAAGGGCACATTAGGGTCTCTTGCCACTGAAAATAAATTCCAGATGAATGCATCACTTTGTACATCAGGTTATATATGCACATGGTGCTGGGAAATTGAAGCCAGGCCATCAGGGTTCGGAGGCAAGCGCCTCTTAACCACTGAGCCATCTCTACAGACCTCCAGTTTTGTTTTGTTTTTTTTTATTATTATTCTGGTTTTTTGAGGTAGGGTCTCACTCTAACCCGGGCTGACTTGGAATTCACTTTGTAGTCTCAGGGTGGCCTCGAACTCACAGCGATCCTCCTACCTCTGCCTCTCGAGTGCTGGGATTAAAGGTGTGCACCACCATGCCTGGCTAATTTTTTTTTTTTTTTTTTTTGAGGTAGGTTTCACTCTAGTCCAGGATGACCTGGAATTCACTATGTAGCCTCAGGGTGCCCTTGAGCTCAAGGCAATCCTCCTACCTCTGCCTCCCAAGTGCTGGGATTAAAGGCATGTGCCACCACGCCCTGCCAACCCTCCGATTTTAAGTTATGGATACAGCTAGATTATAGCCAGGCATGATAGCTCTCCAGCATGTGGGAAGCTGAGGTGAGAGGATTGCCTCAATTTCAAGGCCAGCCTTGCATACCTAATGAGTTCTACACCAGTGTAGGCTACAGAGTGAGACCCTGTCTGAAAAAGAAATAACAAAAAATAAATGAATAAGTCTGAATTACATGGAACAGACCTATCTGGTGTCGTAAAATGGCTCACTGGAGGAAGCACTGAATATAAGTATGAACCCTTGAGCTCGGGGTCCCCGAAGCCATGGGACACCATAGGAGGCATCCCAGCCCACCCACAGTGACATAGGAGGGGGAAACAGGAGCCTCACCCCAAAGCTAGTGGGCTAGCCTGGCATCCGCAGTGGGGAACAAGGAGAAACCGTGCATCAAGCCAAGGTGGAAGGCAAGGACTGACATCCGAGGTCGTCCTCTCTCCTCCACAGGCTCTGTGGCATGTACACACACATGCATGCACATACATACACACACATGCAGATCATGGGAAAATTTGTTGCGCAATAATGTGAATTCAGTAACACGACTTTACTGTGTACTTTAAATGACTAAGTTGCTAAATTTTGTGGTTTTGGTAGGGGTTTTTTTTTTTTGTAGTTCTCAACCAAGGCATTGTACAAGCTAAGCACGTGATCTACTACTGAACACTATCCTCAGCCTTAAGTTATGTCCTTTTTTTTTTTTTGGTTTTTTGAGGTACGGTCTCACTGTAGCCCAGGCTGACCTAGAATTCACTCTGTAGTCTCAGGGTGGCTTTGAACTCACTGCGATCCTCCTACCTCTGCCTCCCGAGTGCTGAGATTAAAGGCGTGCACCACCACACCTGGCTCACATCCTTTTATTTTCTTTCTTTTTTTTTAATTGTATTTATTTTAGAGAGAGAGACATGTAGTAGAGAGAGACAGAATGGGTGCACCAGGTCCTCCAGCCACAGCAAAAGAACTCCAGATGTGTGCTCCACCTTGCGCATCTGGCTTGTGTGGGTCCCAGGAAATCGAACCTGGGTTCTTTGGCTTCGCAGGCAAGTGCCTTAACCACTAGGCAATCTCTCCAGCCCCAGTTACATCTTTTTTGCCACAGTGAACGAACAGTGAGAGAGAATGGAGCGGCATCTAAGGATCTACGCGTTCTCCACATGAGATGGCTGGAGCGAGCGGCTTTTTACCGCGTAGATTTCAAAACCACATCAACCGCAGCATGAAGCTCCAGGTCAGGTGCCCAGAAGTCAGGCACTTCATGGCATCATCCTCTGGTGTGCCGGGCACTCACCCTCTGTCTCGCCATCCCAAAGGAAGAAAGAACAGGCTAGTCACTAGTATCTTTAGTGCCACTGACACGGATTAGGCACAAGATGGACTTCTTTTTTTTTCGCTGACAGGTACTTGGCTGGGGAGTGGCCCACAGAAACATGGATGCTGTCTTGCCTGCCTTAGGAGGAGTACAACCTATGTCTGATTCAGTGTCATCCACAATGGCTACAAGCATCAACTTCTGATGAAATATTAATGTTTATAGTGTGTATACGTTATTGCTACTAAGGCAGGCTAGGACCGGGAATAGTTTAGCCACACAAAACACTGGCTTGAGCAGTAAAAACAACCTTGTCCCACACAATGCACCTAGCAACCTGTTGGGGACCTGGGACCACCACCTGTACCAAGCTGCATATACACCTGGCCCGAACAATGAGCCAGTTCTCTCCTCCTCTTGGTGAACCTTATTCCCATTACTCACCATCAGTACCTGTTCAAATACATTCTTGGATAGATTGGAAATTGGATCCGAGGGGGTCATCCATCCTGGACTAGCTGTCGATGCATGTGCAATAAGGCAACTGTGTCCTCCAAGTGAACTTTTAAGGAGGAACTCCTGTTTAGCGTATTATGTCTGTGCATGACTGAGCAGACACAGAACTAAAATCAGATGCATCATGGGAAGGAACATGAGCAGTACAGAAAACATACAACTCAAACCTGTCAATCAAAACAGAGGACCACCTAACTATGCCCCCAGCAACTCATCCACCCTCTCCTAAGAATCCTCTAAAGACAGCCGGGCGTGGTGGCGCACGCCTTTAATCCCAGTACTCGGGAGGCAGAGGTGGGAGGATCGCTGTGAGTTCGAGGCCACCTTGAGACTGCATAGTGAATTCCAGGTCAGCCTGAGCTAGAGTGAGACCCTACCTCGAAAAAACTGAACCAAAACAAATAATAATAATAATAATAATAGAATCTCTCTAAAGAGAAGCACCAGACCACTTCCTGAGGTGCTTGACTCCTCTTCACTGGAATGGCCCACTACCCCTTGGCAGTGAATTCAAACCTTTCCTCTTGAGATGCCAAGAATCTGGAAGAACCCAGGGTGGAGGGAGAGGGAGAGACTGAGACCAATTGTAACCCTATGGAACACAATGTAATTATCAGTCTCCACTGTGCTTCCTATGTTTACTCAGAAGTATTAAGAATTAAAGCAGGGGCCAGAGAGATGGCTTACTGACTAAGGTGAAGCCCAAGAGCCCATGTTTGACTTCAGGTCCCAGGTAAGCCAGACACACAAGGTAATGCAAGTGCACAAGGTCACACATGTGCGTCTAGAGTTCAATTGCAGTGGGTGAGGCCCTGGCATGCCAGTTCTCTCTCTTTCTATCTAAAAATAAAAAAATAGAAAAATAAAAAAATTAAAAAAGGTTAGTCTGTTGGGCTCAAAAAACAAACAAACAAAAAAAGAGAGTTGCAGCAGTAACTGGCATAGAACTATCTTGGGGTACTTGGATCTTGTCCTGTTATGATGCCCTTTTGTTGTTTGTTTTTATTTATTTATGAGAGAGTGAGAGAGACAGAGAGAGAGAGAGAGAGACAGAATGGACACATCAGGGCCTCCAGCCCCTGCAAACCAACTCCAGATACATGTGCCACCTTGTGCATCTAGCTTACGTGGGTACTGGGGAATCGAGCCTTGAACCGGGGTCCTTAGGCTTCACAGGCAAGCACTTAACCGCTAAGCCATCTCTCCAGCCCCTTATGATGCCCTTTTGTCAATTCCCCTACCACACACTGCTTGGTTTCTTCCTTTCCCCTGATTGCTATTTAGATCCAGTAATTTTTGCTTTTGAAACAGGGTCCCACATAGCTTAGGTTGGCCTTGAACTCACTACATAGATGAGTCTGGCCTTGAACCTCTGATCCTCTAGTCTCTACCTCCAAGCGCTAAAATTACAGATGTGTACCACCACACCTGGCTGCCTCCAGTAATTTTATAAGAAAGAAGACTCAGTTTTCTTTTCTTTCTTTCTTTCTTTCTTTTTTTTTTTTTTTTTTTTGGTTTTTCGAGGTAGGGTTTCACTCTAGCCCAGGCTGACCTGGAATTCACTATGTATTTTCAGGGTGGCCTCGAACTCATGGTGATCCTCCTACTGGCCACCCTGAAAATACATAGTGAATTCCAGGTCAGCCTGGGCTAGAGTGAAACTCTATCTCAAAAAACAAACAAACAAAAAAGTGGAATTTTCTTTTTTTTTTTTTTAATTTATTTATTTGAGAGCGACAGACACAGAGAGAAAGACAGGTAGAGGGAGAGAGAGAGAATGGGTGCGCCAGGGCTTCCAGCTTCTGCAAACGAACTCCAGACGCATGTGACCCCTTGTGCATCTGGCTAACGTGGGTCCTGGGGAACTGAGCCTTGAACCGGGGTCCTTAGGCTTCACAGGCAAGCGCTTAACCGCTAAGCCATCTCTCCAGCCCTGGAATTTTCTTACATAGCAATAAGTTTGTTTTGATTTTTAAAAATATATTGTATTGATCTAATGGAGAGCGAGAGAAAGAAAGAGGTAGAGAGAGAGAGAATGGGTGCATCAGGGCCTCCAGTCACTGCAAATGAACTCCAGACTAATATGCCCCCTTGTGTGTCTGGCTTACGTGGGTCCTGGGGAATCAAACCAGGGTCCTTTGGCTTTGCAGGCAAATGCCTTAACTGCAAAGCCATCTCTCCAGCCCCTTGATTTTTATTTTTTAAGTTGGAATCTGACTTGGATAACACATGGGGTATTTTGTTTTGTGTAATAAACAGAACTGATGGGAAAGAGCTAAACAAAGACCGGAAGTCATGACAGATAAACTGGAAGAGGACACAACTTTAGAGATACGATTAAAGTGATGGGAATTGTATTCGAGCTAGTGTTGAAGTGGTGGCCTGGCACGGAGGAGATGCAGCTGTGGAGACTGACTGTTACGGCGCTCTAGCCACAGGCTGAGGAAGGGCTCTGGAGATCCTCAGAAGCTGCTGCCTGGGTCTCTGGGGAGGGAAGGGTCGTGGCTGGGGGTATCGCAGTAGGCGTGGGTTGTCGGGGAGGGGGGAAGTAGGGTTGGTACAATCTTTCTGTTTCACTGCGGCAGCCATACGTAGGGAATGAACACAATGGTGAGTACAAAGCCACAATAAGCACAGCCAAGACGTAAGAGCGTGGAGAGAGATGGATTATATGCAGCAGGCGAAGAGGCTAAGAGGATGGTTTCCAAAGCCCTGCTCCCGGCTGGGCGTGGTGGCGCATGTCTTTAATCCCAGCACTTGGGAGCAGAGGTAGGAGGATCGCCATGAGTTCAAGGCCACCCTGAGATGACAGAGTTAATTCCAGGTCAGCCTGGACCAGAGTGAGACCCTACCTCAAAAAACCAAAAAAAAATAATAATAATAAATAAATAAAAATAAATAAATAAAATATTTTTAAAAAGCTAAAGAGATGAGCAGAATGCCTTGAGGTATGTTCAGCTTGCATCTTCAGAAGACTTTGTAGGTGCATTAACACAGGAGTCCGGCCCTGAAGGTACCTGCCCCACTTAGTCACTAATATAGTCACAACCCTTCCTATGGTCCCTGAAGTGGTGGTCAGAAGAAAACATCCAGCTCCTCCGCTCACCAGTCCACACTGCCCAGGAAAGGGACTGTTTTTTCTTTTAATTTTTTTTGGTTTATTCTTATTTATTTGAGAGTGACAGAGAGAGAAAGAGGCAGAGAGAGAGAATGGACGCACCAGGGCTTGCACCCACTGCAAACGAACTCCAGACGCGTGCGCCCCCTTGTGCATCTGGCTAACGTGGGTCCTGGGTAATCGGGCCTCGAACCGGGGTCCTTAGGCTTCATAGGCAAGCGCTTATCCGCTAAGCCATCTCTCCAGCCCGAAAGGGACTGTTTATTCTCAAAAAAGGGCACCTCTGAGGACTTTGCCCAGGGGCTCTCCTCTCACTGCTCTCTGACCTGTGGCACCGTGAAACAGTGTCTGTGTTTGTCCAAGTCCTGCGCTCCCTGCCTGTGTGGGCACGAGGCTCTCTGCCCGTGAAGCCAGCCACCAGCCGTTCAGTTGGCTTGAAGACTCTACCTAAGGTAGGGGTGACTGCCCCTAAGGAAGTTGCAAAAAACCATCCCTTCCTCTAAGAAGGTCAGCCTCCGAAAAGAGGAGGGTTCTCTAAACTGGTGGCAAAAGAAAGGAGGGCAGGGCTGGGAGAGGCCGGGCCTGTTCTGAGTCCACCGGGCTGGGTCTGCGGAGGGCAAGGCGAGGGTTCTCACACTTCAGATTCCAGACCTTGTCTGCCTTCCCCCCTTTCCCTGACAGGCAGAGAGTGGAAAGTATGTGCAGAAAGTTTAACATTTGGAAATGTTGGAGTGACACCAGGAAATGGTGTCACCCCAGCTCAACAAAGAGGAAACAGAAGCCAAGGGACTTTTTGGTTCATTTGCTGGTTTGGCTGTTTTTCTGAGTTGTGGTTAGCCTAAGTTAACCAAGGGGCCTTCCCTTGTCCTTAGAGAATTTCCGAGAGGAAAGCAGGAATGTGTCCCCTGGCAATGGGATACAGTTCTGGAAATGCCTTGAGACCCTTCCAGGGGTAGAAACAGAGAGAAAATGGTCCCATAGGGGGCTGTATTGAATGCGAGACCTAGAACTTTCCTTGAGGACAGAGCTGTAGGAAACCTGCTATGTAAGGAAATGACGGCAGGGACACTGATCAGAGCCCACACGGTGACTGTCATCTTCATTGTCAACTTGACTGGATTGAGAATCACCATGGAAGCACCTCCCTGGGTGTGTTGGTGGAGGGTGATCCCAGAAAGATTTTTTTAAAAACATTTTTGTTTGTTTGTTTATTTATTTGAGAATGACAGAGGGAGGGAGGGAGGGAGAGAGAGAGAGAGAATGGGCTCGCCAGAGCTTCCAAACGAACTCCAGATGCGTGCTCCCCCTTGTGCATCTGGCTAACGTGGGTCCTGGGGAATTGAGCCTCAAACTGGAGTCCTTAGGCTTCACAGGCAAGTACTTAACCACTAAGCCATCTCTCCAGCCCTCCAGAAAGATTTAACTGCAGAGGGAAATCCTGTCCTGGGGCTGGAGAGATGGCTTAGTGGCTAAGGCGCTTTCCTGTGAAGCCTAAGGACCCATGTTCCACGTTCCAGATCCCATATAAACCAGATGCATAAAGGTGACTCTGTAGTCTCAGTGTGACCTCGAACTCACAGAGATCCTCCTATCTCCTACCTCTGCCTCCCGAGTGCTGGGATTAAAGGTGTTTCTTGAAGTCGAGTCTCACTCTAGCCCAAGCTGACCTGGAATTCACTCTGTAGTCCCAGGCTGGCATTGAACCTTAGAGTGATCCTCCTAACTCTGCCTCCCAAATGCTGAGATTAAAGGCATGCACCACTGTTACCTGGCCCAAATGTTTATATACCAATTGATATTTACTTTAAATTCTAATTATAAATCTTCCTTATTTTCAGTTTCTTTCCCTGATTATTTGATTCCCATGTCCTTTATTCCTATCCTACCTTGGAAATATATTCCCCCCTTCTCTTACTGTGTAAATATATGCTGACCATACACACACACACCTACATGGACACACATGCGTCCATACTGAGACCCCCTAAGTTAGTATACCACGTCCTCTTGGAAAAAGTAACTGTTGGCTCTGGCTGGAGATATGGCTTAGTGGTTAAGCACTTGCCTGTGAAGCCTAAGGACTCTGGTTCGAGGCTCAATTCCCCAGGACCCACGTTAGCCAGATGCACAAGGGGGCGCATGAGTCTAGAGTTCGTTTGCAGTGGCTGGAGACCCTGGCGCGCCCATTCTCTTTCTCTGCCTCCTTCTCTCTGTCTGTCACTCTCAAATAAATAAATAAAAATAAACAGGGCTGGAGAGATGGCTTAGCGGTTAAGCGCTTGCCTGTGAAGCCTAAGGACCCCGGTTCAAGGCTCGGTTCCCCAGGTCCCACGTTAGCCAGATGCACAAGGGGGCACACGCGACTGGAGTTCGTTTGCAGAGGCTGGAAGCCCTGGCGCGCCCATTCTCTCTCTTTCCCTCTATCTGTCTTTCTCTCTGTGTCTGTCGCTCTCTAATAAATAAATAAATAAAAATTTAAAAATAAAATAAAGTAAACAAAAAATTAAATAAAAAAAAACCAAAACAAAACAAAACAGAACAAAACAAAACAAAACTGTTGGCTTGGCCTGTTCCCCAGACTCCAGACCAGTGGATTTCATGCCCACGTCTGCAGAACAGAGGAAGGACTGAACTGGAACAACTCAGCAGGCTGGTGCAGTGTCAGAGAATTTGATGAGACACAGGATCTCAGTGTCAAGGTCTTCAAAAGATGAGTGACACTTTATAAGAAGGGAAAACCATCATTATTTCTCATTTTATTTCTTCTTAAAATGACAGTGGGAGATTATAGGAACAGAAGCTTGGCAAACTTCACCTTCTGAGGTGGAAGGCGGGGTTTAACATGCCAGGGGTTCAGGGCTGAGGCTCCCTAGGGAGGCTGGGAGATTTCCTTGGGGATTACTTGCTGAGTAAAGTGCAGTCTTTCAGGGGTGCTGTGGGAAACAAGAGAGCAAAACATTCAGAAACTTACTTTTTTTTTTTTTTTGTTTTTTTGTTTTGTTTTTCAAGGTGGAGTTTCAATGTAGTCCAGGCTGAGCTGGAATTCAATGTGTAGTCTCAGGGTGGCCTCAAATTCACAGCAATCCTCCTACCTCTGCCTCCCGAGTGCTAGGATTAAAGGCATGCACACCATGACGGGCTCAGAAACTGATTTTTAAATCAATATTTTAAAATCAATTAAATCAAGGAGATTATGGGCTGGAGAGATGGCTCAGTAGTTAAGTCACTTGACTATAAAGCCTAATGATCCAGGTTTGATTCCCCAGGACCCATGTAAAGCCAAAATGCACAAAGTGGCGCATGCATCTGGAATTCATTTGCAGTGATTGGAGGCCCTGGCGTGCCCATTCTTTCTCTCTCTCCCCCTGCAAATAAATAAATAAGAATTTTTTTAAAAAATTAAGGAGGTAAAGCCGGGCGTGGTGGCGCACACCTTTAATCCCAGCACTCGGGAGGTAGAGGTAGGAGGATCGCCGTGAGTTCGAGGCCACCCTGAGACTACATAGTGAATTTCAGGTCATTCTGGAATAGAGTAAGACCCTACCTTGAAAAAAACAAAAACATTGGGCTGGAGAGATGGCTTAGCGGTTAAGCGCTTGCCTGTGAAGCCTAAGGACCCCGGTTCGAGGCTCGGTTCCCCAGGTCCCACGTTAGCCAGATGCACAAGGGGGCGCACGCGTCTGGAGTTCGTTTGCAGAGGCTGGAAGCCCTGGCGCGCCCATTCTCTCTCTCTCCCTCTATCTGTCTTTCTCTCTGTGTCTGTTGCTCTCAAATAAATAAATAAATAAATAAATGTTTAAAAAAGAAAAAAACAAAAACAAAACAAAACAAAATTGAGGAGGTTACGAAAATCATTTCTTTGGCTTTTCTCCCACCGCTGTGAGTTCAGGGCCCAGCTTACCCACAGGTTCCCCACTGTCTCTTCTCCCAGCAAGGGGGCGTTCCCCTGCTCTGACCTGAAGAGCACTCCTACCACACCGCTAAGGGAAGCAGTTTTCAGTTCCAGATTCACAAGACATTCACGGCCCTCTTCCTTCTGAAACATGAGCTACTGAGGCAACAGTCCGTTTGCTCCTCCACTCAACCACTCATTCATCTGCCTGCAGATGCTTGCTGAGTACCTGCCTTGAATGAATCACTGGGGTGAGAGCTGAGGAGCCACTAGAACGAGCAGTTCTGTGCTCAGGCACGCAAGCACTTGTTCACACCAGTAACCCTACAGCTGTAGATGTCAAGGGGTGGTCCTCGCCGGCATCGCAGTGGCCAGAGATGTGCCTCACTACAGGACAGGGCTCTTATCTTGGTGCCACTTGGCACACGTGGAGCCTGATAATCATTCTCTACTGTGGGGTAAAGTACCCTTAAGACAAAAGTTACCTGAGTTGGAGAGCTGGCTTAGCAGTTAAGGCACTAGCCTGCAAAGCCTAAGGACTTGTGTTCAACTCACCGGATCCCACGTAAGCCAGATGCACGAAGTGCCGCAGATGCGCATGGTTGCTCATGCGCACACGCATCTGGAGTTACATTTTAGTGGCTGGAGGCCCTGGCACATCAAATTTCTCTCTTTGTCTCTCGCTCTCACTCTCTTGCATTAAAAAAAAAAAAAAGGGCTGGAGAGATGGCTTAGCGGTTAAAACATTTGCCTGCAAAGCCAAAGGACCCAGGTTTGATTCCCCAGGACCCATGTAAGCCAGATGCACGAGGTGGCACATGCATCTGGAGTTCATTTGCTGGAGGCCCTGGCACGTCCCATTCTCTCTCTCTCTCAAAAAACAAAACAAAACAACAACAACAACAAAAAACAACCAGTCTATTGGGCTACCTCAAAAAATAAATAAATAAGAAATTTCCAGGCATTGCTAAATGTCTCCTTCAGTGGCAAAATCATCCTGAGTTGAAAACCTCTGACAAAGAGATTCCTGGTACTGCCGCTTTCCCCGGGCCACAGCGCCAGCAAACCTGCCCATCTTGGACAGAACTCAGACCGTCAGGGGAGCCAGCGCAGCACACGCCAAGGCTGGGGACCGTCGCCACTCTGGGACGACTTCTAAATATTCCTGAAGGATTAAAGTGCGATCAGTACGCTTTCCTGGCTAAGGTGAACTTTCCTGGGTTGGACTTTCTTCCGCCACGCCGTGTTCCTACAACAGACCTCCAAACCTTGACCGTCCCCGCTGTGGGTCTGGCAGCGATGCTGCCTAGGGTCCACTTACAGGAGCTTGAGCATTGTTTCACGTTGGTGGTGGCCGTGACGTACTCCTGTCCCAAATACTTGTCATAAGTTGTTTTGCCATGGAGTTTGGCCAGACACTCGGTGTTGTCGTTGAACAGAAGGTTTTTGGTCTGTGACTGGAACAGACAGAAGTCTCTTGGGCACCTGGTTCCATTACTCCCAAACAGCATCTGTGACAAAAAGGCAGATTGGTCCATGACTAGCTAAGGAAAAGTGACAAGTGTGGGGGAGGGGGAGGGGCACGCTTCCATCCTGAGTCAGCACGGAGTCCAGCCAGCTCCGGACTCCTTTCCCCACAGAGCCGTCCCGGGCAGAGGGCAAGCCTCATGCCATGTGTACCCTCACCACCCCCCACCCCCTGTCATCTTTCCTTCCTTCTTCATCTGTCATCTGTCCCCACAGAACTTCACGCAGGTGTCTAGAGCCCACCTGAGGCCGTTTAAGCTCCATTCTGATCACCGAGAACCTTCTAACGTGCCAGCCTTCCCACAGGATGTTTTCATAGGCAAATCTAGGCATCCACAAGGCCTTCAGTGCCAGATTGAGGCCGTTGAGGGACCCAGCCTCATGGATGGAGTAGCTACTGGGTTTCTTGATACCAAAGTTTGCAGACAGCTATTGTTGGACTGCCCTGCTCATATCCTATAAACTAATCCAGTGAATCCCTTTTACAATACAAAATCATGGGGCTGGAGAGATGGCTTAGTGGTTAAGGCATTTGCCTGCAAAACCAAAGGATCCCGGTTTGACTCTCTCCAGGACCCACATAAGCCAGATGCACAAAGGGGCGCATGCGTCTGGAGTTTGTTTGCGGCAGCTGGAGGCCCTGGAGTGTCCATTCTCTCTCTCTCTTTTCCTTCCTTCCTTCCTTTCTTTCTTTTTTATTTTTTTATTTGTATTTATTTGAGAGCGACAGACAGAGAGAGAAAGAGGCAGAGAAAGAGAGAGAGAGAGAGAGAGAGAGAGAGGGAGAGAATGGGTGCACCAGGGCCTCCAGCCACTGCAAATGAACTCCAGACATGTGCACCCCTTGTGCATCTGGCTTACGTGGGTCCTGAGGAATCGAGCCTTAAACCAGGGTCCTTAGGCTTCACAGGCAAGCATTTAACCGCTAAGCCATCTCTCCAACCATCTTTGCTTGTTTGTTTGTTTGTTTCTTTCTTTCCTTCCTTCCTTCCTTCTTTCTCTCTCTCAAATAGATAGATAGATAAATAAATAAATAAATAAATAAATAAATAAATAAATAAAATAAATAATACAAAATCATTCTATTGGTTCTATTCCCTTACAGAACCCTGATACCTCCTGACCGTTGTTCATTCATCCCAGGGCCAAAGTAAACTGCTCTGTGCCATGGGCTGTGGGAAGAAGGGTCATTGATTTGCCTAAAAGCTGCAGGAGGGAAAGGACAGGACTGCCCCCGAGCCAGGCAGCAGGCGCGAGTCCAGCACTGACGACTGCAGGCAGAAGTCTGGTTCATTCCCCCAGAGTTAGAATCCTCTGCTCTCTGCTGAGATTCTGGGCAGCCACACAGCACAAAGCAAACGTTGTTCCCGCCAATCAAGCCAAGAGGGGACGAAGAAAAAGGCCTGAGCGGGCTGAGCCACCGTGCTTGGTGACTTCCCTACTCAACAGGCGCCCATGCAGAGAAGAACAAGGCGGGGGGCTGGGGGAGGGGGTGCTCCGGTAGTTCCTACCTGTTGCTCCAGCAACACCCGTTCAACGACTGGCGCCTTTTCTTTCTGAGATACCACGGCATGATTTGGGGCCGTGGCCAGGTGGCAGTTCTGAGCCTCAGTCACAGGCTTCCGGGTGCCATCGAGGCACAGAAGCTCGAAGTCCTCCAGCTTCAAATCCCTAGCCCACTCTTCAGGGTTCTTCCCTGGTGACAGAAAAGAAGGTGTCATCAAGTTACAGATGCCCTGTTTGGTCAGAGGGTAAAGGGGCGACATGACGATCCCGCCAGCCTCTCAAAATGCACACACTAGGCCACAGTGGTGTGGAGGAAACAGATTGTAGTAAGTATGTCCTACCCGGGCTATTCAAATAAGATGCCATGGGCTGGAGAAGCAGCTCAGCCATTAAGGCACCTGCCTGCAAAGACCCGGAGTTCGACTCCCCAGTGCCCATGTAAAGCCAGATGCATCAGGTGGCACGTGCATCTGGAGTTCATTTGCAGTGGTTAGAGGCCCTGGCTTGCCTATTCTCCACCCTCCCCGCCTTCTCTGTTCGAGGCCACTCTGAGACTATATAGTGAATTCCAGGTCAGCCTGGGCTAGAGTGAGACCCTACCTCAACAAACAAACAAAAAAGTTCTTTTAGTGCGGAAAAGAAAGATTTTAGTGAGAAGAGAAGGGCAAGTGGAGGGAGTAGAATCAAAAATGTATTGTATACATATGTGAAATTGTCAAAGATAAGTTAAAAAATAATTTAAAGTTCTTTTAGGGCTGGCGAGATAGCCTAGCCAGCAGTGCTTGCCTTGCGAGCCCGGGGGTCTGAGTCCAATCCCCACAGACCATGTTAAAAAGCCAGGCACAGGGCTGGAGAGATGGCTTAGTGGTTAAGCGCTTGCCTGTGAAGCCTAAGGACCCCGGTTCGAGGCTCGGTTCCCCAGGTCCCACGTTAGCCAGATGCACAAGGGGGCGCACGTGTCTGGAGTTCGCTTGCAGAGGCTGGAGGCCCTGGCGCGCCCATTCTCTCTATCTCTCCCTCTATCTGTCTTTCTCTCTGTGTCTGTCGCTCTCAAATAAATAAATAAAAAATTAAAAAAAAAAAAGCCAGGCGCAGTGGTACTTGCTTATGATCTTGGCACTGAGGAGGCAGAGACAGATGGATCCCTGGGGCTAACTGGTGAGGCAGTCTAAGCCTGCTTGGTAAGCTCCAGGACAATGATGGAACTTGGCTCAGAAAAGGTAGATGGTGTTCGAACTTGGCTCAGAAAAGGTAGATGGTGTTCCTGGGGTTAACCTCCACACACACGGGCACACACATGTGTATACAAACACCCACACACAAGCTCACATACAACAAAAAGATTCTTTTTGAGTTTTTTTTTTTTAACAAGAAAATCCTCAGCCGGACATGGTGGTGCACGTCTTTAATTCCAGTACTCAGGAGGCACAGGTAGGAGGATCGCCATGAGTTCGAGGCCATTCTGAGAGTACATAGTGAATTCCAGGATATCCTGAGCTAGAATGAAACCCTACCTCGAGAAACAAAACAAAACAAAAAGAAAAGAAAAGAAAAGAAAATCCTCCACCTGTGCTATTTTTTTTTTTTTCCTGGTTGGTTTCAAAAATAGGAAGGAAAGAAGGGAGGAAGGAAGGAAGGGAAGAGAGAAAAAAAAAGGAAAAAAGAAAGCTCAGTATCCTTTATTCAATTCAAACTGGTTAGGACTAGAAGTGCTTTTGATTTTGAACTTGTTTGAATTTTAGAATACCCACATATACATAATGAAATATGTTGCACAGGTGACCCAAGTCTAAACACAGAATTCATTTATGTTTCAGGTGCATATTATACACATAATCTGAAGTCAATTTTCCACAGCGTTTTCAGTGTGCCTGCATTTTGGTTGTGATTCATCACCAGAGATCAGGTGGGATTTTTCCACTTGTGACGTCATGTCACTGTTCAAAAACCTCCTAATTCTGGAGCATTTTCTATTTCAGATTTGCAAAGTAGGTGTCTCAACTGGTGGCAGATTCTTTCCCTTTCACTGTAGTGTAACCAGGGAAAGGACAGGAGCTTCCATGGATTTATCAAGCTTGTTTAGTTAATTCCAATAGGATATAGTTGTAGGCTAGGGGAGTGACTCAGCCATTAAAGGCACTTGTTTGCAAAGCCTGGTGCCCTGGTTTGATTCCTCAGTAGCCACTTAAAGCCAGATGCACAAAGTGGTGCAGTGTTTGAGTTCGTTTCCAGGGGCAGGAGGCCTTGACATACCCATTCTCACTCTCTTTAAAAAAAAATTATTTTTTAAATTTATTTTATTTGAGAGAGATGGAAAGAATGAGTACTCCAGGGCCTTCAAGCCACTGCAAACCAACTCCAGATGCATGTACCACCTTGTGCATCTGGCTTATGTGGGTCCTGGGAAATAGAACCTGAGTCCTTTGGCTTTGCAGGCAAGTGCCTTAACTGCTGAGCTATCCCTCCAGCCCCTTTCTCTCTCTTTTTACAAATAAATTATACATATATATACATTTATTTATTTATAATATCTAATATATTATAAATATATATATAATTTATTATATATTTATATACATGATATTTAATATATAATATTTATATATCATATTATATATATACAATATTATATATATACAATATTTTATATATATATATATATATATATATATATATATATATATAGTTGGCAGGGTGCAGTAGTGCATGCCTTTAGTCCCAGAACTTGGAAGGCAGAAGTAGGATGATAGCCATGAGTTTGAGATCACCCTGAGATTACATAGTGAATTCCAGGTTAGTCTGGGCTAGAGACAGACCCTACCTTGAAAAACCAATAATAATAACAACAACAACAACAACAATAGCAATAAATAAACTATATAATTTGTAAAGTATCCAAGAACCTTAAAATTAAATTTGTTATCAGTCTGAATCCTGAGGATCACACTGATGGACTGCCCTAAGTTCTAAGTGTAATTCTAGACATGTCTGTGTGTGCCAACTGTGAGCTCATAGTTCAGGCTGGGGCTCAGCTCTCCTGCCTCTCTCCACAGAAGATACTTCACCATCCCCCAGGTTCCTCTGTTCGATACTGAGATCATTCCAAACTCACAAGCCTGGCTCTAACCACCCTCCCAGAGATAAGACGAGGGCAGGAAGAACATGAAGAAGTGTTTGCCTGACAAGCTCACTGGTGGGAAGCAGAGGATGGTTCTTTCTCAGAGAACCAAACAAAACAGCAAGTCACTTGCTGAGGCTGAGGCGGGGCTGGGGGTGCTGAGGAGGAAGGTACAGTCTGGAAAGTAGCAAAGGTCTGTGAAGGATTGGATCTGACATTCCCGCTTCACGCTGGAGACCAGAAGAGAGGGTGCTTGATGGAAACTTGGCTGGTGATGATCTTTTGTCACCTACAGGTGCCTGTGATTTTTTTTTTTGTTGTTGTTGTTTTTTTTGTTTTTCGAGTTAGGGTCTCACTCTAGCTCAGGCTGACCTGGAATCCACAATGGAGTCTCAGGGTGGCCTCGAACTCACGGCGATCCTCCTACCTCTGCCTCTCAAGTGCTGGGATTAAAGGCATGCGCCACCACACCCGGCTATGCCTGTGGTTTTTCTGTCCTCACTGACTTCTGTAGAGTTTCCAGACCAAGGGTTTACATGGGGCTGAAGAAAGGCCTCTACTTGTTTTTTTTTTTTTGTTTTTTGTTTTCTTTCAAAAGGGTAACTTGATTTGCATATGTCCTGGTTTTTTATTAGAAGCTATACTCAGTTTCACATAAGCATGTGTGATCTGGTATGGGCAGGTGGGGAGTTTCTGCAGGTGATTAGACAGAGCAGGTGGTGGTGGTGGCACGTGTGTGTGTGTGTTTGTGTATATGTGTGTGTGTTCAAAATCACTGTAACACCTACAGATGTTACCATGTTGTCTACAGAGGTAATTATTTTATTTTTATTTATTTTATTTTTATTTTCATATGATTTATTTATATCCCCTTAGATTTTTTTAAATTTTTAATTAATTTTTATTTTTTATTTTTCTGAGGGAGGGTTTCCCTCTAGCCCAGGCTGACCTGGAACTCACTCTGTAGTCTCAGGGTGGCCTCAAATTCACAGTGACTCTCCTACCTCTGCCTCCCAAGTGCTGGGATTAAGGGCATTCGCCACCACACCCGGCTTAAGACTCTTGAATTCATTAGCTGTAGTGGTTTATGCCTATGATTTCAGCACTCAGTATGCTGAGGCATGTTTCAAAGAAACAAGGAGAAAAGAGGGAAGAGAGAGAGAGAGATAGAGGGGGGAGAGAAAGGAAATCAATGAAGATGGATAAATTGATAGGCTGATTTAGGAATTCTTTGCATCAAAAGTTTGAAAACTATTAAAATACCTTGCCAATTGCAAATGTGACTACAAGGATGTGTCATGGTGCTCAAGGCTGCATTGAAGGAGGAAGGGAAATGGCATCACCTACCGTCAGTGTTCTGCAAGATGGTGGAATCCTTCAAAAATGCAACTTCTCCTGCATTCTCAGCAAGGCACCTAAAATGTTCCCGCAAATGACCATGTCACAGGGAAGAGAAACAAAGTTTTCATTAATATTTATAGCATGCATTAAAAAAGATGAAACACGGACTGGAGAGAGTTTCAGTCTCTCAAGAGTAGTTTCTCATGCTGGAGAGATGGCTTAGCGGTTAAGTGCTTGCTTGTGAAGCCTAAGGACCCTGGTTCGAGGCTTGAGTTCGTTTGCAGTGGCTGGAAGCCCTGGCCCGCCCATTCTCTCTCTCTCTCCCTCTCTCTTGCTCTCACTCTCAAATAAATAAATAAAGATAAAACAAAACAAAAAATTTAAAGAGTAGTTTCTCGATGTTTTCCTCAACTTCAGGCAACCTCAAATTCACTAGGAATGGGTATGCCTGACTCTGGTGCACTCTTACCTTAAGGATGTAGGCAGTATAACCTCTTGGGGTCAAGTCTATCAGAACAAAGACATATGTTCATGACACAGTGGCTTCACTCTTCTCCTTTCAGACTTTCTGTTTCCCCTTAGATTTGACAGTTTCTTACTATAGTCAGTTACTAAATGGGTTTTTTGTTTGTTTGTTTGTTTGTTTTGAGGTAGGGTCTCACTCTAGCCCAGGCTGACCTGGAATTCACTATGGAGTCTCAGGGTGGCCTTGAACTCATGGCGATCCTCCTACCTCTGCCTCCCAAGTGCTGGTATTAAAGGTGTGTGCCACCACGCCCGGCTTTTTAGTAAAAGTGTGTACTTTGCTGGGTTTTCTTCTTTTTTTTCTCCCCTAGGCTGTTTTGGAGAGGTTCCTACGCCGTCATCTTAACCGGAAGTCCACGCCTGGCTTTTTACTCAGTGGTTTTAAAAACATGTATGTGGGGGCTGGAGAGATGGCTTAGCAGTTGAGACACTTGCCTGTGAAGCCTGAGGGCCCAAATTCAACTCTCCAGGACCTACAAAGGGGTGCATGTGTCTGGAGTTCGTTTGCAGTGGCTGAAGGCCCTGGCTCTCTGTGTCTCTGTCTCTCTCTCTAACAAATAAATTCAATAAAATAATTTTTAAAAACGTGTATGTTGGAATGCATGTATGTTTATACTTATTCCAACACTTTTGCTCTTTTTAGCAGGAGAGCCTGGTCAAAATAGCCTCCCCAGATATAGAACTTTATTAAAATCCCTTGAGGAAAAGTTTTCCAATCTAGACTTAGTTCTTCAGCCAACCATGAATCATTTCAAAAGTAGAATGAAAATGTTTTCAGATATGTAAATACTTAAAAAATAGCAACTCCCACTCACCCTTCCTCAGGAAGTTCCTGTAGGATTTACTACTGCAACAAAACCAAGTGAAAGATACAGGCTCTGGGCTGGGGACATGGCTCAGTGGATAAGACAGTTGCCTGCAAGGCCTAATGACCTGAGTTCAATTCCCCAGTACCCACATAGAGCAAGGTGCACAAAGAAGGGCATGTATCTGGAGTTCATTTGCAGTGGCTGGAGATCCTGGTGTGCCCATTCTCTCTTTCTCTGCTTGTAAATAAATAGATATTATTTTTGTTTTTTAGAGATAGGGTCTCACTCTGGCTCAGGATGACTTGGAATTCACTATGAAGTCTCAGGGTGGCCTCAAACTCACAGCGATCCTCCTACCTCTGTCTCCCGACTGCTGGGATTAAAGGCGTGCGCCACCATGCCCGGCTTAGATTTTTTTTTTTTTTTAAACATACAGGCTGTAGGGAGATTGTTCAGTGGATAAAACACTTACTGCTCAAGCCTAAGTGCTGGAGTTCGATCCCCAGACTCCACATAAAACCAGAAGTCACGGAGAGCTTTTGTAATCCCAGCAAGCTGACAGAAAAATGGAAGGCGGAGAGATGGGAGAATTTGCTGGAAGCTCAAGGGGAGTCAGCAAGTAACAACAGCCAAGTAAGACTGAAAGGGAGGAAACCCTGCCTCAAAAGGGGTCGAGAGTCGAAGACAGACCAGAATGCCACCCTCTGAATTCAGCCTGAAGGTTGAACTCATGACTCAGTGGCACCACTGTGGGCATAGCTTGAAGGGCTCTAAGTCCTAACACAGAGACGCGTGCACACCCGATGCTAGTGCCGCACTGCTCACAGTAGCCGAGAAGCGCAATCGGCCGATGTGTCTATCAGTGGGTACAGGTGGGTGAGGAAAATGAGGTACACACACACTATGGCATTTCCTGCTGCCTTGAAGAAAGATAAAACTATGACATTTGTAGGAAAATGGATGGAACTGGAAATTATTCTATTAAGCAAAATAAGCCAGATGTTCATATGCAGACCCTAAATTGAAAATTACATGTAAGCTGTGTGTGGTGGCGCACACCTTTCAGCCCAGCACTTGGGAGGCTGAGGTAGGAGAATCACTGTGAGTTGGAGGCCAGCCTGGAGCTACAAATGAAATCCAGAGGAGCTTGGGCTAGACTGAAACCCTGCCTCAAAACAGCAACAACCAAATATATATATATATATATATATATATATACACACACACACACACATATATATATATACATACATACATATATACATATATAGAGAGAGACACAGTTGTCATGACCTACAAACATAAGCACACATGATATATACATACATACATACATACATATATTATATATTTCATATAATATATATATATATATTTCATGGCAGGGATATCTAGAAATATTATGACAGGGGAGAAAGAAATCTTTAGGGAGATAAGGAATAGGGTCAAGAAAAACACATAATAGGGGGCTGGAGAGGTGGCTTAGTGGTTAAGGCGCTTGCCTGTGAAGCCTAAGGACTCCGGTTCAACACCCCAGGACCCACATTAGCCAGATGCACAAGGGGGCGCATGTGTCTGGAGTTCGTTTGCAGTGGTTGGAGGCCTTGGCGCGCCCATTCACTCTCTATCTGCCTCTTTTTCTGCCTGTTGCTCTCAAATAAATAAATAAAAATGAATAAAAAAAGAGAAAAAGAAAAACAAACATTAGAAAAACAGAAAAAGTGATTGACTGGCAGAAGAAAAGGAACTAGGTGTGGGGAGCACAGGGGAGGGCAGTGAAGGAAAGGAATGAACAAAGTATCATGGTGCATGTCTCCACAATGAAACCCACTACTTTTTATGTTACCCTAAAAGTTTTTTAAAAAGTATTTTGTGGGCTGGAGAGATGGTTTAGCGGTTTAGCGCTTGCCTGTGAAGCCTAAGGACCCTGGTTCGAGGCTCGATTCCCCAGGACCCACGTTAGCCAGATGCACAAGGGGGCACACGCGTCTGGAGTTCATTTGCAGTGGCTGGAGACCCTGGCGTGCCCGTTCTCTCTCTCTCTCTCTCTCTCTCTAACTGCCTCTTTCTCTCTCTGTCACTCTCAAATAAATAAATAAATAAATAAATTTTAAAAAAAGTATTTTGTAAGCCAGGCATCGTGGCACACACCTTTAATCCCAGCAGTCTGGAGGCAGAGGTAGGAGGATTGCCATGAGTTCAAGGCCACCCTGAGACTACATAGTTAATTCCAGGTCAGCCTGGACCAGAGTGAGACTCTACCTCGAAAAACAAACAAACAAACAAAAAGTATTTTGTTCATTTATTTAAGAGAGAGATGGAGAGAGGCAGATAGAGAGAGAAAGAGAATGGGCACACCAGGGTCTCTAGCCACTGCAAACAAACTCCAGGCACATTGTGTATCTGGTTTATGTGGGTTCTGGGGAATTGAACCTGGGTCCTTAGGCTTCACAAGCAAGCACCTTAACTGTTATGCCATATCTCCAGCCCCCTAAAACTTTTTTAAAGTAAGAAAGGAAGAAGGGAAGGAAAGAAAAAAAAAAGCAAGGAAGAAGGAGAGGCAGAGGTAGGAGGGTCACTGTGAGTTTGAGGCAGTGTGGGATTACAACAGGTGAGTTTCAGGTCAGCCTGACCTGGAGTGAGACCCTGCCTTGAATAAAAACAAACAAGAAAAAATGAAGGAAGGAAGAAGAGGAGGGAGGAAGGGAGAAAAGAGTGAATAAGACTTCCTGTTTCTAGCTTTCAATTATTTTGTTGTCTAGTCTAGATGCTAGATATAATTAGACACATGACAGAGCAGTGTCTACAATGTAAAAAAGAATCCTAGGGCTGGAGAGATGGCTTAGCAGCTAAGGCGTTTGCCTGCAAAGCCAAAGGACCTCGGTTCGATTCCCCAGGCCCCACGTAAGCCAGATGCACAAGGTTGCGTATGCGTCTGGAGTTCAGTTGCAATGGCTGAAGGCCCTGGCAAGCCCATTCTTTCTCTCTCTCTCATCTTTGTCTCAAATAAATAGAGACTAATAATAATAAAAAAAAAGAATCCTGACAAGAAGACATTTCCAGTGAAATAATACTTTACAAGTTTGAAGACAAAAAGGATTACATGATTCCACTGGAATTTTATCAGATGCCTATTCAATATTTCTGAGTGGAATTACTTCACAACTTTTGTATTTGCAAATCTTAAGTTTCTTAAAGATATTTTTGTAGGCGGGCATGGTGGCGTACGCCTTTAATCCCAGCACTCAGGAGGCAGAGGTAGGTGGATCACCTGAGTTCAAGGCCACCCTGAGACTACATAGGGAATTCCAGGTCAACCTGCGATAGAGTGAGACCCTACCTCGAAAAACCAAAAACCGACCAACCAACTAAACAAACAAACAAACAAAAAGACATTTGTTTGATGTTTGCCAATCCCTCAGAGTGTAGCAAAACCATCATCGTAGTCTCACTGGAACAAAGTTACTGACTGTATTTAAAGGCTAAGGCATTGTCTGTTGTCATTCTCAGATACATAATGCCATCTGCTGGCAAGATATACTGAGAGCCTGGAGGATAGTGGATGCCCTTACATCCCTAAACAGTGCCACTGAGAAGCAATGCCCAGATTAATGAAATTATTAATATGGAATCACTCGGTGGTTATAATTTGTGAATTATGAAAGCTAACTTTTTATTTATTTATTTATTTTTAATTTTGTTTATTTTTATTTGAGAGCGACAGACAGAGAGAGAAAGGCACAGAAAGAGAGACAGAATGGGCTCGCCAGGGCCTCCAGCCACTGCAAACGAACTCCAGGTGCGTATGCCTCCTTGTGCATCTGGCTAATGTGGGTCCTGAGGAATGGAGCCTCCAACCGGGGTCCTTAGGCTTCACAGGCAAACGCTTAACCGCTAAGCCATCTCTCCAGCCCTTTTTATTTATTTTTAACATTGCTGTTGGAGCTTTCTCCTTCCCTCTTCTAAGGCCAAGATCAAAGAGAAAAGCAAAACCATGAACGTAATGGACGGAGGGAGCTCTGTTGGCAGAATGCTTGCCTAGTAAGCACAAGGGCCCTGGGTCCCATCCCCCGCACAGCATAAAACTGGGTGTGACTGTGCATGCTCATAATCCCAGCACGTGGGAGCTGGTGGCAGGAAAATGAAGGGCTCAAGGTCATTCTTGGCTACATAAAGGGAGTTTGAGACCAGACTGGGCTAGAGATCTTGCCTCAAAAAAGAAAGAAAAGAAAAAAGGCTGGAGAGATGGCTTAGCCTTTAAAGCACTTGCCTGTAAGGCCTAAGAACCCAGGTTTGATTCCCCAGTACCCACATAACCCAGATGCACAGAGTGGCATCTGGAGTTTGTTTGTACTGGCTGAAGGCCCTGGCACGCCCATGCTCTCTTCCTCCCCCCTCTCTCTCTTCCTCTTTCTCTCTCCCTCTCTCTCTCAAATAAATAAATTAAAAAAAAAAAAAAAACCAGCTGGGCATGATGGCTCAAGTCTGTATCATCCCAGCATTGGGGAGGGTGAGGTAAGAGTTTGAGGACATAATGGTGATCTAGGTGAGGCGAGCAGGTGGCGGCTATGGGAAAGATTTCTCCCCACCAACACTGAAACAGCCTCTACCATGGACTTTTTGTTTTTGTTTTTGTTTTTGTTTTTTCGAGGTAGGGTCTCACTCTGGCTCAGGCTGACCTGGAATTTACTATGTAGTCCCAGGGTGGCCTCGAACTCCTGGCGATCCTCCTACCTCTGCCTCCCGAGTGCTGGGATTAAAGGCGTGCGCCACCGCGCCTGGCTCTACCTGTGGAGTGTTTTTTGTTTTTTTTTTAATTTTATTTTTTAAGGTTTTTCGAGGTAGGGTTTCAGTCTAGCCCAGGCTGACCTGGAATTCACTATGGAGTCTCAGGGTGGCCTCGAACTCACAGCGATCCTCCTACCTCTGCCTCCCAAGTGCTGGGGGTACCCGTGGAGTTTTGAAGATGGAAAACCACTGGGACCCACTGCGGGCGACCCTGGCTCCCAGCACAGCAGAAGTGAGGTCTTGCGGCGCTGGTGCAGCCCGCACGCCCCGGGGCTCTGGGCTGGTGGAAGGCTCGCACGCACACCCGCAAGGCAACTCCTGACTCTGTCCTGCCAGGCCGCGCTTGGCCAACTGCGGGGCGCCCTTGTTGAGGAAGTGGGGGGGGGCGAGCTGCTGGATCCCGGTCCCACACTCACCGGAACGCCCCCTTGTAGCCGAAGTATCTCTCCTGGCTGTTGGCTGCGCACTTGTGCTCTCCCGCTTCGTTGCCAACACACAGAGCGCAGAGGTTGGACTTTGGGTCGGATCCAGGGGCGCAACTTTGGTTGAAGAATTCACCTGGACAGAAGCACCGAGGGAAGTCAGCTCCTTCCGCCGGAGTCAACACAAATGACCTTTACCAGGCCGGTGACACAGCTTGCTTTCAATTCCATATGCTGCCCAGGACAGATGGGCCTGAGTGAGACCAGGGGGAACTCAAAAGCACAAGGGGCCCCCGGGCTGTCACGGTCTCCCAGTGGGGCTCAGCTGATGACCACATTGCCCTCTGAAGCAGAGCCTGCTGGCCAACCTAACCCAGGAGTTGAATTGTGTGTGTGTATGCACACACAGGTGCAGATGTGTGTGAATGCACGTGGAAACCAGAGGACAATCTTAGGAATCATCCTCAGGCCCACAGCAGACAAGGAAGGCTGAACCCGGCTGAGTGCTGGGTGAAGTGGGGTGAGAAGACCCGAGAGGCAGGCAGAGGCAGGCTCTGTAGGTACTATTTGGGTATTGGGCTGGAGATATGGCTTAGCGGTTAAGGTGCTTGCCTGAGAAGCTTAAGGACCCAAGTTCGATTCCGCACTACCCGTGCAAGCCAGAAGTAGAAGGTGGCGCGTGGGTCTGGGATTTGTTTGCAGTGGCTGGAAGCCCCGGTGAGCCCATTTCTTTCTCTCTATCTCTCTCAAACAAATTAAAAAAAAAACAACAACAAGCAACTTTAAAACAAAAAGAAATCGTTTCAGGAGGCAAGCAGGTGCCTTTCCCTGAGTTAGAATAGGGAGTTCAGACTGTAGGGGCTCCAAGAAATAAAACAGGTGCTTCTGGGAGCCAGAGTGCATTCTTAGGGTGCAGAGAAGCAGTGATATTCCAGTGGGATGGGGGGGAGCCTCTGGGAATGTTTTGTAGGGAACCTCCCTATATGGTAGCCATATTTGCTGTTCCAAGAGACCAGCAGGAGACAGCAGTCTGCACATCGCCCAGCCCCCTCCCTTCCCTGAACTCCTCCAGCGGTAAGTGTTCTCCCCTCCCCAACCCACCATGGCCCTCCCCGAAGCCCCTCACCACTGCATCCTCACCAAAATTGCAGGAGCCTGTCTGGTTGAAGAGCAGCCCAAAGGGGATGTTCCAGCCTGCCGTTCTGCCCACGGCGGTGTGGCACGACCTCCTGCCCTTCAGAGTGTTCCAGGTGAGGCCAGCATTCGATTTTCGAACCGCTGCCACAGCCAGATACCCTTGCGCAACAGAGACGACAGAGAGCTGGTCTTAACCTCTGGGAAGCACATGGGGTCTAGTGTAACATCTCCAGCCCAGGCCACGAGACAACCAGCGTCAACTCCCCCAAATCAAACAAACAAATAAAAAACCCCTTGGTGGAGAGATGGCTTAGCGGTCAAGCGCTTGCCTGTGAAGCCTAAGGCCCCCGGTTCGAGGCTAGAGTCCCCAGGACCCATGTTAGCCAGATGCACAAGGGGGCGCATGTGTCTAGAGTTCTTTTGCTGTGGCTGGAGGCCCTGGCGCGCCCATTCTCTTTCTCTCTTTCTCTCTCTGCCTCTTTCGCTCTCTGTCGCTCTCAAATAAATAAATAAGATAAACAAAAACGAAAACAAACAAACAAAAGCTACTCTATGTCAAGAGAAGAAGGATCTAAACTGTGAAAGTAATAAAAGCTGGTCCTTATTTATTTATTTGGTTTTCTGAGGTAGTAGGGTCTCGCTCTAGTTCAAACTGACCTGGAATTCACTATGTAGGCTCAGGGTGGCCTCAAAGGTAAGGCGATCCTCCTATCTCTGCCTCCTGAGTGCTGGGATTAAAGGTGTGAGCCACCACACCCAGCTTATTTATTTTTCTTTTCAATTAAAAATTTTTTTAGGGCTCAAGAGATGGCTTAGCGGTTAAGCGCTTGCCTGTGAAGGCTAAGGACCCCGGTTCAAGGCTCAATTCCCCAGGACCCACGTTAGCCAGATGCACAAGGGGGCGCACGCGTCGGAGTTCGTTTGCAGTGGCTGGAAGCCCTGGTGTGCCCATTCTCTCTCTCTCTCTGTCTATCAGCCTCATTCTCTCTCTGTCTGTCCTTCTCAAATAAATAAATAAAACAGAAAAAAAAATTAAAAAAATTATTAACAACTTCCATGATTATAAAGAATATCCCATGGTAATATCCTCCCTCCCCCACTTTCCCCTTTGAAACTCTATTCTCCATCACGTCCCCTCCCCATCTCAATCAGTCTCTCTATTTGCTTATTTATAGTAAGAGAGAGAGAGAGAGAATTGGTGCACCAGGGCCTCGGCCACTGAAATCAAACTCCAGATGTGTGCTCCACCTTGTGCACATGTGTGGCCTTGTGCTTGCCTCACCTTGTGTGTCTGGCTTATGTGGGATCTAGAGAGTTGAACATAGGTTCTTAGGCTTCGCAGGCAAGTGCCTGAACTGCTATGCCATCTCTCCAGCCTGCCCCCTTTTTTGTTTTCTGTGTGTGGTGTGCATGTGTGTTCATATGTATGTGGGTACATGTGTGTGTGTGTGTGGGTTTTCATACATGTGTGCCAATGTGTGTGGAGGTCAGAGGTTGATTTAGGGTGTCTTCCTCAATCACTTTTCACTTTATTTTATATATTTTTATTATCTATTTGCAAGGAGAGGGAGAAAGGGAGAGTGAGAATGGGTGCACAAGTATCTCTTGCCACTGCAAATAACCTCCAGATGCATGCGCCACTTTGGGCATCTGGCTTTACCTGGGTGCTGGGGATTGAACTTGAGCCACCAGGCTTTGCAAGCAAGTGCCTTTAACTACTGAGCCATATCTCCAGCCCTCCGTCTTAGTTTTTGATACACGTTCTCTTACTGAATCTATAGTTCATGAATTCAGCTAGATTAGCTAGCCAGCAAACCCCAGAGATCCTCTTGTTTCTGTCTCCCAAGCATTAGGATTACAGGTGCATGCCACCATACCTAGCTTAAAAAATTGTTTTTTATTTATTTGATAGAGAGAGAGGAAAAAATAAATAAAGGCAGAGAGAAAGTGTATGGATGGGCCTGGCCTCCTGCCACAGCAAACAAACTCTAGATGCATCTACCACTCTGTGCATCTGGCTTTATATGTATACTGGGAAACTGAACCCAGGCTGTCAGGCTTTGCAAGCAAGCACCTTTAACTGCTGAGCCATCTCTCCGGCCTCCGTGTCAGGCTTTCATGTGAATACCAGGAACATGAGTTCAGGTCTGTATGCTTTCATGGAAAGCACTTTACTGACAGCTATCTCTTCCACCCTGCAAAGCTAATCCTTTAAAGTGACTTCAGACTGTCCTCAACCATCCACAGAAGGTCCCTGAGTTATAAACCTGTGAACTACTAAGGCAACAATCTCTGAACAAAAAGAGTGTTCCAGCCAGGCATGGTGGCACACGCCTTTCATCCCAGCACTCAGGAGGCAGAGGTAGGAAGATTGCCAAGAGTTTGAGGCCACCATGAGACTACATAGTGAATTCCATGTCAGCCTGGGCTAGAGTGAGACCCTACCTCCAAAAACAAAAACAAGAAAACAAACAAACAAAAACAACAACAACAAAAAGAATCAACCAAGAGTGTCCCCGCCAATGTACCAATCACCCCTGCAGATGCAGGCATGGGCAGTGACAGCTGCCACATTCACTGCTTCATGGACATGGGGCCCATGTCTCCACGGAATGTCCTGGGCTGAGTCCAACCAGCCCTGCGTGGTGACTGAGCTAATAAGGCTGACATCTTCCCCCTCCTCCTCCTCCTCCTTTCTCTTTTCCAAATTCATTTCCTTTTACTTTCATGGTGTTTTTTTTCTTTTTGGGTTTTCAAGGTAGGGTCTGACTCTAGCCCAGGCTGTCCTGGAATTCACACTGTAGTCTCAGGGTGGCCGCGAACTCATGGCTATCCTCATACCTCTCCCTTCTGAGTGTTGGGATTAAAGGTGTGCACTACCACACCCGGCTCATGGCATTTTTAGTGAGCCAGAGAAATTAAGATTGCTGGATATACCTCTGAAGAACATGACACCCCTTCCCCATGCAACGATTAACACCATTAACCAGGCTGGAGAGACGGCTTAGTGATTAAGACACTTGACTATGAAGCCCAAGGACCAACGTTCAATTCCTTAGTATCCATGTATACCAGATACACATGGTGGCATTCCTTTGCAATGGTTACAGGCCCTGGCATGCCCATTTATTTTCTCTCAAATAAATAAATAAATAAATAAGGGCTGGAGGGATGGTTTAGCGATTAAGGCGCTTGCCTGCAAAGCCAAAGGACCCAGGTTTGATTCCCCAGGACCTACATTAGCCAGATGCACAAGGGGGTGCAAGCATAGTTTGCAGTGGCTGGAGGCCCTGGTGCACCCATCTCTCTCTCTCTCTCTCTCATTCCCTCTTTCTCTGTCAAATAAATAAATAATAAAAAGAGTAATTTCTTTAAAAAAATAAACAAGTAAATAAAATGCCAAGCTGGGTGTGGTGGCGCACGCCTTTAATCCCAGCACTTGGGAGGCAGAGGTAGGAGGATCGCCGTGAGTTCAAGGCCACCCTGAGACTACAGAGTTAATTCCAGGTCAGCCTGGACCAGAGTGAGACCCTACCTCAAAAAACCAAAAAATAAAAATAAAAAATAAAATAAATAAAATAAAATGCCATTAACCTTCCACTGCTCTTTCTGTCACTTCAGTCCCTACAACTTCTTCCACCAACAACAAGAATTTATTTTTGATCCTGAAAGTGCCTGATTCCAACCTACCTTCCACCGGTCTGTTCACGCAGTCAGTGTCTTGGCTTCGGGAGGATTCTGGAAGAAGGGAAGATGATTGACTACTCAGACTTACTGAGAAGTCACACATTTTGAAATCCCGATAATGCAAAATCAAATTCGAAGAGGCTTTCCCAGCATTTCCATGCAGCGGAAATAAAAAAGCTTTTTCACCAGAAGCTTGAGGCACAGGTGTGCCCAGCAGGGCTATTCACACGAGCCACCAACTGGAAATCACTCAAATGCCCATCCACGGGGACACGAGTGCATAACGGTAGAATTTCACAACGAAATGCTCTGCAGTCATGAGACCAGGTAATCTACAACTGACTGTACATTTATGTGCATGGGTATCGCAAACATAATGCTGAATAAGAGACCCCGGACATGAGAAACATATGCTGTGTGACTCCCTTTACATTAGTTTCAAAAGCGGGCCAAGTGATCAGTGTCACTGCAAGACGAGAGTCACTACCTTTAGGGACATGGGGGCTGGTGGCAGCGGGGTGCAGGGGACTTCTGAAATGGGCTGTGTGGCCCCCTGGGTGCCAGGCTATTGGGCTGTGCTTGTAAAACTTAACCTGTGCTATAGCCACTGGTAAGTTGCCCATGAACTGCTAAGTAACCCCCAGACCATGTTCCTGAAAGCAACCCTAATTAAACTCATTGGGTCACCAAAAAAAAAAAAAAAAAAAAAAGGCAAGAAGCAGCAAACTGTGGCTGGAGAGATGGCTATGGCTAAGTGGTTAAAGGCGCTTGCTTGCAACACTTGCCAGGCCAGCTTTCATTCCCCAGGACCACATAAAACCAGACGCACAAAGTGGTACAGCATGATCTCTCTCTTTTTTTTCTTTCCCTTGATTCTCCCATCTGTTGTCACCAGGACTCTGTAACACCTCCCCCCACACCCTACACGCTGAATAGAATAACCCAGCAGGTACATTAATGCCACTCACTCTGGCTCTCTGCTAGGACAGGCACCAAGCCACACTTGCCCGCAGTGTAGATGTGCCCTCCGTCCAGACTCATGGCATCCGCACCTTTTTTCTGCAAAAAAAAAAAAATAATAATAATAATAACAAAGCAGACCACTCAAACCACAGTGAGTGATTTCCCATTCTGCTGCTGTCTTTATGACTCGGAGGGACTGAACAAAACCCTTGGTGTACCTGAGCACCCCGGTGACTCCCTCCTGAGCCAGCCTCACTCGGGGAGACTACAGATGGGAACAGCTGGCCTCAGCTGGTCGCCACTCATTGACACTGCACTCAAAATGCTTCCCACAGGCTGTGCAGTGAATTGGTTCTTGATCACAGTGAACAAGCCACACGCCAGCATATACACACAAC
The DNA here is from genome assembly GCF_020740685.1 of Jaculus jaculus. Classification (NCBI taxonomy): domain Eukaryota; kingdom Metazoa; phylum Chordata; class Mammalia; order Rodentia; family Dipodidae; genus Jaculus; species Jaculus jaculus. Next base: position 15,350,045 of record NC_059118.1, read on the forward strand.
ACACACACACACACACACACAGATTCACCAAGATTGCAACACTCTCTTAGGCCTATTAATATTTTTCTAAATGTTTTGTTTTATATTTATTTATTTATTTATGAGAGACAGACAAAGAGGCAGAGAAAGAGAGAGAGAGAGAGAGAGAGAGAGAATGGGTGCACCAGGGCCTCCAGCCACTGCAAAGGAACTTCCAGATGCATGCGCCACCTTGTGCATCTGGTTCACGTGGGTCTTGGGGAATCTCAAACCAGGATCCTTAGGCTTCACAGGCAAGCACTTAACCACTAAGCCTTCTCTCCAGCCCCCCCATTAATAATTTTTACAACTATATTGAAAATAATCTAGTCTTAACACTCAGCAGACTAAAGAAGAAGGACCTCTATGAGTTCGAGACCCGGTTGGGCTACAGAGTGAGGTCCTGGTCATCCTGGGCTAGAGTGAGACCCTGCTTCAAAAACTAAAATAAAATAAAATAAAACAGATGTGAGCTGTGCATAGCGGCACACGTCTTGCATCCCAGCACTAGGGAAGCAGAGATAAGAGGATCACTATGAGTTCTTTAGGCTAGCCTGGGACTGCAGAGTAAATTCCATGTTAGGGCTAGTGTGAGACCCTTACCTTGAAAAAATATGGAAAAAAAAGAATAAAAAATAAAATAGAGATTGGATGAAGATTTTATTCAAGAAGTTCATCACAGGACTATGGATAATAGCAAAAATAGGACAGCGGGCGTGGGGGCCCACGCCTTTAATCCCAGCACTCGGGAGGCAGAGGTCGGAGGATCGCCGTGAGTTCGAGGACACTCTGAGGCTACAGAGTGAATCCCAGGTCATCCTGGGCTAAAGTGAGACCCAACCTTGACAAACCAAAAAATAAAAAAATATAAAAATAATAAAAATAAAACTGAGTTGGAGAGATGGCTTAGCGGTTAAGTGCTTGCCTGTGAAGCCTAACGACCCTGGTTCAAGGCCTGATTCCCCAGGACCCACGTTAGCCAGATGCACAAGGGAGTGCACACGTCTGGAGTTCATTTGCAGTGGCTGGAGGCCCTGGCGTGCCCATTCTCTCTCTCTTTCTCTGTCGCTTTCTCTCTCTGTCTGTCATTCTCAAATAAATAAAAATAAACAAAAATATTAAAAAATTAAAAATTAATAGAAGGACAAAGAAGAACAGGGTCATGACTACCCAGAGCTCATCTAGCTAAAGGTATTCTGAAATCACTATTTTAGTTATAATTTTATTGTTTGCATATGCATGTGTGTGGTGTACATGCACACGTGTGTGCATACGGGGGGGAACATGTGCATGTGTGTGTAAGCCAGAGGTGTCTTCCTCAATCACTCTCTACCTTGCTTTTTTTTTTTTTTTGGTTGTTGTTGTTGTTGTTTTTTACAAGGTAGGGTCTCGCTCCAGCCCAAACTGACTGGGAACTCACTCTGTAGCTCCAAGCTGGCCTCAAACTCACAAGCAATCCTCCTACCTCTGCCTCCCGAGTGCTGGGATTAAAGGCGTGCGCCACCACACCCAGCCTACCTTGTTGTTTGAAATAAGAGTCTCTCACTGAACCTGGAGCTTCCTGATTTGGCTACACTGAGGAGCCAACAAGTCTCGGGGATCCACTGACTCCACCTTCCCAGTTCTGGGGTTACAGGTACATGCTGTACCCAGGTTTTTTTTTGAATTTTTATTTAATTTTATTTATTTATTTGAGAGTGGCAGAGAGAGAGAGAAAGAGGCAGATAGAGAGAGAGAATGGGCGCGCCAGGGCCTCCAGCCACTGCAGAGGAACTCCAGATGCTTGCGCCCCCTTGTGCATCTGGCTAATGAGGGTCCTGGGGAATCGAGCCTTGAAACAGGGTCCTTAGGCTTCACAGGCAAGCACTTAACTGCTAAGCCATCTCTCCAGCCCCCAAGCTTTTATATAAATGCTGGGGGTCCAAATTTAGGTCCTTATGCTTGTGCTGCAAGCATTTGTGAACTAAGGCATCTCCCCAGCTCCCTCCCATAAATTAATGTTTTTAAAATGTTGGGGCTGAGATGCACATGGTCACGCATGCATCTGGAGTTTGTTTGCAGCAGCTGGTGGTCCTGGTGTACCTATTCTCTCTCACTCTGCCTGTAATAAATAAATAAAAATAATTTTTTTAAAAATGAAAAAGAAAATGTTGGGGCTGGAGAGATGGCTTAGCAGTTAAGGTGATTGCCTGTGAAGCTTAAGGACTCATGTTCAACTCTCCAGGTCCTACATAAGCCAGACACATAAGGTGATGCAAGGTGATGGTGCACACATCTGGAGTTTGACTATAGTGGCTAGAGGCCCTGGCACACCCATTCTCTCCCCACTGATTAAAAAAAAAAAAAAAAAACGTTTCCCATGGGTTGGGAGATGGCTCAGCAGTTCAAGGTGTTGTTTACCAAGCCTACAGCTGGGGTTCAGTTTCTCAAAACCCACATGAAGCTAGATGCCCAAAGTGGAGCGTGCATCTACAGCTAGTTTGCAGAAGCAAGAGGCCCTGAGGCCATGCCCATCTTCTCCCTGTTCTCCTCTCACAAATAAACAAGATATTTTTAAAACAATGTTTCCCAAGAGTAAGTATTCACGTAGGAAATGACCATTACATACTGTTCAGAAGAAAGGAATTTAAAAAAAAAAAAGCTACATAAGTGATAAAGCCAGGATCACTGTGTGCTCTATGTGCAGAGAAACTTGGATGAGGATTCCCACCAGAAACTGCTTCCCAGTACTAAAACTGCACCCCTTCCTGTAATCTGCATGGTCCCAAGCCCATCACCCTCTCTAGCCAGTCCGTCCTCAGATGTCCACGTCCTGCGCCCTCTCAGCAGCCCACCAGTCCCACCCACGTGACTCAGGCCCCTACCAGGATCAGGGCAATGCAGTCCTCCGTGGTGGGTGCCGAGGCGCAGGTCACCTTGCGGTTGCTCCGTCGGCTCCACTGGTCACACTTGCGCTTCTCCTCGCTGCCCACCGCACACCACTTAATCCGGGGGCGCCTGGCTGCCTCGCTCTGCTCCACTGTGCAAAGGGAAAGCAGCAAGTGGGCAAGGGGCATTGAGTCCTGTTGGGGGTACCCAGGCGCTGCACCCGCTGTCCTTCATGGCATCCAGCTTCCTTGCCCAGATGCGTCTCTAGGACGAGAGTGTTTTCCTCGTGTGGATGTGTGGAACCCATGATGCTCCTCTTCCTCCGGTTCTCAACTCTCTAACCCCGGCTTCAGGTCCCAAGGGGTCCCCGTGTTTCTCACTTTTGGGGCAGTAGAGACCCACGTGTTCAACCTGATGGGAACCCTCATGAACTTCTCCTAACCCACAGTTTCAGGAATTCCCCACCTACTGCTTCTGCCCTATGGCTGGGATCCAGCAGGTCCCATCTCACTCTCGCCAGCCTGGTGCCCACCCTTCTACCCTCTGCTCAGTGAAAGGGGAGGGGGCTCAGGGGCACTCTGGACTGCAGATCACCATCTCACTCACTATAGGAACCAAGACAACTAAAGATCAGAGTGAGAAATGGAGTCTTGAGGGACAACTTGGAGCCGCGTTCCTGGACTGTGGCCGGTGGCTACCTCCTGGGAAGCAAGGCTTCCTTCCTGCCCAGTCCCATCTAGGTGACCCTGACCTGCCCAGCATGTCACGCAGCTGAGGGTATGAAGGGAGGCAAGCAAGTTGATCTTGGCTAGGTCTGATACACCTTACAGGAGGCAGAGGGCTAGCCAGAGTCCATGGGAAGAACTTTAGAGAGAAGGGGCAGAAAGTCAGGGGCATGCTGGGGTTGTAGAACCACTGATTTTGTTTCACTGTTGTCCATCCAGTAAGCCCCCACCCTCCAAGCGGAGACCCCCCCAGACAGGAAGAGGCTGCGGGCTAGGGAGGTGGGGCACCTGGGCTTCTCTCATTCAGCACTAGATATTGACGCCCAGAAGGGCCCTTTCTGCTGCTGACCCTGTCACTCAGCTCGGGTATGGCAAGAAGGCTCCTCCCCCAAAAGTATCACACTGAAGGACGTCGCCACTGAGGGCTCCCTGCGCACCCCCGAAATTACTCCAGCTACACAGATGTGGAACTCAATTCCTTTAGCCCTTTCTCGTTTAGTCCCTTCTACCACCCACCCACCCCTTCTTATTCTGGGCACAATTTCAAAGGGGGCAATCAGGCATTTCCCTCTCCTGACGTCGATAGGAGGGTCTGCATCTCCTCTGTTCACCTGTGCCTAGCACGAAACAGGTGGCATCTCTTTTTTTAAAAAATTATTTATGTACTTATTTGAGAGAGATAGATAGATAGAGAGAGAGAGAGAGAGAGGGAGAGGGAGAGCGCCAGGACCTCCAGCAGCTGCAAAGGAACTCCAGATGCATGTGCCACCTTGTGCATCTAGATTACGTGGATCCTGGGGAATGGAACCTGGGTCCTTTGGCTTTGCAGGTAAGCGTCTTAACCACTAAGCCAACTCACCTCCTCCTCATAACCCTGTGCAAAGAGGGCTGGGCAGGTTTTTTATTTATTTATTTATTTATTTATTTTTGGTCGTTGTTGTTTCTGGGTCTCATAGAGCCCCGGCTTGGCCTTGAACCCACCATGTAGCGGAGGAACACCTTGAACTTCGGTTCCCCTGCCTCCGCATCCAATGTGCTGGGGTGCATGCCAGGCATTCTACCAACCGAGGCCCTCTTCCAAATGCAGAAGCCAGAGGGGGGTCAGAGGGGCTCTGCTTTGCCGGAGTCACCCACTGCTCGCAGGAGCTAGGATGTCAGCTCAGGTCCCCTGCGTGACCTGAACAAGCCGCCCAACTTCTCTGAGACCTGCTTTTCTCCCCAGGTGACAGAGGTCCTAGGGCACACCGCACACAAGGGGCTCCCAGGGGCCCTCTGCGAAGCTCTGAGCAGTCCTTGGCATAATCCCAACCAGGCTTAGAGGGGTGAGCTCCGATGACGCACCCCAGACGAGGCTAGGCAGGGCCTTCCTCCCATGACACCCCCCCCCCCAAACAGAGCACCTCTCTGGCTACACCTGCGCCCGACCTCTGTGCCAAGGTCCGAAGTGCGGGCCAGGTGGGCGCAAGGATGCAGGAGCCGCCCACCCCCGCGCCGGGGCCTCCGCGCTCACCCAGGACGGCGAGAAGCAGCAGCAGGGCGGCGAAGAGGAAGGTGTGCGGGCTCATGTCTGCGATCCGATCCGATCCCGGGGACCTGGAGGGCAAGGCTGCATCTCCCGGCGCCCTTTTATCCAAACCCCGCCCCGCCCAGTTTGCTCAATCCAGGCGGGCCTCCCTTCCCCACGCCCCTCGGCCAGGTTTGCAGAGCCCAGGACACGCCCCTCCAGCTGCTGCCAAGTTCCTTCTCTTCCACAGCCCGGGGTGTGTCTGTGGGGGGGTCTTCCCCCCCCTCCCCGCCTCTGCTTTGAGGGAAGAGCACGGGGGCTTCGTGTTCACGTCGCCTTGATCTGTGTGACGTTCATTTTGTTTTCCTTTCTGAAATCATCAAACCCAGACCCCCGCTCTTGGATGAAGCGAGTCCACAGCCACGGGAGCCACGGCTGCTAATGAGAGCTCATTGACCTGCTTTGATCTCTGGTCAGCAGCAGTTTGAGGACAGCCGGTGGGGGCAATAAAGTCGGCCCAAGGTGGGACACAGGCCTCTGGCTGGGCCATGCTGAGACCCCAGTACAGCTCCGAGAAAATGTCTTGGGCTTACTAAGGGAATGCCACCACCCAGGGCTGGCCTGTCCCCTCATTTGCCAATGAGAAAGAGCCCTTAGCACTTCATTTTCCTTCCTACCTTCCTTCCTTCCTTCTTCCCTCCCTTACCCCTCCCTTCTTCCTTTCTCTTTCTTTGTGAGTGTGTGTGTTAGCAGTATGAGGTGGGAGATGACAATTTCAGCCTCATTTTAATGAGCGTCTTAGGTGGAATATTATTGGGGAAGCCATTTTTAAATTCGAAGGCTAAACTACTGCTTCTGAGGACCCTTCTTGTAAATCTACTCCCATGATATACCAGGGCTGAGGCACAAGGTGTCTAAGCGTGGCTGCATGTCATGAACTCACTGGAAACAATAAATGTGCTATGTGTGTGTGTGTAAGAGAGAGAGTGTGTGTGTGTATTGTGAGAGCGATGTCCTAAAGCAGGGTGTCCACACATGCAGTGGGGAGTCTGGGGCCTCAAGAAGAACACGACTGCCTTGTCTGTACAACTGGAAGCTAAGAGCTGGCGTGTGAAGAAGGGAGACGCTAGCTAGAGGGAAGCCAGGTCAGTGTGGCCAGTCCATGACTCTGTAATCTGTTGGTCCTGAAAGATGGGTGTGTAGTCCACTCTGAAGCCTGGAACAAAAGGGCAGTACCCAGAGAGCTTGTAATGCCAAGGGTGGGCCTGAAGGCACACTTGGCCCAGGAGGAGCCGGCCCAGCTTGAGTTCTGCAGGGCCTTCCGAGCCAGGGTGTGGGTCCTGCCAAGATCCAGTGATAGGGTCCGATCAGGGATCCTGCGCAAGAGTGGGGGTCTGGGTTTGATGCTAGAATCACCAGCTGGGTTTGAGAGGTGCCAGATCCAAGGTATCTGGTTTGGAAATAAGATATGGCGACATTAAAAGATGCTTTCATCAATAATTGCAATGAGCCATTTCAAAAACGATGAAGAAACGCAGAATTGACTAATTCTCAAGGAGTGCAAGTGAGCTCTGCCTTTCTATGATTATAAGAGAATTAAGAAACATCACGACCTATGTCTCTGAGTGCCAATTAGGAAAGGAAAGGTTGGTGAACGAAGAAAAGTGAAGATGGGGCCATCAGAAGACAGTGAAGAGAACCCAGAGTGTATGGAAAAGAAACCCCCAGGGACAGTTGAGGCATAGGCCATGAAAGTGAGGTGTCCTAATTGGAGCCAGGAGGGCAGGGGCCTTAAGGACAATGCCTCAGAGACAAAGGAAGAGATTTCAATCAACTAGAAAGTAAGAAAAAAAAAATACATGAAGGGGACTTGCCTTCATTTCCCCATCTCAATATTCTGAGAAATTGTTACAAAAAAAAAAATCACAGTGTAAGTAAGTTAAATGGAGCGTGGGAACCTCAGTCGACTACACTGAGGAAGACCTCTGTGGCGGTAGACATTGTCAACTCCATAGGAGCTAGAATCAGGAGATGAACCACTATGAGGAAATTTCTAGACTGAGTTGAGGTGGGAAGACCCACCATAACTGGGGGTGATCATATCCCCTGGACTGTGGTCCCAAACCGAATAAACATGGACAAAGGACCAAGCAAGCTGAGCACCAGCATTTATCTCTCTGCTTTCTGACCTTGAATGCAATGTGGCCATCTGCCTCAGGCAACAGCCAGTGGCCCTAGCGTTCACATTTGCTAACCTCTCTCTCATAAGTAAATAAATTTAAAAACTGAGGAAAAAAAAAGAAAAAAGAAAAGGATACGTTGGGTGGCCGGGAGACCCTAGACCCTCTTAGGGGTGTTACAGAGTTGACAAGAACACCGAACCTGGCGCCACAACCACGCAGCTGAGCTGAAGGGGTGCCCTGGAGACAGGATGGGGTGGGGTGGGGCAGGCAGAAAGGTAGACTGATCCCTGCCATGCCTACTGGGAATGGCCCAACCTTAGGGCAGGGAGATGCTACCTGGACTAAGGCAGAGCAGCACCCCCACCCCAAGGAAGCTGGCATGGGAGATGTCTGCAGAAAAACAAACGAAAAGACAACTCCATCCATTACCAGCCTCCATCCACTCATGCCCGAACTGGCAGGGGCTACGACGAACAGAAAAGCGAGGTCTGAAAAAAAAAAAAAAAAAAGAAATTCTGTCAAAAGCCAGGCGTGGTGGCGCACGCCTTTAATCCCAGCACTCGGGAGGCAGAGGTAGGAGGATCACCGTGAGTTCAAGGCCACCCTGAGACTACAGAGTGAATTCCTTGTCAGCCTGGGCTAGAGCGAGACCGTATCTCGAAAAACGAAAACAAAAGAAACAAAAAAGAGGACTGTCCTTGCTTTCTGTGCCAGTAGCGGAAGGGCAGGAGCTGACTGAACCTCCAGCACACGGTCCCCTCCCCGGGGAATGCCAAGTGTGAAAGTCAAGTGAGGATGGCAGCCCAGATGAAGAGCATTTGACAGTTCCAAAGAACTGAGGAAGAACCTTTTTTGTTTATTTTATTTGAAAGCGACACACACAGAGAGAGAGAGAGAGAGAGAGAGAGAGAGAATGGGAGCGCCAGGGCCTCCAGCCACTGCAAATGAACTCCAGATGTGTGCACCCCCTTGTGCATCTGGCTTAGTTGGGTCCTGGGGAATCCAGCCTCAAACCGGAGTCCTCAGGCTTCACAGGCGAGCGCTTAACCTCTAAGCCATCTCTCCAGCCCTGAGGAAGAACTTCTGACCTGAAGGGAGGGCAGATTTCTATAGGTGAGGTGTTCCAGCTCAAGGCAACAGCTACGGAAAGTCTCGGATGCGTGCATGGCCTGAGCACCAGGGTCGCTGCGGACTCCCTGATGGAAGAGTGTCCACCAGTTCCCCGTCCTCTGTCCTGAGCTCCATGCTCATGGTCATCTGCCTCTGGACAGCTCCCCTCGCGGGCTGCGTACGTGAATGCCTTGCAACCACAGCTCCTGGAGCTGAGTGGGCAGAGCTCTTGCCTTGCAAGCTTGAGGACCCGAGCTCAGCTCTCCAGCGCCCACGTGAAGGCTGGGCGGGGTGGTGCGCATCTATAGATGGAGACCGACGAATTCCTGGGGCTAGCTGGCCAGCTAGTCAAACGGAATGGTGAGCTCTGGGTTCAGCGAGAGACTGGCTGAGCAAGATAAGACGGAGAATGACAGAAGACACTTGATGTCAACCTCTGGCTTCCTCATGCACGCCTGCAAATACATGCTCCCACCCAACTACACACACACACACGCACGTGTGCACACAAGTACATGGCCATCCCATATACACAGGCAAAAAGAAAAAGTAATATAATAACATGCAACTTCTTCTTTCATCCCTTCACCCTCTCAGAATTTCTTTATTTCTTCCTTTTTTTTTCCCTTTGGGGTAGGGTCTCGCTCTAGCCCAGGCTGCCCTGATATTTGCTATGTAGTCTCAGGGTGGCCTTGAACTCTCGGTGATCTTCCTACCTCTGCCTCCAAAGTGCTGGGGTTAAAGTGTGCACCACCACAACAGGATATTTCTTTTCTTTTAAAATATTTTTTTAAGTTGGCAATATAAAGTAATGGGCACCATTATGACACTTTTTTTTATTTTTAAGAGCTTTTTATTTTTATTTTTTTTATTGACAACTTCCATAATTGTAAACAATATCCCATGGTAGTTCCCTCCCTCCCCCCACTTTGCCCTTTGAAACTCCACTCTCCATCATATCCCCTCCCCCTCTCAGTCTGTTTTATTTTGATGTCATGATCTTTTCCTCCTATTATGATGGTCTTGTGTAGGTAGTGTCAGGCACTGTGAGGTCATGGATATCCAGGCCCTTTTGTGTTTGGAGGAGCATGTTATAAGGAGTCCTACCCTTCCTTTGGCTCTTACATTCTTTCTGCCACCTCTTCCACAATGGACCCTGAGCCTTGGAAGGGTGTGATTGAGATATTTCAGTGCTGAGCACTCCTCTGTCTCTTTTTCTCAGCACCATGGTGCCTTCTGAGTCATCCCAAGGTCACGGCCATCTGAAAAGAGAAAATTTTCTAACCAAAAGTGAGAGTAGCATTAACATATGGGTATGAATATAAAGAGAAGTGCTTACTGGGCAGTTTGATGAGCATAGTATATGCATTTAGCCAGACAGCAGCAGATGTTACACCCCTAGGGCTCATGACTATCCCTGTTGTAGGTTTTCAGTATCAGAGATGTATTCCCTCCTATGGAGTGGCCTCCAGTTGAATTAGAGGGTGGTTGGTTCTCCCCATAATAGACGTGACACTATTGTACCCATTGGCTCATTTAGCTTGGCTGGCCAAACATAAGGCTTGCAGTGTCCACTATTGGGTATCTTCACTGGTGATTTCTCTCTCTCCCATTGAACTGCATACAGCATGGTCTTTTCCAGCATTCTGTCAGCTGGTCTACATGGAGGAGGTTTTCAGCTCAGTTCCAGCAGGATTTCTCAGTGGCCTTGCAGCCCAAGTAGGTGGAGTCTTCAGCAATAGGCTCTTACCATCAGTTCCTGGTGGGAAACCAAGGGCCTCGGCAATGGCTTATAATGTATTGGGGCATCAGGGACCCTCCTGGCCAAGAACTCACTGGAAGGTATCCCATCCCTGGCACTGATATTTTCATTATGACATGTACACATATGTCAATATACTTTATTCTTATTTATCCCTTCCACCTATTCCCTCTTCTATCCTTTCTCGGCCCTCTTCTCTCTTGCTGGTCTCCCCTTCCTTCCAAATAGTCAATGTATTCCATTACCTTCTCTTTCCCCTTCCTCCTCCCTTAAAATCTCTTCCTTATCCCTCACAATACCCTTTCTAGTTCTCTCTCTCTCTCTATTTCTCACTATCTCTCTATTTCTCACTATCTCTCTCTTTCACACACACACACATATACACATACACATTTAAATCTAAATTATGCACGTGAGAGACAACTTGCAGTATTTATCTTTCTGAATCTGGCTTATTCCATCCCTTTTCTTTTCATGGTTTCATTTTCATGTTATGATTTCATTTATCTTTATGGCTGAATAAAACCCCATTGTGTGTGGGCACCACTCAGTATCCATTCATTAGTTGACAGACATCTAGGCTGGTTCCATTTCCTGGCCATTATGAATAGTGCAGAAATAAACAAAGATATGCAAGGGTGTCTGTGGCCTGTTGACTTGGAGTCCCGTGGGTACTCACCCAGAGGTGGTGTGTCTGGGTCATACTCCTCCTGTTTCTGACCTCTCTCCAACAGGCATATCAAACAAAGAACCTCAGAGACTCCTTCTGGCTCTCTGGCCAGCTGGCTCTGTGCGTGCCTCTTGGTTGAAGGAACAAATGAGTGAGGAGGGGAGCTCAAAGGATTCTGGTTGAAACCCGTGAAGTCTGAAGGACAGTGAAGGGCAAGGCTGGCCAGGAGCCCGTGTACATGAACTCGTCACCTGCCCGCTCATGCAGCCCTCATCTATGGGGCCTCCCCAAGTGTGCGGGAACGGGGAGTTGACGTGAAGAGTGTGTGGGGAGCGGAGAGCAGGTTTCTAAGTGCTGAGGCAGTGTGTGAACACAATTCGCACAGAGAAGGCACCCACCGGTGGTTAACAGGCAGGTATGGAAGGATGCTCCTTCCCTGGGTCCTCAGAACACACACCCTGAGCCTTTGCCATGCAGGCGGCCTGTGGTTCAACACAGCCTACCAACAGAGACAGGCTCTGGGAAGCCCAGCCCTCCCCCTACAGACCAGTGAGCCCTCTCCCCTGCCTTCTCTGAACCTTGTAGCTTCAACCTCCAGAGGAGCCTTGAGAAAGAAGTGTGAGATCTATTACCAATCTAGTCCCCTGTAATATGAACAGGAAACAGTCAGATGCACACAAAGGGTTAAGTAAAACGAAAAGTTGTCCCAGAAAGAAAAGACCTTAGTTCTACTATATAATATCATCTCCAATTAAAATAATTGGTAAATAGGGCTGGAGTGATGGCTTAGGGGCTAAGACACTTGCCTGTGACGCCTAAGGACCCATGTTCAACTCTCCAGATCCCACGTAAGCCAGACACACAAAGGTAAGGCAAGCACAAGGTCTCACCTGCCCAGTATGTGGCACAAGTATCTGAAGTTCCATTGCAGCAGCTGAGGCCCTAGTGCACCAATTCTCTCTCTGTCTCTGTCTGTCTCTCTCTCTCTCAAAATAAAATTTAAAAAAAATCAAAATACCTGACCAAAACTTTAAAAAACTGGTAAATATATTTGTAACAGAGAATTAGACATGCCAACCGAAAGCCACCTCTGCAAACCCTCGTGGAAGCTTCATTGTGCACAGTAGCAGAAGACTGAGGAATTGGATGACTTCGATTTCCAAGACAGTCAAACTTTTAAAAATATTTATTTATTTACTTATGGGGGGGGCTGAAAGAGAGCGAATGGGCATGACAGGGCCTCTAGCCGCTGCAAAGGAACTCCAGATGCATGCGCCACCATATACATCTGGCTTACATGGGTACTGGGAATAGCCAAACTGTAATTTTACAAACTGCACTGCACTGATACAGCTAATTAGACAAAAATATCCTCAAAGAATATTTTATTTAATGCATCTGCATAATTCATTCTTTAATAATTTTGCAAAGAAGAGTATGTGTGCATTTTAATATAGCCTGACCGGAATTTATGTTTTTAGCTTTAGTATTTCACATGTTATAACAAATAAACTTTTTTTAAGATTTATTTTTATTTATTTACTTATTAGAGAGAGAGAGAGAGAGAATGGGTGCACCAGGACCTCCAGCCACTGCAAACAAACTCCAGCTGCATGTGCCACCATGTGCATTTGGCTTACATGGGACCTGGAGAATTGAGCCTGGGTCCTTAGGCTTCACAGGCAAGCACCGTAACCACTAAGCCATCTCTCCCACCCCTTTATTTATTTATTTTTGTTTTTTTGAGGTAGGGTCTCACTCTAGCTCAGGCTGACCTGTAACTCACTATGTAATCTCAGTGTGGCCTAGAACTCTCAGTGATCTTCCTACCTCTGCCTCCTGATTGCTGTATTTTTTAAGTGTGAAATCTAGACAGAGCTGCATCCACATGGGAGAAAGGATACAAGGCCATCCCAGGGTACCACATTTGGATGTGAATTTGGCTGACAGGAGACCCGAGGACTTGTTTTGTGTCTCTGCCAGTGGTGTGAAGTTGCTGATTTGGAAGGGATTGCCCCCCCCCCTTTTAAAGTATGTAAGGACTCCAAGAAGTTAATCAATGGTAGCCTGAAATCAATCAAGTGGATGTAATAACATCATGGAAATTCACAAATGCCATAGATCAGTTTGCCAGCACACCATTGCCTGTGTTCATCTTTGCTGGGTGGCATGTGGTGCCCAGGCTAGTGTGGATACATTTGTCTGTACACGGCTCTGCCATCCCCATCTGAGAACTAAGATAACCCTTAGCATTTGGGGTGCTCATAACTCCAAATGAAATGGACAGTAACTGTCTCATGTGACTCTTAACGGAATCTGTTATTGTTTCCACTTTAAAACCAGGGGAACAGCCCGGCATGGTGGTGCACGCCTTTAATCCCAGCACTAGGGAGACAGAGGTACAAGGATCACCTTCAGTTCAAGGCCACCCTGAGACTCCATAGTGAATTCCAGGTCAGCCTGGACCAGAGTGAGACCCTACCTCAAAAAAAAAAAAAAAAAAAAAAAAGCAAACAAACAAAAACCCAGGGGAACTAAAGGTCACCTGTGGTCACACAGTTTGCTGACAGACAGAAGCAGAACTGCCATCTCCCCAGGCTTCTGTCTCAGCACCAAACAACGCGGGCATCAAGTGGCCCCTTCTGGGACCAGGCCCTGTCCAGTCTTTCCCCGTGAAACAACGTGGGGTGCTTCACTAGCCCGCCTTTTCAGATGAGGACTTGGGGAACCGCAGCTCATGGGTCACACAGCTGATGAATGGCACAGAGAGAAATCCTGAGGGACCCCTTGGGGTACTTGATGTGTTAGTGTGAATCATTCATTTATTTGGATTGAAGAAAACAAGGCTGCAATGGGTAAGAAGGAGATGGATATGGACCTGTGTGGCTCTTTAATAACCCCAAGGCCTGTGACTTCCAGAGGGTGCCCTTTAGTCTTTGGCTCCTCCATGGCTCCCCCTGGGGAGCCTGGGCATTTCTCTGGATGGATAAGGAACTAAGATCATGAGCAGGAAGCTCTGCTGAAGGACTGTATAGGCGGCAAGACAGAGGCTTTGTGAACCAACATATCTTGTTGCCAAATATTGCCCAATTCACCCAGGACCCACAGAGACATAGAGCTTGTGTATGCTTGGCTAAGCCCTCTTCTTCCTCTTCCTCCTCCTCCTCCTCCTTGTTCACCCCTCCTCAGCCAGGTTCCTCGGCCACTCTGGGTTCTGCCCTCACAGGGGTCCAACCCTCCTGGGTCTGGTTGCTCCAAAGGCCTGCTGAGCATTCTCCCCAGTGGTCCAAGGAGCAGGTAGAAATGTCTCAGGTCTCCTGCCCCTTCCTTTTCTGAGAGTTCAATTCTCCCCTCTAGGAGAGCACCCCATTTCCTTGAAGACTTTTATTATTATTATTATTATTATTATTATTATTATTATTATTATTATACTATATGAGTGCACAATCTATTCAGGAAGAACGGGCCAGGGTCAGGGGAGAGCCTTCTGGGAAGGAAGGTATCAAAGCCTGCCTGGAGGGTGGCCGTGGCTTGTCAGCCATGAAATTTCTTCCCAGAAGGAATGAAGTGTGGGTGCAGGGAAAGTCCCAGGACAGGAGACACCGGATGCCCTGGGGACTCATTCGGCTACCTCCCCCTTGGAGCTGCCTCTGGCCAGGAGTGCAGCTCTTAGCTGCTTTCTGCATTGGACGAAGACCAGGTTAGATGGGCTCTTAACTAGGGAGTCTGAGCACCCAGGTTTCCTCACATTACCCTTGGTGAATCCAAGTCCAGGCCCCCTGACGAGTGCTCGGGTCTTGTAGCTGTTCTCCCAGACATCCTTATCCCTTTATCCACACGTCTACTGGGCAGCCTGGAAGACGAGGAGGCTTGGGGGAGGTATGATAAAGTTGGATGCTTGTGTCTCAACCAGCCCTAGCCTAATCTAGCCCTGGCCAGTCTCAGCCTATGTAAGCCTCGGGTACCTCCAGAAGATACCAATGGAGTCCATGCCGTGAAGTGAGGGCAGGTAAAACCTGGTGTTTTCTTGGGGCTCAGCCTTGCATTGTGTGCACCTCCATCATGTGTCCAAACAGAACACACCCCTACCCCCAGCACCCCATTTCTGAGTGTTCAGAGTTGGACCTGGACCTGCCTTCACCTCCTTTTTCTGGGTCTCTGTCTCTAACCCCTGCCTGTTTTTCTCTTCTCAACTTCCTAACTTCCTTCTCCATCTCTAGCTCCACATTACTCCCATATCCTCTTTTGCTAAAAAATATTTTTAGCAGCCAGGTGTGGTGGCGCACACCTTTAATCCCAGCACTCAGGAGGCAGAGGTAGGAGGATCGCCATGAATTCGAGGCCACCCTGAGACTACAGAGTTAATTCCAGGTCAGCCTGGACCAGAATGAGACCCTACCTCAAAAACCAAATATATATATATATTTTTCCCCCCCAGGGCTAGAAGGATGGCTTAGTGGTTAAGGCATTTGCCTGTGAGACCTAAGGACCCAGGTTTGATTCCCCAGTACCCACTTAAGCCAGATGCGTAAGGTGGTGCATGCGTCTGGAGTTTGTTTGCAGCAGCTGGAGGTCCTGGCACGCCCATTCTCTCGTCTCTCTCTCTCTCTCTCTGCTTGCAAATAAACAAAGAAATATTTTTAAATTCAGAAAAAAATATTTTTAGGGTTGGAGAGACGGCTTAGCAGTTAAGGCACTTGCCTGTGAAGCCTAAGGACTCCTGTGCAACTCTCTGGGTCCCACGTAAGCCACAAAGTGACACAAGTGCTCAAGGTTGCAGCCGCGCACAAGGGGGCGCATGTGTCGAGCTCGGTTGCAGAGGCTAGAAGCCCTGCAGGGCCAGTTCTCACCCTCTCGCACTTTCTCCCTCTCCCTCTCACTATCTCACATACAAAAAAAAAAGGCCAGTCTGTTGGGCTTGCCTCAAAAAGATTTCTTTTTTATTTCTTTTACAATTTCATACATGTGCACAATGTATTTTGGTCATATTCACCTCCATTACCCTTTCTTCTTTTAATTAACGAATTTGCAAGTGGAGAGATATAGAGAGAAGAGACAGGCAGAGACGATGGGCGTGCCAGGGCCTCCAGCCACTGCAATGAACTCCAGATGCATGCGCCACTTTGTTCATCTGGCTTTAGGTGGGTCCTGGGGCATCAAACCTGGGTCCTTAGGCCTTGCAGGCAAGCGCCTTAGCCACTGAGCCATCTCTCTACCCCTCACTACCCTTTCTAATTTCCTTCTTGCTGCCATTGAACACATTCTTTCTTCCCAGCCAGTCTTCCTCCAATGTTCCTACTTTCATGCTGTTTCCTTCCCTCCCTTCTTCTTTCTTCTCTCTCTCTCTCTGTCTCTCTCTCTCATCTTCTTTCTGTGAGCTACTCAGTTTCATTTGGCTTGTTTCTATGAGTAGGGGTACGAGATTACTAGAGTGTGGACAACTTATCAATGGCTAGTCTGCTGAAGAAGGCGACCTCCCCATGCCCCACAATCATTGACTGCCATCGGCTCCTCAAGGTGGGTGGAGCCTCCTGAGCCCCTTCCGCATCTGGGCCGTTGCAGGGCCCGATCTCGTGCCTGCCTTATGCAGGTAACCGTGGCTGGTGTGAGCTCCTGAGCCCAACTGCCACGTCAGGTCCAGAATTTTTTTTTTTTTTCTTACTAGCTCAGGCTGACCTGGAATTCACTATGTAGCCTCAGGCTGGCCTCGAACTCACAGCGATCCTCCTACCTCTGCCTCCCGAGTGCTGGGATTAAAGGCATGCGCCACCGGCATGCCCGGAATTCTTAATTATTTTTTGTTTATTTTTATTTATTTATTTGAGAGCAACAGACAGAGAGAAAGAGGGAGAGAGAGAGAAAGAGAGAATGGGTGCGCCAGGGCCTCCAGCCACTGCAAACGAACTCCAGATGCGTGCACCCCCTTGTGCATCTGGCTAACGTGGGTCCTGGGGAATCGAGCCTTAGGAGTCTCTCTTTTCTTCTGTTGAGGGGAGGATAACGGCCTTATGCGACTCAGGCTAGCCTCAGATTCATTCTGTAGACAAAGATGATCTTGAACTCCTGCTCTTACAGCCTTCAGCCTGCCAAGGTCCAGGAGCCAGGAGGACAGGCGTGAGCCACCGTGCCCGTTGCCTCCTATTCTTGATTGACTGAGAAAACCTTAATTGTGACCAAAGTTTTCCTCTATAGAGTATTAACATCTAAAAAAAAATCTTGGAAAAAAGAAAATAAAAACAGCACTTTAGCAACTTGTATGACCCCCTGGTGGAGAAAGCTGACCTCCTCAGAGCATATGTTACTGGAGGTGCTTGGGGGAGCTGAAGGTGTTGGGGGTGTGTGAAGAATCAGGACACCCAGCACTTGGGAGGCAGAGGAGGATCACCATGAGTTTGAGGCCAGCCTGAGACTATATAGTGAATTCCAGGTCAGCCTGGGCTACAGCGAGACCCTACCTTGAAAAACAACAACAACAAAAAAAAAGAATCAAGACAGCAATGGCTCTGAACCAATCATGTTGTTGCCAAATGTTACCCCATTCGTAAAGGAAACAGCAACCAAAGGTTCTGCTTGACTCTTTCTTCCCCTTCTCCACATCTTCCTCCTTCCTGTCTGCAGCCCTTCCCCTCCCTGGGGCTTCCTCTTCTCTATAGTTAAGCAGTGCTGGGGTCATACTCTCAGTCTCCCTACTGATCTCTTCTCTCCGTCCATCACTTTGTATGAACTGGGGCTCAAGGACGCTCACCCCGTCCTTCTTCCTGCCTCTGATGTTCATGTGCTTCTTTCTACTCCATGGTCATGAGACAGGCCAGGCTCTTACCTCAGCTTCTCACCACTCTCCCTGGCCCTTGTCTCCTCATAAATAAATAAAACATTTTTTAAAAGATTTGTTTTTATTTATTTATTAGAGACAGAGAGGAGGGTGTGGGAGAGAAAGAGAGAGCGAGAATGGGCACACCAGGGCCTCTAGCCACTGCAAATGTACTCCAGATGCATGAGCCACCATGTGCACCTGGCTTACCTGGGACCTGGAGAATGGAGCTTAGGTCCTTAGGCTTCACAGGCATGTACCTTAACTGCTAAACCATCTCTCTAGCCCTAAGATATTTAAAGAAAGAAAGAAAGAAAGAAAGAAAGAAAGAAAGAAAGAAAGAAAGAAAGAAAGAAGGAAGGAAGGAAGGAAGGAAGGAAGGAAGGAAGGAAGGAAGGAAGGAAGGAAGGAGGAAAGAAAGAAAGACAAAAAGAAAGAAAGGAAGACTGGCTGGACGTGGCGGTGCACATCTTTAATCCCAGCACTTGGGAGGCAGAGGTAGGAGGATCGCCATGAGTTCAAGGCCACCCTGACACTACAGAGTGAATCCCAGGTCAGCCTGGGCCAGAGCGAGACCCTACCCTGAAAGAACAAAATAAATAAATAAATATAAGAAAACAAAGGAGGGCTGGAGAGATGGCTTAGTAGTTAAGCGCTTGCCTGTGAAGCCTAAGGACCCCGGCTCGAGGCTCCGTTCCCCAGGTCCCAAGTTAGCCAGATGCACAAGGGGGCGCACGCGTCTGGAGTTCATTTGCAGAGGCTGGAAGCCCTGGCGTACCCATTCTCTCTCTCTCCCTCTATCTGTCTTTCTCTCCCTCTATTTGTCTTTCTCTCTGTGTCTGTCACTCTCAAATAAATAAATAAATAAAAAATTTTTAAAAAAAAGAAAATAAAGGAAAGCAGATGGGAGGCTGAGACAGAGACAGAGATACAGTCAGAGATAGAGAACAGTCAGAGAACATGCACCTTACTTCGGGAAAGAAGGCCAGAAAAGAGAGAGAGAGAGAGTGGCATCTGGGGCTTTTATGCCCATGCCTTTGAGTCTTGGTGACTTGCCCAGTAGAAGGGAGGAGCCTTGAGTGGTACGGCTTTCCTCATGGCCAGGTGGTAGGGGAGAGAGGAGGCTTGGGGGGGAGCTCCGATTCTCAGACACGTGTTTGTCCTCTGCTTCCTGACTCTGGCTGCCATATGACCAGCCAGTCTCCTGCTCTTACTGCCATGTCTGCCGTGTCTTGATGGTGTGTGTCCTCTTGAAACCATAAGCCAGGATAGACCTTGTTCTCTGTTGAGCTGGCAATGAGTAAAGTCGCTAATATAGAAAAGTAGTCGATGAGATGCAGACAAAAGCTCACGAGCAGCTCTGGACGCAAGGGCAAAATGATAAGCTTGACTAGTCTGGGGCCATCAATCAGAAATTTATGAAATATCCTCCAGAAGAAAGTGGATTTCAGCCGGGCATGGTGGCACACACCTTTAATCCCAGCACTTGTGTGGCTGAGATAGGAGGATTGCTATTAGTTGAAGGCCAGCCTGAGACTGCAGAGTGAGTCCTAGAAAAAAAGAAAGAAGGAAAGGAGGAAGAGTGAGAGAGAGAACGAGAGGAAGGAAAAGGGAAAGGAAAGGAAGAAAAAGGATTTCATTATATCCCTGTAGAGTATAATCAGACAATGACTGAATGACCTTCTTCACTCAAAAAACTATTTTGTGGACTGGAGAGATGGCTTAGCAGTGAAGGCACTTATCTGTGAAGCCTAAGGGCCCATATTCAACTCTGCAGATCCCATGTTAGCCAGAGCACAAAGGTGAAGCAAGCGCAAGGTCGCACATGCCCACTAGGTGGTGCAAGTGTCTGCAGTTCCATTGTAGTGGCTGAGGCCCTGGTGCACCAATTATCTCTCCCTCTCCCTCTCCCTCTCTCTCTCTCTCTCTCTCTCTCTCTCTCTCTCTCTCTCTCTCTATCTTTCTGTCTGTCTCTCTTGCTCTCTCTAAAATAAAAATTTTTTAAAAATATTTTGTTTGGCACCTGAAGATAGATAACTATGCTCGCTAAATGTCCTCAGAGACATTTGTCATTCCAAATTTGCTCCTGAAGATGGAGAAGAAAAAAAAAATCAAGTGATTGTTCATGGAACTGAGCCAATGTGGCAGAGAACTCTATAGTGGCTGAGCGCACATGGGGACTGCCTGGATCATTCTCTGCATATTCATAGCATCCCTCAGCCAACAGATTGAAGGACAGCTCCTGGCTGGGATAGAATCCCTCTGAGGTAGGGTTTACTAGGGCGTGACATCCTGGCTCTGGTCAGGTGTGGTGGAGGCAACCTGACCAGAAACACTCTGTGGTTACAGGCCAACAGGAAAAAGATTCCGAGTGAGAGAAGCCCAAGGGGCTGGTTTTGCTTTTAAACCACCCCTGCCTCCCTTCCCTCCACTGCTCAGCTGCAACACGAAGGGCCATTGTAACCTTCTGTCTTCTTGTAAAAATACAATGAAGCTGGAAACTTGGGGCTGAGGAGGAAATAGAAATGTGTACCCCATCATTTGTGTTTCTGATTAACCAACAAACAGGGAGGGGAATTCCCACTATACTAGTTCCTTTCCTCGTTGCTGTGGCCAGAGAATTGACAACAAGCAGCGAGAAGGAAAGGTCAGTCCATGAGGAAGGCAGAGCAGGCGGGAGTGAGCGGCTCGCTGGTCACATTGCATCCACAGTCAGAAAGAGACAGCGAGGGGCCTGGAGAGATGGCTTAGCGGTTAAGGCATTTGCCTGTGAAGCCTAAGGACCCTGGTTCAATTCCCCAGGACCCACATAAGCCAGATGCACAGGGGTGCATGCATCTGGAGTTCTTTTGCAGTGGCTGGAGGCCCTGGTGCACCATTCTTTCTCTCAAATAAATAAAACAAAATTTATTTAAAAGAAAGAGATAGAGAGCAGGAAGTGGGGCCAGTCGATGAGACCTCAAGGACCACCTCTAGTGACCCACTTCCTCTAGCAAGCCTTCATCTCCGACATCTCCTAAAGGTTCCACAACCTTCCAACAATCCTGACAGCTGGGGACCAGGTGTTCAAACACGGAAGCCTGTGGGAGACATTTGACATCCTAACCAGAAAACCCACCAATGCACATGAAGATTCCATCCTTGGCAACAGTTGGAATTAAGTTCTTTTTCATTTTAGCCCTCTTGGTGGGAAACAATGACATGGCGTTATGGTTTTCTTTTTTTTTTTTTAATATTTTTTTAATTTTTTTTTTTTTATTTAGCGACAGACACAGAGAGAAAGACAGATAGAGGGAGAGAGACAGAATGGGCGCGCCAGGGCTTCCAGCCTCTGCAAACGAACTACAGACGCATGTGCCCCCTTGTGCATCTGGCTAACGTGGGACCTGGGGAACCGAGCCTCGAACCGGGGTCCTTAGGCTTCACAGGCAAGCGCTTAACCGCTAAGCCATCTCTCCAGCCCCGTTATGGTTTTCTTTGAGTGGCCTCTGGTGATGTGGAATCTGGAGACTAGAACATGGGGTCCTTAGGCTTCGCAGAAAAGCCCAAGCCATCTCTCCAGCTCATGAAGACTTTTTTAAAGTCTGTTTGCTTTTTTGTTTTTTTTAAAAATATATTTCATTTACTTGAGAGAGCAAAAGAGGGACAGAGAGCGGGAGAGAAAGATAATGGGTACCCCAGGGCCTCCAGCCACTGAAAACAAACTCCAAATACATGTGGCCACCTTGTACATCTGGCTTACGTGGATCCTGGAGAATCGAACCAGGATCCTTTGGCTTTGCAGGCGAACACCTCAACCACTAAGCCCCCTCTCCAGGCCATCATGAAGACTTTTTTTAAAACATTTTTTGTGTGTGTGCCATATATATATATATATAAAATATAAAATATATTATATTATTATAATATATTATTATATTATATAAAATATATATAAATGTATATATATATATATATGTATATATATATTTATTGCTGTAGCCCAGGCTGACCTAGAACTCACTATGGAGTCTCAGGATGACAACCCACACAATCCTACCTCTGCCTCCCAAGTGCTGGGATTAAAGGTGTGTGCCACCATGGCTGACCTAAAAATAATTTTGAAGATCTCTTTGATGGTGATGATGTCCAGCGGGACCATCTAATTGCCCCATGCCACACATTTGTGATGTGTCATGACGAACTGCTCAAGGGTCAAATGTTTGTAGAAACCTTGTGGAAAGCACTAGCAACTAGGACCCCATCAACTGAGGGAAGAAGATTGTCTGAATCACCTGGTTTTGCCCTTCTTCTCTGAGGGGGCCAGTCCTTGTCCTTGGTCCAATTAAAAGAAGCAGCCTCATTACTTAAAAAAAAACAAAGTTCAGGGCTAAGGAAATGGCTTAGTGGTTAAGGCGCATGCCTGCAAAGCCTAAGGACCCTGCTTCAATTCCCCAGGACCTTTGTAAACCAGCTGCACAAGGGGTGCGTGCATCTGGAGTTTGTTTGCAGTGGCCGGGGAACCTGGCACGCCCATTCTCTCTTCTTCTCTCTCTCTCAAATAAATAAATAAAATATTTTTTAAAAAAATAAATAAAAGGGCTGGAGAGATGGCTTAGCAGCTAAGTGCTTGCCTGTGAAGCCTAAGGACCCTGGTTCGAGGCTCGTTTCCCCAGGACCCACATTAGCCAGATGCACAAGGGGCGCATGCATCTGGAGTTCATTTGCAGTGGCTGGAAGCCCTGGCACGCCCATTCCCTCTCTGTCTTTCTCTCCCTCTCTCTCTGTCACTTTCAAATAAATAAATAAAAATGAACAAAAAATATTAAAAATAAATAAATAAAATAAATTAAAAATAAATAAATAAGTAAATAAAAGTTCAGAGTCTTCAGGCATGGTGATGCACACCTTTAATCCCAGCACTCAGGAGGCAGAGGTAGGAAGCTCTCCATGAGTTGGAGGCTACCCTGAGACTACATAGTGAATTCCAGGTCAGCCTGGGCTACAGTGAGAAGCTACCTGTAAAAAAAAAAAAGTGCATAATCTTAACAGTCCCACACTGTTCAAAAGTATCTGCTGGGGCTGGAGAGGTGGTTCAGAAATTAAAGGCATTTGCTTACAAAGCCTTGTGGCCCCTGGTTTGATTCCCCAGTAGCCATGTAAAGCAAGATGCACAAAGTGGTAAATGCATCTAGAGTTTGTTTACAGTAGCAAGAGGCCCTGGTGTGCCCATTCTCTCTCTCTCTCTCTCTCTCCCCCTCCCTCCCTCTCTCTTTCCCTCTCTGCTTGCAAATAAATAAATAAAAATATTTTTAAAAAACATCTCTTCTGGGGCTGGAGAGATGATTCAGTAGTTAAGGTTTGTGTCTGCAAAGCCTAAGGACCCAGGTTCAATTCCCCAGTACCCATGTAACCCAGATGCACAAAGTAGTGCATGTTCTGGAGTTCATTTGCAGTGAGTACCTGGAGGCCTTGGAATGCCCATTCTATATGTATATCAAATCAATAAAATAAAAACTTTAAAAATAAAAGTCTCTTCTGACCGTGTGTGGTGGTGCACACCTTTAATCCCAGCACTCAGGAGGCAGAGGTAGGAGGATGGCTGTGAGACTGAGGTCACCCTGAGACTCTGTAGTGATTTCCAGGTCAGCCTGAGCTAGAGTGAGATCCTACCTTGAAAAAAAAAAAAAAAAGTCTTCTGAAGATCAAGGCAAAGTTTCAGTTGTGAGTCTCTACAAAATAAATTATATACCTCCAACATACCATGGTTCAGAATAAACATTCTCATTCTAAGAAGGAGAAATAGAATAGCAAGGAAAGATCGGACCTAAATAAAACTGAAACCCAGCAGGGCAAACTTTAAATTCTGTAAGTCCGTCTCTGTCATCCAAGGCACATGGTGGAGACATAAAACTCCATGGGCTTGGGTCTTTCCTTGTGCCCCTGAGATTTTTGTTGTCGTTATTGTTGCTGGGTTTTTTTTTTTAATTTATTTTTATTCGTTTGAGAGAACTCTAGAGCTCAGTGAGTATCAGGGGCAGGACTGGAGGGACTTGTCTGTGAACCCCCAAACCAAAGTTTCTTCAAACCTTGATGTCAATGTGTCCAAGGCTATCCGGGCGACAGTTCCCAAGGACTCCGTGCTGAAATCGAGTGTAAATACAATGGGACACAGGGACACTGCTCAGGTAAAACCTGGACGGCCCTGTTTTAGAAAGACACTTTGCCTGCCCCTGGCTACCCAGGGCTGCTCATTTGCAGAATCCCAGGATATTAGAGTCCAGTTTCCAACTCTTTATTTGTTATTTTTATCTTTTTATTATTTTGATTTATTTATTTGAGAGGGAGAGAGAAGCAGAGAAAAAGAGGGGAAAGGGAGAGGGAGAGAAGGAGAGAATGGGCACACCAGGGCTTCTACCACTGCAAACAACTCAATGCAATGGCCCTGGTATACCCATTCTCTCTCTCTCTTTCCCTCTCTCTCTCTCTCTCTTTCTCCCTGTACCAAATAAAAATAAATTTTAAAGAAATGGAGACCATAGGATGTGCTTACAAATGTGGTAACTTGAATGGCTGTCCCCCAATATATCCAGGATTTTATTAAAGTTTATAATTTACATCTCCGGCTACCTATTTATTCATTGCTTTGCAGGTCACTTCTCATTGTCCACAGGTGTTAGGTGAACAAAAGAATTTGTCCTGAAAGGTGTTATCAGTGAAATATGAGACAGAAGCCTTGATTACTATTCTACCGAGAGAGGTGGGGGGGAGAGAGAGGGAGAGGTTGGTGGGGAAAAAACATTTACAGTTTTGGCCAGAACTGGAGAAAGAAAAATCCTCAATTTGTCTTTATCTTGTCTATAGCCGTGTTAAGGGCAATTTATAGAGAAGGTGAAACAGAAGTCAGGACATATGTGTGTGTAGATTTAGCTGTGAGCCTAACTTATCACAACAGGGAAATAGGTGTTTCTCCTGGCACCATGGCTCTTGAGGCTGGCAATTTTCACTCATCACGTGTTATTTTCCTGATTCCCTAAGGGCTGGACTTAGGGCCTGCCCCATGGGGCACATCTGCCAGGGGCAGTGGTCTTAGCTTCTGTCCCCCGCTACTGATTGATGCTAGGTGTCGCTGACTGCTCTCCGATGTCCCTTCTTCCCTGATACCACTCTCAAGGCCATCTTAGTTCGGTGCCCTCTTGGAAGCTGGGTAGTGGCCCGTCATGACCTCTTCCTGAAACCCACCAGCCTGCCTGGGTCACACCTTGGCAAGTGATCCTCTCCAAGAAGCACCTGCTCCTGGGACCTTTTGGTTGATAATTGTCAACCAGGGGGCGCCAGACTATTCAGCCACACACAGCTGCGTTACCTATGATTCTGCGGCTCCTGTGAATGGCTGGACTGCGTTGAAAGACTCACCAGGGGCTGGTGTGTAGCTCAGTTGGTAGTGTGCTCACCAAGCAGGCACAAACTGTGCCCTGGGTTCGGATCCCAAGCACTGCATAAGCCAGGCACGGTGGCCCAGGCACTCTGCAGGTGGAAGCAGGAAGATCAGAAGTTCAAAGTTAACCTTGGCTACATAGTGAATTTGACGGGTACAATCAATTTTAAAAAAGCAAGCCATGGGGGCTGCAGGGATGGTTCAGCGGTTAAGGTGCTTGCCTGTAAAGCCTAATGACCTGGGTTTGATTCCCCAGTACCCACATTAGCTGGGTGCACAACATGGTGCACTTATCTAGAGTTTGTTTGCAGTGGCTAGAGGCCCTGGTGCACCCATTCTCTCTCTCTCTCTCTCTCTCTCTTTCTCTGTGTGTGTGTGTGTGTGTGTGTGTGTTTGTATCTCTCTGCTTGCAAATAAATAAAATTTTTTTAATTTTTATTTGTTTATTTTTATTTATTTATTTGAAAGCGACAGACAGAGAGAAAGAGGCAGAGAGAGAGAGAATGGGCGTGCCAGGGCCTCCAGCCACTGCAAACGAACTCCAGACGCGTGCGCCCCCTGTGCATCTGGCTAACGTGGGTCCTGGGGAATCGAGCCTCGAACCAGAGTCCTTAGGCTTCACGGGCAAGCGCTTAACCACTAAGCCATCTCTCTGGCCCCTAAAATATTTTTTTAATGATGAAGTCCTGACTTGTAGCATTTGCTGATTCCTATGATGTGAAAACTCCTTCTATGGCCAATTTCAAACTACCAACATAGAAGGATTTCAAGGAGTGACAGCTGGGGAGAGATTATTACCATGCAGATACAAGAGACACAGGCAGCCTCAAGAGCCGCAGGGACACAAGGCAAGAAAGGGCAGGGTGGCGCAAACTTCTGTGAATACACTTAGGACTACCTCTTTGTGAGGAAGGAGTAAGACGGTGATTAAAGAGGGCAGGATCATGCCAGGGACTGGTGATGATTTTGTTTTGTTTTGTTCTGTATTCTGTGACTTGGGTTATGAAAAGATGTTCATTTTGTGGTAATTCACCTAGCTTAACTGTGCATGGTTTATTATGTATATTACACTTCAATATCAAAATTGACTTTCAGAGCCAGACATGGTGGCACAGGACTTTAACCCAAGGGGCTGAGGTAAGAGGATCGCCGTGAGTTTGAGGCTGACCTGGGTGAGTTCTAGGTCAGCCTGGGCTACAGTGGAAGCCTGCTTCAAAATTAGATAAGTAAGGCTGGAGATACGGCTTAGTGGTTAAGGCACATGCCTGCCAAGACAAAGAACCCAAGTTCAATTACCTAAGGAGCCACGTAAGCCAGATGCACAAGGTGGCACAGGCTTCTGGAGTTTGTTGGCAGCAGCTAAAGACCCTGGTGCACCTGTTCTCTCTCTATCTGCCTCTCTCTCCCTCTCTCTCAAATAAATACATTAAGGAAAAAAAAAAGTAAATAAGTAAAGCCAGGCATGGTGGTGCACGCCTTTAATCCCAGCACTCGGGAGGCAGAGGTAGGAGGATCGCTGTGAGTTCAAGGCCAGCCTAAGACTACATAGTGAATTCCAGGTCAGCTTGGGCTAGACTGAGACCCTACCTCAAAAAAATCAAAAGAGTAAAATACTGAAATTTTACTTTTAAAATCCACCATCAGGACAATATACAAACAGCCTCAGCCTTGTGAATCATTGTCTCCTTGGCACTGCCCAGAGGAGGGGGCCTTGCCCTCTAAAAGACCTTTGGAATCTGTTCCTCCCTCGCATGTCAGCCTTGAGGCTGGAGAGGGAAGGATTAGAGGGAGAGGCGCAGGGTGGATATTCAGAAGTGGACAGTGCTTATGGTTAGCCAGGCACAGTGGGATAGGAACATGGGCTGGAGAAGAAACAAAAGAATGGAGAAAGGAAAGAAGGAACAAGGATGTTTGGCATATCTTGGGGGAAACACCCTCTAAGTCCCCTGCTGAGCACTTAGGAGCCCAGCATATTGGGCTCTTCTGCTATTGATGAAAATTAGATGTGCTTGATGAAACAGAGGCATCAAAGATTCTCACAGAAGGAATAAGGAAACAAGCCAAAAAAAAAAAAAAAAAAAAAAAGTTAAGTCAAACATTCCTGGCACAAATGAGAACTCGGGCTGACCCAACTGCCTCCTCCCATGCCCGCCTCCCCACCACGGTCTTCCGGGCGCAGAGAGTGGTCAACTCTCACAAAGAAGTTGGGGACTGCCAACAGAGGGGTCACAGGGTACAGAAGCCTGGGCCTGGCCTCTGTGGAGACACCCTCTATCTGGCCGGCCTCTCTTCACCTCCTGTCCCTGGTGCCAGCAGCTTTTAGGGCATAGCTGGTCCCTGCCCCACATGAGGGGAAAATGAGCCTTCTTCCTTCCCAGAAAGCAGGCTGGCCAAGTTCTTGATTAGTCCAAACACAGTCTAGGAGTTTCAGGAATCAGGCAAAAGGTCAGTGGTTTAAGCTGGTCACACCAGAGGCAAGTGGCTAGATAGAAATGATAAAGCCTGAAGCCAGACATACTGTCACTCACCTTTCATCCCAGCACTCGGGAGGCAGAGGTAGGAGGATCGCCGTGAGTTCGAGGCCACCCTGAGACTACATAGTGAATTCCAGGTCAGCCTAGGCTAGAGTGAGACCCTACCTTGAAAGAACAAAAAACAAACAAACAAACAAACAAACAATAAGATCTGGCTAGGACCCCAAGTCTTTTCCTTTGACCCAGTGTGGTCTTGGCCTAGATCAGCTGTGAGAATTATGACAAATAGCCTACTGGAGACCGAGGCACAGAGCCTGCTGGGAATAAGAATGTGCACAAACTTCTGTGTGGCCAAGGGAAGAAGGTGGGTGAAGGCTTTTCTGAGGGGCCAGAAAGAAAGACTCGTGAGGAAGAGGGAACCCTGAGGTAGGGGTGTCAGCCCAAAGTTCTGTCACAGTTGATGACATCAAGGGAGGATTATATGAAACCTTAATGCCAATCGTAGAGATGCTGAAGTCACAGGCCAAGGCTGGGGAAGGAGGGACAGGCAGAGGGTTCAACATGGCTCCTAGGGAAAGTGACAGGCCTCCAGGCTGGAAGAGGCTGCAAGACATGCTTCAGCCTACAGGCCTCACAGCAAACTCTCCCCTTGCCCAGCTCTTTCCAGAACCCTTCACTCCACCTGGCTTCTTTGTGCCCTAGATGTTGACAGTCACGCCTATAAAGTCATTTTATCAAAGCTTGTCTGTCATACCTCATGGGTGTAATCCTAGCAGTTCAAAGCATGTTGCCTGTTACTCACATTTGCTGGTTATAGAAATGAAGGCCCAGGGCTGGAGAGATGGCTTAGCGGTTAAGTGCTTGCCTGTGAAGCCTAAGGACCCCGGTTCGAGGCTCGATTCCCCAGGACCCACATTAGCCAGATGCACAAGGGGGCGCACGCATCTGGAGTTCATTTTCAGTGGCTGGAAGCCCTGGCGCACCCGTTCACAATCTCTCTCTCTCTGTCTCTTTCTCTATCTCTCTGTCACTTTCAAATAAGTAAATAAAAAATGAACAGAAAAAAAAGAAAAAGAAATGAAGGCCCAGGCAGACTTACCTTTGTTTAAAAGATTTTTCTTGGGGGTCAAAAGGCTCAAAGTGAGGTCAGGGGAAGAGATTGAGTAAAGGAAAGGTGGAGGGAGGGCTAACCAAAATCTAAGAGTATGCAAATAAATCATATGGAATCCTCCAGTTTCAGACAATGGAACACTCAGGAGCCATAGATCGTTGTTAGAAAATTTTCAGCGCCAGGCATGGGATACCGCCAGTGAGTTGTTGGCCAGGGAGGTCCCAGATGCCCTCAAAACATTATAGGCCATTGCCAAGGCCCTTGGTTTCCCACCAGGAATAGATAGTAAGACCCTATTGCTGAAGACTTCACATACTTGGGCTGCAAGGCCACTGAGAAATCCTGCTGGAACTGAGCTGATAACCTCCTCCATGTAGACCAGCTAACAGAAAGCTGGAAGAAGCCATTCTACATGTAGTTCAATGGGAGAAAGAGATACCACCAGTGAAGATACTCAACAGTGGACACTGCAAGCCTTATAATTGGCCAGCCAGGCCAAATGAGCCAACGGGTGCAATAGTGGCATGTCTGTCATGGTGGAAACCAACTGTCCTCCAATTGGCCTGGAGGTCCGCTCCATGGGGAGAAACACATCCCTGATACTGAAAACTGAAAGCAGGGGTAATTATGAGCCCTAGGGGTGTAACATCTGCTGATGTCTGGAAAAATGTATTTACTATGCTTATCAAACAGCCTGGTAAGCACTTCTCTTAATATTTATACCCTTATATTAATGCTACTCTCACTTTGGGTAGAGAATCTTCTCTTTTCAGATGGCAGTGACTTTGGGATAATCTAGAAGGTATCATAGTGCTGGAAAGAAGTGACTGGAGTACCGAGTAACATCTCTATCACAACTTCCAAGGCTCAGTGTCTAATGCGGAAGAGGTGGCAGAAAGAATGTAAGAGCCAAAGGAAGGGTAGGACTCCTTACAACGTGCTTCCTCCAGACACAAAATGGCCTAGATATCCATGACCTCATAATGCCTGACACTACCTACACAAGACCATCATAAGAGGAGGAAAAGACTATGACATCAAAATAAAAGAGAAAATGATTGAGATGGGGAGGGGATATGATGGAGAATGAAATTTCAAAGGGGAAAGTGGGGGGGAGGGAGGGTACTACCATGGGATACTTTTTATAATCATGGAAAATGTTAATAACAATTGAGAAAAAAAAAGATTTTTGTTGGGGAGGTGGGGGGTTTGAGATAGTCACACTCTAGCTCAGGCTGGCCTGGAATTCACTATGTAGTCTCATGGTGGCCTTGAACTCATGGCGATCCTGCTACCTCTGCCTCCTGAGTGCTGGGATTAAAGGCATGCACCACCACCTCCGGCTAAAAGAATTTAAATAAATATTTTATTTATTTATTTATTTAAGAGAGAGATATATAGTAACAGGCAGGTAGAGAGAGAGAGAGAGAATGAGAGAATGGGCACGGCAGGGCTTCTGGTCACTGCAAACAAATTGCAGACTCATGCGCCCCCTTGTGTATCTGGCTTACGTGGGTCCTGGGGAATCAAACCTGGGTCCTTTAGCTTTGCAGACAAGCGCTGTAACTGCTAATCCATCTCTCCAGCCCCTTAAAAGAATTTTTTTTTTTTTTTTTAACTCAGAGGCAGAGGTAGGAGGACTGCTGTGAATACAAGGCCACCCAAAGACTATACAGTGAATTCCAGGTCAGCCTGGGCTAGAGCAAGATCCCGTCTTGAAAAAACAAAAACAAATACATAAAAACATCCTAGCCACAGATGATTGGGCTTCTGCGTGAGAAGGAAAATACTTAGTAGCAGAGGCCAGTAAGGTAAAAAGGAGACATAAAGGGTAGAGAAAGGAAGGGAGGAGGGTACTTAATAGGTTGATATTGTATATATGTAAGTACAACGATTGTAATGGGGAGGTAATATGATGGAGAATGGAATTTCAAATGGGAAAGTGTGGGGGTGGGGAGGGAGGGAATTACCATGGGACATATTTTATAATTATGGAAAATGTTAATAAAAATTTAAAAAAAAACCATAAAAACAAAAAAACAAACTACAACAACAACAAAACCCCACATTAATTCATTTGAGAGGAGAGAGAAATGGAGGGAATGGGCACGCCAGAGCCTCTTGCCACTGCATACAAACTCCATATGCAAGCACCACTTTATGCATCTGACTTTGCATGGATACTGCTCTGGGCACCACAGTGCCCCTAACACAGGTGAGCGTATAGGGTGCCACAAGGGCACAAACATGTGCACATACCACACACATATGACATTATATAAACACGAGTTAACAAAAAAAAAATTCCAAGTGCTTATGCTAATTTCTACCAGTAGCAATACTACATTGATCTCTGTTGCCCCACGAGCATTTGATTCAGATTGTCAGGATTAGCAAATCTAACAACTGCACAACGCTCCCTCGTTCTGATGTTAGCGTTCATTTCTGGATTACCGTTGAGGTTGAACATCTTTTCCAAGTGCTCTCCGACCTTTTATATTTTCTCTCCTGTTATTTGGCTGCAGTTACATACTGTCAAGCTTATTTTGTCTTGTGACCACAAAAAAAAAAAAAAAAAAAAAAAAAAGTACATGGACAAGGTGTAAGGCAAAGAAGGTTTACTGAAGGAGAAAGAAAACTGTGCAAAAAGCCCAGAGTGCCAGGACAAGCATGCTCCGGGTTTCAGATGACAACCACAGGGGGAAAAAGGTGGGGGAAGACAAAATTAAACCTGCTGAATTAGAACTCAGAAAAGCAGGCAGAAGGCTACAGAGAGATGGCTTAGCAGTTAAGGTGCTTGCCTGCCATGCCAAAGACCCAGGTTCGATTCCCCAGGACCTACGTAATCCAGATAAACAAGGTGGTACATACGTCTGGAGTTCATTTGCAGCGGGGCTGGAGGCCCTAGTATGTCCATTCTCTCTCTCTTTCTCTCAAATAAATAAATAATAAATTTTTTTAAAAAAAGAAGAAGAAAAGCAGGCACAGTTTGTGAGCCACAGTTCCAAGAGGGGCTTCTGCCGGCATAAGCTCATTATCTCATTCAGAGGATAACCTTATAGCCTTTTTAGCATTTGCCTAGGTGAGAGATGGTCTCTTGGCAAGGTGATTCACTGGCTCAGTTGGATAACTCTTAAGGGAGGGGACCATAATCTTATATTTTGGATGGTGTAGAATGTCATGACCCCACCCAGGGTCAGAGGTAAAACTCAAATTAGCTTTCCCTCAACAAAAGCCCTGATGCCCCCCTACACACACACACACACACACACACACACACGTAAAAATACATTCTGCTGGGCGAGGTGGTGCACACCTTTAATCCCACTCAGGAGGCAGAGGTAGGAGGATCACAGTGAGTTCGAGGCCAGTCTGAAACTGCATAGTGAATTCCACAATAGCCTGGGCTAGCATGAGACCCTACCTTGAAAAACCAAAATAAGTAAATAAATAAGCCCTGATACTTCCATTCTCCTGCCTCTCATGTGGTATTGTGATGTTTCCCTTTCTCATTGTTACCAGGGAAACCGAGGTTGGGTCCATCCTTCAATGACCTCCAAGTGTAATGTGTTTTCCTAGCCACCTATCAATTCGTCTATGCACATCTTTTTTGTTTTTGTTTTTGAGGTAGGGTCTCACTCTAGCCCAGGCTGACCTGGAATTCACTATGTAGTCTCAGGGTGGCCTCGAACTCATGATGATCCTCCTACCTCTGCCTCCCAAATGCTGGGAGTAAAGGCATGCACCCATGCCTGCCTTTCGTCTATGCATATCGCTCATTCATTTTTCCATTGGGTTGTTTACACTTTTCTGATTAATTTATAGAAGTTCTCCATATATTTGCTGGGCATGGTGGGGCACACCTTTAATCCCAGCACTCGGGAGGCAGAAGTAGGAGGATCGCTGTGAGTTCGAGGCCACTCTGAGACTACATAGTGAATTCCAAGTCAGCCTGGGCTAGAGTGAGACCCTACCTCGAAAAAAGACATTCTCCATACAGTCTATTAACACTCCCTTGGTTCCCATGTGATGAAGATTCCTTTTCTCATTTTGTGGTTTCTTTTCCCAAATGGTGTAGATCTTATGTGTCTTAAGTGTCTACCTCAATTTTTTTGCACATGTGCTCTTGCATGTGCATGTTCACGTGTGTGCACGCCTGTGAAGGCCAGAGGACAACCTTTGGTACTTCTCTTTAGGCTCATTATCCACCTTGGGTTTTGTTCTGTTTAGGTTTTTGTTTTGTTTTTGAGACCATCTCTCTCATCGGAATGGAGCTCACCAATGCGGTTATAGACTGGTTTGCCCAAGAGTCCCAGTGATACACCAGTCTCGGCTCCACAGTGCTGGGATTATAAGCATGCACGACACCCAACATCTTTTTAAAATTTTTATTTATTTATCAGAGAGCAAGAGAAAGGGAGAGAGACAGAGAATGGGCACACCAGGGCTTCCAGCCACTGAAAACTAACTCCAGACGCGTGCGCCCCCTTGTGCATCTGGCTCATGTGGGTCCTGGGGAATCGAACCTGGGTCCTACCTTAGGCTTCGTAGGCAAGTGCCTTAACTGCTAAGCCATTTCCTCAGCCCCCCTCCCCAGCCCCTACTTCTTAAAAATTTTATTTAAAAAATATTTATTTAACAGAGAAAGAGGGAGAGAGAAAGAGAATGGGCACGCCAGGGTCTCCAGCCACTGCAAACGAGCTCCAGATGCGTGCGCTCCCTTGTGCATCTGGCTAAGTGGGTCCTGGGGACTTGAACCTGGGTCCTTTGGCTTTGACAGCAAACTCCTTAACAGCTAAGCCATCCCTCCAGCCCTACTTTTTTTCTTTAAACCATGGGAAATGAAGGTATGTATTAAGTAGCACTGTTCTAGCGCTCCCATTCTCTGCCTCTTTCTCATAAATAAACAAATAATTTTAAAATACATTCTGTGGAGTAGGAGGTCATAAACCTTAAGCCTAAACAATTAGAAACATTGCATTTTGTTAGGTAGCTTTCGAATCTATGTTCATCAGCAGGCAATACAGACTAAGTGGGCCTCCTACTAAGGGAAGTCGGCTCTGAGGTCACGCCAGAAGGTCAAGATCGCAGGCCAGAGAGGGCAAGACCATAGGGCACTTCTGTGACCCTCAATATGAGCGCGTTGTTCGCCACACTTCCGGCACGCCCACCGCACGTCCGGTGGGCCGCATAGCCTCATGGGATTTGTAGTTCCCCATCCACTGCTGAGGTCAGGCAGTAGATTGGAGGATTTCCGGGAATTCTTGTCATGGCATTTTTCCAGAGCTTCTCGCTGGGCCTCACAGTGGGCATAGTGAAGGCCAAATTTACAGAGAAATCACATTTAGCAAAGAAAACAAAAAGCTGGAGTCCCAGTGAAAGTGTGCATCTCAGATAAGCAATGAACAAACTTTTAGTACACGGCACTATTTTGTGTTCAAATAAATTTCAAATAAAACTTTCATCTGAGCCGGGCATAGTGGCTCAGCCTTTATTCCCAGCACTCGGGTAGGAGGATCGCCGTGAGTTCGAGGCCACTCTGAGGCTACATGTAAATGAATTCCAGGTCAGCCTGGGTTAGAGTGAGACCCTACCTTGAAAAACAAAACAAAACAAAACAAAACAAAACAAAACAAAACAAAACAAAACAAAACAAAACAAAACACCCTTTCATCTGGCAACCCTATCCAACCCCCTTCTCCCTGGGTGGGACCAGCAAAGTGATTCCATGACCCTTAGGAAGGAGGCGGCTTTTCAAACACAACTTTAAAGAAATCTGATGTTTCCTGTCCAGGGATGCACAAAGCTGAGTTTCACCAAGAAAATTTAATTAATTATATGTTGTTAATTAACTAATTGAATTATTTATTTATTTTTAGGTTTTCAAGGTAGGGTCTCATTTGAGCTTAGGCTGACCTGGAATTCATTATGTAGTCTCAGGGTGGCCTCGAACTCACTGCGATCCTCCTATCTCTGCCTCCCGAGTGCTGGGATTACAAGTGCCTGGCTTACTAATTTTATGTTTTTATTCTCCACTTAGTTTACTTTTAAAAATATTTTATTTTTATTTATTTATTTGAGAGGGAGAGAGAAAGAGAGACAGACAGAGAGAGAGAATAGGCGCACCAGGACCTCCAGTCACTCACTGCAAACAAATTCCAGATGCGTGCGCACCCCCCCCCCCCCCCCGTGCATCTGGCTTACGTGGATCCTGGGGAATCGAACCTGGGTCCTTTGGCTTTGCAGGGAAGCACCTTAACTGCTAAGCCATCCCTCCAGGCCCTCTTCACTTAGTTTTACAGTTTTGGGGGGGGTACCAGTTACAACAGAATTATGCAAAATAAACGTGAAACACATAAAAGAGGTCCCGAGAGGCTTATGAGCACGGACGGTCAAGCAGCCTAGTTCAGAGAATTTCCACTTGCAGGATAAGAGCAGGCCCACAGCTCAGCTGCCTCGGGCTCCACAGCCGGCTGGTGTAAACCTGCTGCTCCGTGTGTTAGCACATGCACCTGAGCTTGTTGCACCTGCAAGACTGTGATAGAGATGTCCAGGCTCCGAAGTCACACAGTTTAGCATTGGCTCTGGGTGACTCCCTGCACATGCCCTGACCCAGGCTGTGGATTTTACCTTGGGTGCATGGTGAATGTCTGTCAATGAACATCACGTTAGATGTGAGTCAGAATCAGAACTTGCTGGGGTGACATGAATGAGAAAGGAAACCAGACCTCAAGGGCTATGTGGACTGTTTTATTGGGGTCAAGCAGTGAAGGACTGTAAGACCTTTTTGGGGGGCAAGAGGCTACAGTGGTGTCTTCATAGATGAGCAGATTTTTATATAAAATGAGGGGCGAGAAAAGCATAAACAAGGATGTGGGCCCCGGGGAAAACAAGACAGGAACGAGGCCATTTCCCTGGCTGATGAGACAGTTACAACTTTTAAGATAAAATGTATTGTCTTTGGGATATGAATATGTTATTGTGTATAGAACAGTGGCCTTTCATCAAACAGGGTTTGTTTCTTTTGGGGCCCAAGGTCTGGGAAAATGTTATTACCAAGGAATTTGACCTTCATTCCCAAGCCTCGGTTTTAGGGTCAGCTTGTCTCAGCAACTTTAGAACGTTATTAACCCTTACAGCTACTTTAGGGTTTCATTAACCCTTCGCATACAATCAGTAGTGCCGTGTGATGACAAAACTTTTAAGAAGTCCCAAGGCTGGAAAACTAAGTTTCTAGAAATTACATTCATTCAGTCTCAAGAAGGAATAAGCACGACTTTTCAAAAAAAAAAAATGTATGTACGGGGAGACAGAGGGAGAGTATGAGTGCTCCAGCGCCTCTTACTGCTGCAGACAAACTCCAGATGCATTTGTTTGTCCCTTTGTGCACTTGGATTTTATGTGGGTACCGGGGAATCGGACCCAGGCCGACAGGCTTTGCAAGTAAGTGCCTCCTTTAACTACTGAGCCATCTCCCCAGTTCCTAACATAGCTGTTTAAGTTTTATTGATCATGCTTTCAATACAGTAACAGTGAAAAAACTGAAGATGGGGAGGAACTTTTCACTAAATTTGACTTTGAGTATAATTTCTTTAGGGGAGAATGGCACAGAAGGTAGGGTGACTAAACTTGAAAGAGAAGACAGGCTAACTTTCACCCACATCTTAAAGTTGAGAATCTGGAAGAGAAAATTATGAATAGATCAGGGATGATGGCATGTTCTAGGAAAACCAGGCACAATGGCTGGGAATGTGGCTCAGCAGCTAAAGGCACTTACTTACAAAGCCACCTGCCCACGGATTAATTCCCACAAAAACCCATATAAGCCAGACACACATACAAGAGAAGCGGTGCAATGGGCTGGAGAGACGGCTTCGTGGTTAAGGCATCTGCCTGCAAAGCCAAAGACCTTGGTTCGATTCCCCAGGACCCACGTAAGCCAGATGCACAAGGGGGTGCATGTGGCTGGAGGCCCTGGTGTACCCATTCTCTCTCTCTCAAAGAAATAAATAAAAATAAAGTTTAAAAAAAAGTGGTGCAAGTGTCTGGTGTTTGTTTGCAGTGGCAAGAGGCCTTGATGCACCTCTTCTCCCCTCCTACATATGCAAGTAAATAAATAAAATTTTAAAAGAAAGATCCATCAGATAAAGAGGCAAGTTGCCATAGAAAAGAGGGAACAATTCCCCCAACAAAGCACATATCCCAGAACACTGTGGTAAGACAATTGGGGATCACCCCTATCTCTCCCTTCTGTCACCCCCATGCCCCAGATCAGGATAGTTCTACAGAATGGTAGCAGAATTGGAGACAGAATTCTTTCACCATTCAAACAATGACCGAATACCCAGGCCCTGTTTATACAAACAAAAACTCCCTGTACTTTCCTTGGGACTGCCCATTTCCTACAAGCTAAAATTACATCAAGAGGTAATAAGTAAATAAATGGAAAAACCCAAAATGGTGAGAAGAGTGTGAGAGGCAAGAGGGAGTGTTGCTATTTTATCTAGAGAAACTAAAGAAAGATTTCTTTGGGGCTGAAGAGAAGGATCAGGGGTTAAGACACTTGCCTGTGAAGCCTAAGGGCCCAGGTTGGATTTCTCAGTACCCACATCAGCTAGATGCACAAAGTATCGCAAGTGGCTGGAGTTCATTTGCAGTGGCTGGAAGCCCTGACATGCCCCCACTATAAATAAATAAATAATAAATTCTCATAAAATAAATACATTTTTAAAAATCTTTGTGTGTGTGCATACGCTGCGTGTGTGTGGTCATGTTTGGGAGTACAGACATGTGCATCCCATGACATTTGTGTAGAGATCAGAGGACAGCTTTGGAGTTGGTCCTCTCTTTCCACCTTGTTTGAGGTGGGGTCTTTTGTTTGTTCCCTGCTGTCTACAGCAGGCTAGCTGGCCTGTAAACTTCCGGTGATTCTCTTGTCTCCACCTCCCATTGGAGTGCTGGGATCACAAATGACCATTAACTGCGTCTGGCTTTACAGGGGCTCGGGGTTTTGAACTCAGATCATGACACTTGCACAGCCAGTGTTTTCTTCACAGCCCCCAAAAAGGACATTTGAGGGAGGCACAGAAATTGGTGAGAGACATGCTGTAGCAAATCATGTTCAAAGATCTTTAAAGAGCCTGGTGTGGTGGTGGTGCACGCCTTTAATTCAAGCACTCGGGAGGCAGAGGTAAGAGGATCACTGTGAGTTCAAGGCCAGCCTGGGACTACAGAGTGAGTTCCATGTCAGCATGGGTAAGAGTGAGACCCTATCTTGAAAAAAATGAGGAAAAAAGAAAAAAAAAAAAGAAAGAAAAGGAATATCTTTGAGGCCAGTCTGGCCAAAGTTGCACTTTAATTATAAAAAGAGTTCCCATGGCAACTCAATTAAGAATGATTTTTTTTTTAGACACATGCATGGGAAAGGGTATGAGTTAGGAACACATACTATTAAAAGAACTATTGAATTTGTTCAGTCAAGGGCTGGGGAAATTGCTTAGTGGTTAAGGCGTTTGCCTGTGAAGCCTAAAGACCCCAGTTCAATTCCCCAAGACTCACGTAAGCTAGACGCACAAAGGGGTGCACACATCTGGAGTTCGTTTGCAGTGGCTGGAGGCCCTGGTACACCCATTCTGTCTTTCTCTCTGCCTCTTCCTCTCTCTCTCAGATAAATTAGTAAATAAAATATTTTTAAAAAATTGTTCAGTCAACACATAGTAAGGTTCTGCTCCCAAGGAAGTGAGAGTTGGGAAGAAAAAGCAAATTGCCTGTTTTAGTCCCAGTTGGGAAAGCGGGCATGTTACTATAGACCTCAGGACATCAGGGAAGTGCAGGAGTGTTGTTTCCTGGGGCTACCCTACAAATGTATCTGGAATACCAGATTTCGTGCTGCCTGTCACCTCAAATGCAAATGAGCAGAGGCAAAAATTAATGTTTTCCACTTGTCTGTATATGTGTGTGTGGTGTGCACTCATTTGTGTGTGGGGGTTCGTATGCACATATGTGCACTTGTGTGTGCAGGCCAGAGGTCATTGTTGGAGGATCTTCCTCAATCACGCTCCACCTTTTTTTTTACTAAAATATTTTATTTACTTATTTATTTATTAGAGTGAGAGGGGAGCACATTAGAGATAGAGAGAGAATGGGCACGCCAGGGTCTCTAGCAACTGCAAATGAACTCCAGATGCATGTGCCACCTTGTGAAACTGGCTTATGTGGGTACTGGGGAATCAAAACTGGGTCCTTAGGCTTCACAGGCAAGCACCTTAGCCACTAAGTCATCTCTCCAGCCACAGTTTATTTATTTACTTATTTATTTGGTCCATACATCTGGAGTTTGTTGTTATTTTTATTTATTATTTATTTATTTGATAGTGACAGAAAGAGAGAAAGAGGGAGAGAGAGAATGGGCACGCCAGGGCTTCCAGCTACTGCAAACAAACTCCAGATGTGTGCGCCCCCTTGTGCATATGGCTAACGTGGGTCCCAGGGAATCGAGCCTCGAACCGGGGCCCTTAGGCTTCGTGGACAAGCACCTTAACCACTAAGTCATCTCTCCAGCCACAGTTGTTTTTATTTTTTGTTTATTTGTATTTTATTTACTTATTTAAGAGCAACAGAGAGAGAGAGAGCCCTACAGTTTATTTTTTAACACTTTATTTCCAAGGGAAGAGAGAGAGATCATGCCAATGCTTTCTTGCCACTGCAAATGAACTCCAGACTCCAGACGCTGGTGCCACTTTGTGCATCTGGCTTTATATGAATCTGGGCTGGCAGGCTTTGCAAGCAAGTGTCTTTAACCACTGAGCAATCTCTCCAGCCCCCAACCACCTAATTGTTGAGATAGGGTCTCTCACTGGACAACACTTCTGCTAGACAAGCTGGTCAATAAACTCCAGGGATTCTCCTGACTCCCATTTCCCAGGGTTGGGGTTGCAGGCATGACCAGGACTCACACATTCACATGGGAACTGACCATCCGAACGCAGCTTCTCATGCTTGCATTGCAAGTAGATTATACATTGAACCATCTCCTCAGGCCCAGGAATTGAATCTTTTCTCTTTTTTTCAAAGTAGGATCTCACTCTAGGCTAGGCTGACCTGGAATTCATTTTCAGGCTACTTTCAGGCTAGCCTCAAACTCATGGCAATCCTCTTATCTCTCTGCCTTCCAAGTGCTGGGATGAAAGATGTGCGCCACTGTGCCTAGTGGTCAGGAACTGCATTTTTATAATTTTTCATTCATTTATTTATTTGGTTTTTGAGGTAGGGACTCACTCTAACTCAGCCAGACCTGGAATTCACTCTCAGGGTAGCCTCAAACTCATGGCAATCCTACTACCTCTGCCTCCTGAGTGTTGGGATTAAAGGCTCAACTAAATATTTATTTTTTCTTATTTATTTGAGAGAGAGATGGAGAGATTGAAAGAGAGAGAGAGGGAGAGAGAGAGAGGGAGAAAGGGAATTCGGGAATTAATCAGTGTGCCAGGGCCTCCAGCCACTGCAAACAAACTCCAGATGCATGCACCACCTTGTGCATCTGATTTACATGGGTCCTTGGGAATGGAAACTGGGTCCTTTGGCTTTGTAGGCAAACACCTTAACCACTAAGCCATCCCTCCAGGCCAGGAATTGAATTTTATTTTATCTTATTTGCAGTTTTTCTTTCTTTTTTTTCTAACGTTGCATAGGACTCTTACGGTGACATATTAGGTTTTTTTTGTTGTTGTTGTTGTTTTTGAGATAGGGTCTCCCTCTAGCCCAGCTAACCTGGAACTCACTCTGTAGTTACAGGCTGACCTTGAACTCAAAGGGATCCTCCTACCTCTGCCTCCAAAGTGCTGAGATTAAAGGCTTGTGCCACCATGCCGGGAAGCAGAGGTAGGAGGATCACTGTGAGTTTGACGCCACCCTGAGATTACATAGTGAATTCCGGGTCAGCCTGAGCTAGAGTGAAAACAAAAACAAACAAACAGGCAAAAAAAAAAAAAGAAGAAGA
Source organism: Jaculus jaculus (assembly GCF_020740685.1). Taxonomy (NCBI): domain Eukaryota; kingdom Metazoa; phylum Chordata; class Mammalia; order Rodentia; family Dipodidae; genus Jaculus; species Jaculus jaculus. The sequence goes on from NC_059118.1 coordinate 15,390,696, forward strand.
GTGAAGAACAGGACAAAGTTGAGCACAGACATAAACTACTTGAGCAAGCAGGCAGCAGAGGAGTGGGACGTAACACAGAAGAAGAAGTCAGAGAGAGGAGCCGAAAGGGCTCCCTTGACTCTAGTCAATTTATAACGGAACCAATAGTGTTGAGAAACCACGTGATGGGGGAGGACAAGGACCCACCTCCGCCGTGCTTGCCCGTGACCGTGACCGAGGACAGGACCGCCCTCCACTGTCTGAGCTGGCCCATGATGGGCAGGGCAGTGGGGGCCGCAGGCAAGAAGCAGGAAGGGGCATAGCAAGCTGCTCCTCGGGGCCTCCCCTCGCTTCCATCCTCTGTCCCTGCTTGGGAGAGAGCCAGGGCCACAGGGTCAGGGTCCCCCTCACCTCCAAGCCGCCGAGCTGTTGGAGGACCCCCGCCGTCCGTGGGCGGGTCTTGGTAGTGTGGACATCCAGAATCTTGTTTGCTTTCCTGGAGTGTGGCCGGCCTGGGCTCTGGCCCCGCCACTCTTCCCTTCTCCCCTTGCTCCTGAGCCTCTTCTGAAGGAAGTGGGGTCCTGGTGAAGCCCCTTGGGGAGATGGTAGTGTGGTTCTCACTAAGTGGGGCCTGAATCTCTCTTCTCAGGTTTCCTGTAGAAGTTAGTAGCCTGGGACAGCCGGGGATCTATAGATGACCGTCCTCCCGAGTCTTGGCGTGAGAGAGAACAAGAGGACATGCAGGACCTTTTTTTTTTTTTGCCAAGCATGATGATCACCAATGGATGAAGATTTTTTCTCGTTTTTTATTTTGTTGAGGTAGAGTCCCACTCTAGCCCAGGCTGACCTGGAATTCAAGGTGGCCTCGAACTCATGGCAATCCTCCTACCTCTGTCTCCTGAGTGCTGGGATTAAAGGCATGTGCCACCACACCAGGCTAAGTTTTTTTTTTTTTAATATTTAATTTATTTATTTGAGAGACAGAGAGAAAGAAAGAGGCACCTTGTGCATTTGGTTTTGTGGGAACTGGGGAACTGAAACCTGGGTCCTTTGGCTTTGTAGGCAAGTGTCTTTAACAGTTAAGCCATCTTCCAGCCCAGATTTTGGTTTCCTTTTGCTTTGCAGGCAAGATCCTTAATTGCTAAGCCATCTCTCCAGCCCCCAATTTTTTTTTTTTTTTTTTGAACATTAGAACCAGAAAGAGTAATTGCAACCTTTCCGCCATCGTGAGACCTCCACACTGAGGCCAGAGTGCAATTCCTTCCTGATTTGGATTCCAGAACTCTCCTCTTCAGTAATATTTCGACAGATAAAACCATTCGGGGTGTCTTTTGAAACTGCTGTCTTCTGAGCTTGGAAACAGAGTCAACTAACCTTTGCTCCTGGCCCAGAAAGACCTGGACCACAGTCCCAAGCCAGGTCTTCACAGGAAAAGCCAACCGAAGCTTTTGCTCTAGCTGAGGTGGGCAACCTCAGCTCCTGCTACAAGGCTTACCAGGGCCTAAGTGCCTGACTCACTCGGGGTCGCCGTGGCAGCCGAGATGGATAAGGACATCCAGGTGTGGAAGCAAGTGTTCCAGGAGTTAATTCAAGAGGTGAAGCCATGGCACAAGTGGACGCTCACACTAGACAAGGGACTCCTGCCTAATGATCTGAAGCCAGGCTGGTTACAATACCAACGGAAGACCTTCGCCAGGTAAGGAGAACACAACAGTACACAGGCCAGAAAACCCCTGCTTTTCCCTCACTTCCTGAAGACTGTGGGCAGGAAGGGCCTTGGTGCCAGATGTTCCCGCTAGTGTTAAAGATTACTTTTTCGGGCTGGAGAGATGGCTTAGCGGTTAAGCGCTTGCCTGTGAAGCCTAAGGACCCCGGTTCGAAGCTCGGTTCCCCAGGTCCCACGTTAGCCAGATGCACAAGGGGGCGCACGTGTCTGGAGTTCGTTTGCAGAGGCTGGAAGCCCTGGCGCACCCATTCTCTCTCTCTCCCTCTATCTGTCTTTCTCTCTGTGTCTGTCGCTCTCAAATAAATAAATAAAAATTAAAAAAAAAAAAAAAGATTACTTTTTCCCCCTATTCCAGGAATGGCAAGCAGGCCCAGCTAGAGCTCTGAGGCTGGAGGCTGGGAAAGAAAGGGAAAGGGGGGGGGGATGGTGGTTTTTTTCACTCAAGGGGTGCTGCTTTCACTCCCTTTCCTGAGAGACTCTTGGGTCCACCAGGAGACCTTAAGGAGACATCTACAGCACCGAGAGAGCCCTCGGGGATGGGCGCAGGGCAACTCACGGCCACTGTGTTCTTCTCTGTCCTGAGCTTCTGATAGACTCATTTGAAAATGGTGGTCTCAGAGGTCACTCAACAGTTCACTCTCTTGTTCCTTTTTCTGCCCCCCTGAGGATCTCACTCTAGCTCAGGCTGACCTAGAATTTATTATGTAGTCTCAGGGTGGCCTCGAACTTCCTAATCTTCCTACCTCTGCCTCCCAAGTGCTGGGATTAAAGGCATGCACCACCACACCCGGCTCACCCTTTTATTTTATTTTATTTTTGATTTATTTATTTGAGGTGGGAGGGAGAGAGAGAATGGGTGTACTGCAAACGAACTCCAGATGCATGTGTACCTTATGCTTCTGGCTTATGTGGGTCCTGGGTAACTGAACCTGGGTCCTTTGGTTTTACAGGCAAGCACCTTAACCACTAAGCCATCTCTCCAGCCCTCTCTCTCTTTATTAGAGAGAGAGAGAGAGAGGATGAATACGAGTGTGCCAGAGCCTCTTGCCCCTGCAAACAAACTCGACATTCATGGGCCACTTTGTGCATCTAACTTTACGTGGGTACTGGGGAATGGAACCCAGTTCATCAGACTTTATAAGCAAGCACCTTTAACCTCAGACCCATCTTCCCAGCCCACTCTCTCTTCTTTAGGAGAGAAAGGGGAACCTCAGGACCTTGGGTGGGGGCAGGAGGGCATTGCCCACCAAACACAGTGGGTAGAGTCATGGGATCAATCTAGCCTGCTGCCCTGCCCAGGAAGGTCTAAATAGAGCTTCCCACCCCACCCCTATCGGAAGTGGACGTGCAAAGCTCCCCCCCCCCCCGACCCCACCAACACACAGCAAAGTCCTTGTTTGAGAACTTCAGAACTCTGGCCCGGCACATGGTGGAGCTGGAGTGTGCGGCCAGCCCTGAGCAAAGGACGGACAGCTCAAGACAGCCCAGTCCCTCTCTCCCCCATGTATCCTTGACTCCCAGCCTGCTCACCTCTCATCTCCCTCAGTTCACCCCGCAGTTACCCTAAGAGGACGGGCTACAGTGACAATGCAGGAAGGAAGGGCTCACAGTGTAGCTCAGTGGTAAATAGCTTGCCTAACATGCGTAAGGATCTATTTTTTTTAATAGTTTTTTTTTTTTTTTTGAGGTAGGGTCTCACTCTAGCTCAGGCTGTCCTGGAATTCACTCTGTAGTCTCAGGGTGGCCTCGAACTCACAGCAATTCTCCTACCTCTGCCTCCCGAGTGCTGGGATTAAAGGCGTGCGCCACCATGCCTGGCTTTAGTTTTTATTTATTTGAGAGTGACAGACAGAGAGAGAAAGAGGGAGAGGAAGGGGGAGAGAGAGAGAATGGACCTGCCAGGGCCTCCAGACACAGCAAACGAACTCCAGACGCTTGCGCCCCCTTGTGCATCTGGCTAACGTGGGTCCTGGGTGATCGAGCCTCAAACTGGGGTCCTTAGGCTTCACAGGCAAGTGCTTAACAGCTAAGCCATTTCTCCAGCCCAGGACCTGTTTTTTTTAAGATTTATTTTTATTTATTTATTAGAGAGAGAGGAGAGAAAGAGAGAGTGAGAGAGAATGGACACATCAGTGTCTCTAGCCACTGCAAACGAACTCCAGATGCATGTGCCACCATGTGCATCTGGCTTACATGGGTCCTGGAGAATCGAACCAGGGTCCTTGATCTTCCACAGGCATGCACCTTAACTGCTAAGCCATCTCTCCAGCCCGGGACCTGTTTTTTTTTTTTTTGTAATATTTTATTTATTTATTAGACAGGGGAGGGAGGGAGAGAGTGAGAAAGAAGAAGGGAGAGAGAATGGGTGCTCCAGGGTCTCCAGCCACTGTAAACGAACTCCACCTTGTGCATCTGGCTTTACGTGGGTACTGAGGGAATCAAACCTGGGTCCTTTGGCTTTGCCAGCAAGTGCCTTAGCCACTAAGCCATCTTTCCAGCCCGGGGACCTGGTTTCTATTTCAGCAGTGAGAAAAGATTCGGGAGCCAGTCTGACCTACCTGGTTCTACCCAGCTTCCTCCGATTCCCCAGCTTAAACTCTGCCTCAAGCCAAGCAAAGCTAGGCTCAGCTACTGATAACCAACTAATAATAGAATAAATGTATGCATTGCAACACAACCGCACATCACCTAGGCAGAGGGCAAGAGGGCTGGAGCGTCTTGGAAAGAGTACTGAGCCCTGGGGCACTGTTGCCCACGCCCTGTTTGCCGTTGGGTACCACGGCCTCAATCGAACAGGAAGCGGGCTGTGAGGTCGGAAGAGCACGCTGGTCATCTAGCGCTTCTGGGAAACGTCTCTGCCACTTTTCAGCTCTCTGGTTCTCCATGGTTCCTATTCCTCGTATGTCCTTATGCTGCCTGCCCGCTTTCTTGATCCAACCTAACTTCTTAGAAAACTCCCTCCCCCACCCCCGCGCCGAGTCAGGGTACCACTCTGCAAACTGTTGGGTGGAGGTGAAGCACTCAGCACATGAGATTCTCCAGGCTACTAGGAACAAAGAAATGAGTTGGAGGGGGGTGGGAACAAAATAAGAGTGGGAAGCTAGGACTGGAGAGACCTAGCGGTTAAGGTGCTTGCCTGCGAAGCCTAAGGACTCAGGTTCAATTGCCCAGGACCCACGTAAGTCAGATGCACAAGGTGGCACATGCGTCTGGAGTTCGTTTGCAGTGGCTGGAGGCCCTTGTGCGCCCATCCTCTCTCTCATTCTCACTCTCACTCAGTGTCTGTCTCTTTCTCTCTCTTGTGCTCTCTCAAATAAATAAAATAAATAAATAATTAATTAAAAACAGCCAAACTAAATAACTTTAAAAAAAAATAAAGAGTTGGAAACTAGACTCGAATGTCCTGGGATCCTGTAGATGAGCAGCCATGGGCAATCAAGGCAGGCAAAGCTTCTTTCTTTTCTTTTTTTCCTTTCTCTCTTTCTTTTTTTTTTTTGTTTATTTTATATTTTAATTATTATTATTATTTTTAGTTTTGGTTTTTCGAGGTAGGGTCTCACTCTGGTCCAGGCTGACCTGGAATTAACTCTGTAGTCTCAGGATGGCCTCGAACTCATGGCGATCCTCCTACCTCTGCCTCCCGAGTGCTGGGATTAAAGGCATGTGCCACCACGCCCGGCTTATTTTATTTTATTTTTTTAAATTTTACTTGAGAGGGACCGACAGAGAAAGAGACCGTGTCTAGGTTTTTCCTGTGACACTTGTTGATCTCAGCCCAGAGTTCTTGGGATCTGTGTGTCCGGAGAGCCTTGGGCACATTGACATCAATGTTTGAAGAAACTTTGGCTTGGGAGTTTGGAGATAAATCCCTCCGGTCCGCCTCTGACACCCACCGAGCGCTAGGGTAGGGTGAGCTAGCTCCCAGCGTACCTTGTCTCTAAGGTGCTGTAGCTCTTTCCACAGCAGCCCCCTGAGGGTCTCAGGCAGTGGGCGCAGCATAGGCGGAGGGAGACGATGAAGGTGACATCCTGCCTGACTTCAGCCTGCCGCTGCTGCTGGCCGCCTTTATTTCTGTACTGCTGTTGGCGGGAGAAGGTCCACAGGGACACAGTGGAGATGGGGAAGAGGGACGCTGTTGTTAATGTAGGACTTCAACTCAGTCACTTGTCTGCGGCCCTTCTCCCTCTGGCCGTGTTGCTCCAAGCTGAGGCTCTGTTCCTCTTGTCCCCCCACCCCGCAGGTTCCAGTGTTCCTCCTGTTCTCGCAGTTGGGCTTCTGCCAACATCCTGGTCCTTTTCCACATGCACTGGTGTAGGAAGAAGCTCAGGGGCCTGGTGAAGATGAGGGTCTTCGCCCAGAGATGCAAGAAATGCCGGCAGCCCCCTTTTGAGGTTCCCGAGTTTACCAAGGACAACATCACTAGGGTCCTGAACAACCTGGTGTTCAAAATTCTGAAGAAGTGCTATAGGGAAGGATTTAAGCAAGCGGAGGAGATTCCTGCCATCAGGGATGTCTGTCTTGAAGGGCCACACGACAGTCACAACTGTGAGGCATGTCTGCAGGGCCTTTGTGTTCAGATTGGGTCAGGCCCGCCCTCAAAGTTACCACCGTCCCCATTAGCACCCACCCCCCCGGAGCCTGAGGAGGACCCTAAGGTCACTGGTACTTGTACCAACCCCCCACGCTCACCTCCACCTCCTAATAAAGTGGACAAGGCCCAAGCATCAACAGTGAAACCCAAAGCCCGCAGCCCTTCCAAGGCTGACCCCCGCATTACAACTCAGTACCGCATCTCAAAGCCAATGACTGCTCCAACACTGGCGAGCCACCAGCTGCCACCAAGAAGCTCAAATACCTGGCAGCCGCCACCAATCAGCTCCTGCTCACGCACCTCGAAGCTGACACCAGTAAGCCCACACACCTCTCTGCTGGTCACTCAAAGACCTTCTCCCGCCAACAGCAGTACAGAAATAAAGGCGGCCAGCAGCAGCGGCAGGCTGAAGTCAGGCAGGATGTCACCTTCATCGTCTCCCTCCGCCTATGCTGCGCCCACTGCCTGGAACCCACCAGCACACAGCATTTACCGGGTGGAAAGAAGTACTGGGGTGTACCAGGGGAGTGACTGCTTCTATAACACGTGCCAGAGTAGTGGCCCTCAAAACTTATGCTGTGGCCGCTGCGGTCTCGGTCTCATTTTATTGCTTGTTTTCATCGTTGTTGTATGGCTTGCTGTGAAATACTCATGCATCTTCCAAAGAAAATGCTAAGCAGAGAGAAAGAAAAAAAAAAATGGCAACATAAAAAAAAGTTATGCAGGGCGTGGTGGCGCACGCCTTTAATCCCAGCACTCGGGAGGCAGAGGTAGGCGGATTGCCGTGAGTTCGAGGCCACCTTGAGACTCCATAGTGAATTCCAGGTCAGCCTGGGCTAGAGTGAGACCCTACCTCGATAAAAAAGTTACATGTGCCCATGCACGCCTTGAATCCCAGCACTGGGGAGGCAGAGGTAGCAGGATCGCTGTGAGTTCAAGGCCAGCCTCAAACTACAGAGTGAATTCCAGGTCAGCCTGGGCTAGAGTGAGACCCTACCTCAAAAAACCAAAATAAATAAATAAATAGATTTTAAAACTTAACATAGGGTATGATTCCATTGGTGTGACGCGTCCATGGAGACCGGAAGTGAGTGGTTTCCAAGGCTAAGGGGAAGAGAAGACATGACATAGGCAGGCCCTGGGTTAAAGCAAGCCTAAGCTTTCTGACACAGAGGACCCGGGCTATGGAGAGGTCACAGCAGCCTGAACTGCTGGTCACATCTCGGTCATCTCTTGGGGACCAGACTGGCAGGGGAGCTCCTCCCCCCATTCTCGGGGTTGCAGTGAGCCAGGATCCTCCCTCTGTTCTTGGAGGTTGCAGTGAGCCTGGGAACCCAGACAAAAATCTCAACCCCGGGATTGCCAAGAAGTAAGACCACTCCCTCCACACACACAGATACCTGGACGTTCAGATAAGACTTAGGCTTTGGCCACTTGCCTAGGAAACTCCTTATATGGTATCAGCATCAGCCAGCAACCTTTGCACAGCCCATCCCCCTGTGCCCTATACCTTCCTTTTGCCATTGCCTGCGTGTTGGAATGGATGTCCCCATATGCTAATTAGGCATCAGCAAGCAACCTTGTACATCCAATCCCCTCAGGACCCTCTTTCCACCCTCACCTGCTTGTAAACCCATTTCCCTGACAATGAACTGAGCTGTCCACAGAAACTGTCTCCCAAAAGTCTTTTCTTTTGTCATATGCGCATAACCTTGATCCCCACTGTTGCCTGGGACACCTTCAGGGGAACTGCGGCTGGGCCAGAGGACACAGAAGCCCACGACAACTAACTGAATCAACCTGAGATATGGGAGGGTTTGGGGGGCTGATGAAAGTGTTCGGGAGTTAGAGCGAGGTAGTGCCGGAAGTACAACACTGTCCATATAATAAAAGCCTTTGATCACCTGCATATCCAAGACCTCGCAGTACCTGGCACTCCCTAAACAAGACCAGTATAATTGGAGGAAAAGATGATGACATCAAAATAAAAGAGAGGCCAGCTGGGTGTGGTGGCACATGCCTTTAATCCCAGCACTTGGGAGGCAGAGGTAGGAGGATCACCGTGAGTTCAAGGCCACCCTGAGACTACATAGTGAATTCCAGGTCAGCCTGGGCTAGAGTGAGACCCTACCTCGGAAAAACAAACAAACAATAAAAGGCTAATTGGGAGGGGGAGGGGATATGATGGAGAGTGGAGTTGTGAAGGGGAAAGTGTGGGAGGGAATTATCATGGTTTATTGTGTATAATTATGTAAGCTGTCAACAAGTAAAACAAATTTTTTAAAAAGCCATTGCTGCTCACTTTGAGACCATTGATTTTGGGCTGGGCGTGGTAGGCGCGCACCTTTAATCCCAGCACTTGGGAGGCAGAGGTAGAATCTCTGGGTGCACCCTTACCCACATCCATAGAATATTTTTAGGGCAGCAGTCTAGCACTTTTTTTTTGTTGTTGTTGTTGTTTGTTTTTCAAGGTAGGGTCTCACTCTAGCCCAGGCTGACCTGGAATTCACTAAGTCTCAGGGTAGCCTTGAACTCACAGCGATCCTCCTACCTATGCCACCTGAGTGCTGAGATTAAATGCATTCACTACCACGCCTGGATTTTTTCTCACTTTCTATCTGCTTCTTTCTGTCTCTCAAATAAAGAAATAAATAGCCGGGCGTGGTGGCGCACGCCTTTAATCCCAGCACTCGGGAGGCAGAGGTAGGAGGATCGCAGTGAGTTCAAGGCCACCCTGAGACTACAGAGTTAATTCCAGGTCAGCCTGGACCAGAGTGAGACCCTACCTCGAAAAACCAAAAAAAAAAAAAAAAAAAGAAATAAATAAAAAGTTTAAAAAACGTTAAGTCCAATTTTCTTTAAAATTATGTTCTTGGTAGCCACCGAAGATGGCGGCGTAGGTACCACGCCAAAACAGCCTGGGGGGGGAAGACCAAAAAAAACTCAGCAAAATACACACTTTTACTAAAAAGTGAGGTGTATAGGAAGTTGAGGCCGCAGCGGAGAAGTGGAAGAGTTATAGAGCATCCAGAGCCTGCACAGGCGGGAACAGCGGCTCCGGGGCGGCTCAGCTACCCGCCGCAACCGCGGAGCGGCAGAAAACCGCCGGACTCTCGGCTCGAGCCGCAGGACAAGCCAGGTGCGGGATTTTCCCCTCACACCGCGCTCTCCGCAACTCGGGAAACGTGAGGGGAGAGCGGCAGCGAGCAACGGAGGGAGGAGCAGACCGCGAGGTAAAAGCACACGATACAACCAGAGCAGCCGCGGCTCCCTCCCCTCCCCTGCCGCCTGAACCCAGCTCCAGCGAACACAGCAGCAGCCCGGGACCCGGCCACGCCAACTTGGGCTGACGGCGGGACCCAAGCAGGAGCAGAATTTGGCAGCAACTTCAGCGGCTCCAGCACCGGTACCAGTGGCCCCAGCAGCAGCGGACCCAGGAGAGCAGCGGCTTCGGGGTGAGCAGCACCGGTGGACACGACAACGGCAGCTTCAGCAGTGGTGGGGGCTCCGGCGGTGGCATCTACAACAGCTGCAGAGGCGGCGGCAGCGGCTCAGTTTGCCCCGTAGGAAAAGCAAGTGCCCAGCTCCAGAAATCAGAACAGCAGCCCGACGACCCAGGCAGCAACTTGACTGAGACCACAATCACCCAAGGTAACTGGGATTGCACCAGGGAAGGGTCTCACCTGGTCACAAGCTGACTTGGATACCTCAACAGACCAGAAATCTAAACCTCTTTGTTGATAGAGGATCTGGTCATTATAATAACTACTCTTGCATACATACTTGGGGCTGTTTTTGATGGAATGGGTACAGTGTTTAGCTAAATTTTAGAATCTACCAGTATATTATTCCACTCAGCCTGCTTGAATACTCCTATAGCAGGGAAACTCAACCCCTAAGAACATCTTTGTAGATACTCTGAGAGTCTTAAGAGCCACACCTAATACCTTAAGGTCCTACCCTGAAAATATTTTACACCAAATCAATTGATACAGCTAAGAATACACAGCTAGCTAGAAAATCCAAGCATTAACTTAATCTAAGATGCAAAAATATATACATTATAACACAAGAAACACTAAAAAGCAAGACGATATAAATCCACCTAAAAGTATTAATGCATCAGAAATGTCCTCCAGTGAGAAAGAGTTAGAGGAAATGCCTGAGAAAGAGTTCAAAAGAATAATTATAAATATGTTCAAAGAGGTCAAAGAACACATGAAAACAATCAAAGAAGAAATCAAAGAGGAAATCAAAGAGGAAATCAAAGGAATCAAAGAAGAGGCAGGACACCAATTTAATGAAATAAAGAAGGCAATACAAGACATAAATAGAGAAATAGAAATAATAAAGAAAAACCAGTCAGAATTACTAGCAATGAAGAACACAGTTAATGAAATAAAAAACTCTGTAGAAAATCTCACCAGTAGGATGGATGAGGGAGAGGACAGAATATCTAAGCTAGAAGATCAGGTGGCAGACCTAATGCAGTCCAACAAAGAGAAAGACAAACTTATAGAAAAGTATGAGTGGGAATTTCAAGATATTCGGGACACTATGAAAAGATCCAATATAAGAATTCAGGGCATAGTAGAAGGAGAAGAACTCCACTCCAGAGGCATAGTAGGCATCTTCAACAAAATCATAGAGGAAAATTTTCCCCAAATTGGGAAAGAGGTGCCAATACAGATACAGGAAGCCTTTAGAACCCCAGCCAGACAAAACCCAGAAAGAAACTCTCCTCGCCACATTATACTCAAACTTCCAAACACACAAACCAAAGAAAAAATATTGAAAGCAGTTAGAGAGAAAAATCAAGTTACCTACAAAAGCAAGCCCATCAGGATTACAGCAGATTATTCAACACAAACTTTTAAAGCCAGAAGGGCCTGGAGTGATATATTCCAAGTTCTGAAAGATAACAACTGTCAACCAAGGTTACTTTATCCTGCAAAGTTATCCATCCAAATAGATGGAGAAATAAAGACATTCCATGACAAAAGCAGGTTAAAGGAATATCTGAAGACAAAACCAGCTCTACAGAAAATACTTGATAGAATCCTCCATGCTGAACAAAAGGAAAAGCACACATATAAGGAACCTAGAAAAAACCAGCCATACTCAAATACCAGTTAACAGAAGAGAGCACAGGTAGAACCAGTAACACACACACACACACACAAAAATGGCAAACATAAATACACACCTTTCAATAATATCTCTTAATATCAACGGTCTCAATGCCCCAACGAAAAGACATAGATTTGCAGACTGGGTCAAAAAGCAGGATCCTACAATTTGTTGTCTTCAAGAAACTCACCTTTCTACAAAGGATAGACATTATCTTAGGGTGAAAGGTTGGAAGACGGTGTTTCAAGCAAATGGGCCTAGAAAACAAGCAGGGGTTGCTATCCTAATATCAGACAGGGTGGACTTTAGTCCGAAGTTAGTCAAAAAAGATAAGGAAGGTCACTTTATATTGATTAAGGGCACACTCCAACAGGAGGACATTACAATCCTAAACATATATGCACCTAACATGGGGGCTCCCAAATTCGTCAAACAAACACTATTAGAACTAAGGTCACAGATAACACCAAACACGGTGGTGGTGGGTGACTTTAACACCCCACTCTCATCAATTGACAGGTCATCCAGGGAAAGAATAAACAGAGAGGCATCTGGACTAAATGAGGTCATAGAAGATATGGACCTAACAGATATATACAGGACATTTCATCCAAAGGCTGCAGAATATACATTCTTTTCAGCAGCACATGGAACATTCTCTAAAATAGACCATATATTAGGACACAAAGCAAATCTTAACAAATTCAGGAAAATTGAAATAATTCCTTGCATTCTATCTGACCACAATGGAATTAACTACAAATCAGTAGCAAGAAAGGCTATAGAGCATACACAAAATCATGGAAGCTAAACAATACACTACTAAATGATGAGTGGGTCAATGAAGAAATCAAAAAGGAAATCAAAAAATTTATAGAGTCAAATGATAATGAGAACACAACATACCAAAATCTCTGGGACACAATGAAGGCAGTTCTAAGAGGTAAATTTATAGCCTTAAGTGCCTATATTAAGAAATTAGAAAGGTCGCAAGTAAACGACCTAATGCTTCGCCTTAAAGCCTTGGAAAAAGAAGAACAAGGCAAACCAAAAAGTAGTAGACGGGAAGAAATAATAAAGATTAGGGCAGAAATTAATGAAATAGAAACAAAAAGAACAATCCAAAGAATTAATGAAACAAAGAGTTGGTTCTTTGAAAGGATAAACAAGATTGATAAACCCTTAGCAAATCTGACCAAAAGAAAGAGAGAAGAGACACAAATTAATAAAATCAGAGATGAACAAGGTAACATCACAACAGATTCCAGAGAAATTCAAAAAATTATAGGGACATACTATAAAAGCATATACTCCACAAAGTATGAAAATCTGAAAGAAATGGATGATTTCCTTGATCTATATGACCTACCTAAATTAAATCAAAATGAGATTAATCACTTAAATAGACCTATAACAAACATGGAGATCCGAGCAGTTATCAATAATCTCCCAACTAAAAAAAGCCCAGGCCCGGATGGATTCACTGCTGAATTTTACCAGACTTTTAAGGAAGAGCTAACACCATTGCTTCTTAAGCTTTTCCAGGAAATAGAAAAAGAAGGAATCCTACCAAACTCCTTCTATGAGGCCAGCATCACCCTGATACCAAAACCAGGCAAAGATAGAACAAAAAAAGAAAATTACAGACCAATCTCCCTCATGAACATAGATGCAAAAATTCTCAACAAAATATTGGCAAACAGAATACAAGAGTATATCAAAAAGATCATTCACCCTGACCAAGTAGGCTTTATCCCAGAGATGCAGGGATGGTTCAACATACGCAAATCTATAAATGTAATACATTACATAAATGGGTTGAAGGACAAAAATCACATGATCATCTCATTAGATGCAGAGAAAGCATTTGACAAAATCCAACATCCCTTCATGATAAAAGTCCTACAGAGACTGGGAATAGAAGGAACATATCTCAATATAATAAAGGCTATTTATGACAAGCCTACAGCCAACATATTACTAAATGGGGAAAAACTGGAAGCTTTTCCACTAAAATCAGGAACAAGACAAGGGTGTCCACTGTCTCCACTTCTATTTAATATAGTTTTGGAAGTCTTAGCCATAGCAATAAGGCAAGAGACACACATAAAAGGGATACAAATTGGAAAGGAAGAAATCAAGCTATCATTATTTGCAGATGACATGATTCTATACATAAAGGACCCTAAAGACTCTACTAGCAAGCTGTTAGAGCTAATCAAAACCTACAGCAATGTAGCAGGATACAAAATAAATACACAGAAATCAGTAGCCTTCATATATGCTAACAACAAACACACAGAGGATGAAATCAGAGAATCACTCCCATTCACAATTGCATCAAAAAAAATAAAATACCTTGGAATAAACCTAACTAAGGAAGTAAAGAATCTATACAATGAGAACTTTAAGACACTCAAGCGAGAAATTGCAGAAGACACTAGAAAGTGGAGAAACATCCCTTGTTCCTGGCTTGGAAGAATCAATATCGTGAAAATGGCAATCTTACCTAAAGCAATCTACACATTTAATGCAATCCCTATCAAAATTCCAAAGGCTTTCTTCATGGAAATAGAAAAAACAATCCAAAAATTCATTTGGAATCATAAAAAACCTCGAATATCTAAAATAATACTGAGCAACAAAAAAGAGGCTGGTGGTATCACCATACCTGATTTTAACCTATACTACAGAGCCATAGTAACAAAAACAGCATGGTACTGGCACAAAAACAGACATGTAGATCAGTGGAACAGAATAGAGGACCCAGATGTAAGCCCAAGTAGCTATAGCCACCTGATATTCGATAAAATTATGTTCTTCCAGTTTTCAGTGCCAGGGTTGAGAAACCGTCCAGTGATTAATTTGCCAGGGAGGTCCCTAATGCCCCCCGCCCCCATACATTACAGGCCATTGCTGAGCCTCCTGGTTTCCCACCAGGAATGGATGGTAAGACTCTATTGCTGAAGACTACACATGCTTGGGCTGCAAGGTAACTGAGAAATCCTGCTAGAGCTGAGCTGGAAACCTTCTTCGTGTAGACAAGCTGACAGAAACCTGGAAAAAGCTATGCTGTGTACAGTTCAATGGGAGAGAGAAATCACTAGTAGAGATAAACAACAGTGGACACTGCAAGCCTTAAGTTTGGCCAGCCAGGCCAAATGAGCCAATGGGTGCAATAGTGGTATGGGGTACACCAACTGCTCTCTAATTGGTCTTGAGGCCTGCTCCATGGGAGAGAATATATGTCTGATACTAAAAACCTACAACTGAGGAAGTCATGAGCCCTAGGGGTATAACATCTGCTGATGTCTGGGTAAGTGCATATATTATGCTCACCAAACTGCCTGGTAAGCACTTCTCTTAATGTTCATACCCATATATTAATGCTACTCTCACTTTTGTTTAGAGAGGCTTCTCTTTTTCAGATGGTGGTGGCTTTGAGATGACTCAGAAGGCACCATGGTGCTGAGAAGTGACAGAGGAGTGCTCAGCACTGAAACATCTCGATCACACCTTCCAAGACTCAGGGTCCATTGCGGACGAGGTGGCCAAAAGAATGTAAGAGCCAAAGGAAGGGTAGGACTCCTTACAACGTGCTCCCCCCAGACACAAAATGGTCTGGATATCCATGACCTCACAGTGCCTGACACTACCTACACAAGACCATCATAATAGAAGGAAAAGATGACATCAAAATACAAGAGAAACCGATTGAGAGGTGTGGTGGTTTGATTCAGGTGTCCCCCATAAACTTAGGTGTTTTGAATGCTAGGTTCCCAGCTGATGGAGATTTGGGAATTAATGCCTCCTGGAGGGAGTGTATTGTTGGGGGCAGGCTTAAGGGCTTTATAGCCAGGTTCCCCTTGCCAGTGTTTGGCACACCCTCCTGTTGCTGTGGTCCATCTTATGTTTGCCAGGGGGTGATGTCCACCCTCTGCTCATGCCATCGTTTTCCCCTGCCATCATGGAGCTTCCCATTAAGCCTGTAAGCCAAAATAAATCTCTTTTGCCCAGAAGCTGCTCTTGTTGGGTGATTTCTACCAGCAATGTGAACCAGACTGCAACAAGAGGGGAAGGAGTATGGTGGAGAGCAGAGCTGCAAAGGGGAAAGTGTAGTGGGGGTGATTACCATGATCTACTATTTAGGATTATGGAAGTCGTCAATAAAAAATACATAAATAGGTGACGGGTTAGGACGGGGACAGGTGAACTTGTGTTCATCTTCGTTCCCTCACGCTGCCGGACACCAGGCAGACCCTGGCACCATGAAGATCTGGACGTCCAAGCACATTTTTGATCACCCATGGGAAACCGTTACTACCGCTGCCATGCAGAAATACCCAAACCCGATAACCCCAAGCGTGGTTGGCGTTGATGTGCTCCACCGACATACAGATCCTTCTGGAAAGCTGCACAGCCACAGGCTTCTCAGCACTGAGAAGCACTGAGACTGCCCTCCATTGTGAAGTCTCTTATTGGTGCAGAAAGAACCAAGACGCATGTGCAGGAGCATGCTGTGGTTGACCCAGTGAGGAAGACACCGGAGCTGAGTTCTACCAACATTTCATTCACTAACATGGTTTCTGTAGATGAGAGACTTACATACAAGCCACATCCTCAGGACCCAGGAAAGACTGTTTTGACCCAGGAAGCCGTCATCACTGTGAAAGGCATCAACTTGAGCAGCTCCCTCGAAGGACTGATGGCCAGCACCATATCTTCCAATGCGAGGAAAGGCCGAGAAGCAATGGAGTGGGTGATCCGTAAGTTAAACGCCGGGATTGAAGAACTGGCCACTTTGGCAAGAGGAAGCATACAGGCTCCTCTAGCGGCGGCTGCGCTGGGCAAGGAGTGACCGCGAGAGTGGGTGCGCAGCGGCCAGTCCCCGGGCTCTCCAAGCTGACAGCATGTTTATTTATTATTTAAAAAAATACAAGTATTTTAGGTAGAATTTTTTTGTTTGTTTAAATGAGGTGGGGTAAGGCTGTGACTTGATGAAGATAAAGAGATGTGGGGTTTTGAAATCAAAAGGGTCATTCATGCCAGGCTAGTGTGGCTTGAAGCGACTGATTTTGAGGGCCATGGTGCTCGTGTGAACAATTAACAGCTTTTCTAAAGCACTTGTAAGAAATCGATACTGATCTTGAGTCTCTGTGGGTACTCTCCAGGCGCTGGCACTCCGCCTGGCTGCGGACCAAGCTCACGATGAGGCAGGCCCCCTCGGTCCACACAGTGGCCTTACTGCCATAGCTAGAATGGCATGTGTGAGGAGAACCTGTGCAGTTTCAGATGACAGTAGTTTGTTTAAAATAACTTGCTCTGCTAAGAACCATGGTATTTTGATTTGGTACTCAAGTGATATTTTTGGAGTGTAAATTAGCATTAACGTATATATGACTCCAACAAAAACATTTTGTTGTATTAAAGAGTACTGTATTGACTTCCCAAAGTTTTGTCACTTAGTAAAATTATCACCTTTCGGGCTGGAGAGATGGCTTAGCGGTTAAGCGCTTGCCTGTGAAGCCTAAGGACCCCGGTTCGAGGCTCGGTTCCCCAGGTCCCACGTTAGCCAGATGCACAAGAGGGTGCACGCGTCTGGAGTTCGTTTGCAGAGGCTGGAAGCCCTGGCGCGCCCATTCTCTCTCTCTCCCTCTATCTGTCTTTCTCTCTGTGTCTGTCGCTCTCAAATAAATAAATAAATAATTTAAAAAAAAGATATGTTAAAAAAAAAAAAAAAATTCTCACCTTTCTTGGACTTGTCCTTGTTCACTGAGCACGCTGCCGGGGTGGGAGCGTGGCATCCAGAAAAATGAAGTCCTTCCAGAAAGTCGAGCCGTGTGTCGCAGCCAGGCACGTGTGCCTCGGTTACGGGAATGTGATTACTTTTTGAGGTAATTGACCACAAAGCATCTTCTTTACATGCGAACTATGTCATGCGAGATCGCTTGACGCAGTCTTGATTCAAAACATCACTATTCCCCTGGTGATGGTGTCCCCACGGAGGGTGTCGCTGGGAGGAGACAGCAGTGGGGTAGGGGAACCCCAGCAAGAGCTGCAGTCCAGGTTCTCCGCGCTACAAAGTGCAAACCCAGAAAACGTGTCTGTTCCATGTTCAAGCGCGAGACCATCCTGAGAGAGATCTCTGAGACTAGAGTTGTATCTTTTTGGCAAAAGGTGATTGGTTCTCACCTTTATTTTACAGTGCTTAATGTGACCAATCTCAGGCGGGTTTTCCTACTAGATACTAGTTAATATGTATACATAAGGCCAGAAAAAGTATTACTAAATTTAATTTGTGGTTTTCTTAAAATATTACTTAAAGAATCTAAGAGGGAGGGAATCTTTGGCTAGTTATAAAAGCAGATTAAAAACCAATGGAGTTTCTGAGGGTTTTTGTTTTTGGGGTGTGTGGGGTTTTTTTTTTTTTGTAATTGAAGATGGTTTTTATAAATGAAATGTCATTGCATCTTAACAACATTGCCAAATATTATTGTACAAAAAGTGACTTGTATAATTTCTGTGTTCTGAAATATTTCTGGAAAAGTCCTATGCGGTATTTTTTCTATTTTTTACTTTGATGTAGTGATGAAATTCTGTAAGCTGGTAAAATATAAATACACAAATGAACTCACTGAAGATTTCAAATTACCCTGGAATAAATGTTAGTCAATGCAGCCTTGAGCATCTTAACCCTATTTAAGTGAACTTACATGAATTTAAAACCTTTGTGGTTAATAAAAACTTAATTTCTCTATGAAAAAATACATAAATAAAAATTATGTTCTTCCAATCCAAGTATGCTGGCTCATACCCTTAATTCCAGCACTAGGGAGGCAGAAGTAGGTGGATCATTGTAAATTAAGGCCACTCTGAGACTACATAGTAAATTCCATGCCACCCTGGACTAGAGTGAGACCCTACCTCGAAGAACAAAACAAAAAAAAACAAACCATTATTTCCTATATGTTTATAATATATTAAAATGACGTTAGTCCTAGGAGAGGGTTTTTGTAGTCTTTTTTATTTTATTTTTTGTTTATTTTTATTTATTTATTTGAGAGCAATAGAGAGAGAGAGAAAGAAGCAGATATATAGAGAGAGACAGAGAACGGGCACACCAGGGCCTCCAGCCACTGCAAATGAACTCCAGATGCACCCCCTTGTGCATCTGGCTAACGTGGGTCCTGGGGAATTGAGCCTCAAATCGGGATCCTTAGGCTTCACAGGCAAGCGCTTAACCGCTAAGCCATCTCTCCAGCCTTGTAGTCTTTTTACAAGTATACTTTTTATTTATTTGCAAACAGAGAGAGCTAGAGAGAAGAGAAGCAGACAGAGAGAATGGGTGCACCAGGGCCTCAAGCTGCTGCAAACGAACTCCAGATATGTGTGCCACTTTGTGCATCTGGTGTTACGTGGGGACTGGGGAATTGAACCTTGGTCATTAGCTTTGCAGGCAAGAGCCTTAACAGCTGAGCCATCCCTCCAGCCTGGTTTTTGTAGTCTTGATGCACAAACTCGGGTTCAAGTCAGTGAGAGAAACCAAGCATCACACAGAGAGGTTGGAGAACTCAGAGTTTATTATGCACTGACAAAGAGTTAATGCTCCAAATTCCTCCAGCCTCTGGCGGGTCTGAGCTTTTATAGGCCATTTAGCAGGCAGTCTGACATCACCTTGAGTTCTTTACATTATTGGTGGGATTCGAGTTTCTAAGGCTATGTGATTAGGGGCACGGGCAGGAAGCCATAAGCTACAAAAGCAAGACAAGAAGCCTTTAGCTCAGGGGGGTTTACCCATGGTCTTGGCCGTTATTTATTTGCAAGCAGAGAGAGAGGATGTTTTTAAAAAAATTTTTTATTTATTACAGAGCCAGAGAGGGAGGGAGGGAGAGAGAGAGAGAGAGAATGGGCACACCAGGGTCTCTGGCCACTGCAAACAAACTGCAGACATATGCGTCACCATGTGCATCTAGCTTACATGGGTACTGGGGAATTGAACGTGGGTCCTTGGGCTTCTCAGGCAAGCACCTTAACCACTAAGCCATCTCTCCAGAATTTTGGACCTCTTTTCTGCAGCTCCTTCTCTCTGGGATTTCACTTCAACAACCTTGGATTCTGACTTATTTCTGTCTTATTTACTCTGACTTTTTTTTTTTTTTTTTTTGAGGTAGGGTTTCACTCTAGCTCGGGCTGACCTGGAATCTACTGTGAAGTCTCAGGCTGGCCTCAAACTCACACAGTGATTCTCCTACCTCTGCCTCCCAAGGGCTGGGTTTAAAGGCGTGCGCCATCACGCCCGGCATGGGCTTTTTTGATGAGGGAGAATCTGCAATGCATCCACTTGCTTATATGGGAGTTGACTCTTCATGGCTGCCAGGTAGAGCTTTCAGCAGAGTTAGGAATATTCGGTCTGTGTTGTCCAGTGCAGGTGCCACTAGACATGCCGCGCTCAAGCACTCAAACAGTGACTTTAAAGAAGCTTTAAATGCAATATGCCAGGCACGGTGGCGCACGCCTTTAATCCCAACATCTGGGAGGCAGAGGTAGGAGGATCGCCGTGAGTTCGAAGCCAGCCTGAGACTACATAGTGAATTCCAGATCAGCCTAGGCTAGAGTGAGACCTTAACTCGAAAAACAAAAAGCTCATTGAGGTCTGGAGAGATGAATTATTGGTTAAGGAGACACTTGCCTACATAGCCTAAGGACCCAAGTTCAATTTCCCAGAACCCGCATAAGCCAGATGCACAAGGTGATGCATGCATCTGGAGTTCATTTGCAGTGGCACACCCCTTCTCTCTCTCTCTCTCTGCTTCTCTCAAACAAATAAATAAAATATTTAAAAAGCTAAGAGATGGCTAAATGGTTAAGGTGGTTGCCTACA
The DNA here is from genome assembly GCF_020740685.1 of Jaculus jaculus. Taxonomy (NCBI): domain Eukaryota; kingdom Metazoa; phylum Chordata; class Mammalia; order Rodentia; family Dipodidae; genus Jaculus; species Jaculus jaculus. The sequence continues at coordinate 15,411,003 of NC_059118.1, forward strand.
AAGCCTAAGGATACAGGTTCAATTCCCTAGTACCCACATAAGCCAGATGCACAAGGTGGCGCATGCATCTGGAATTTGTTTGCACTGACTGGATGCCCTGGCACACCCATACTCATTCTCTCTCTTTCTGTATCTCAAAATGGATAACTTTTTTTTAAAAAAAGCTAATTAAACTGGGTGTGGTGGCACACGCCTTTAATCCCAGCACTCAGGAAATAGAGACAGGAGGATTTCCATGAGTTCAAGGCCACCCTGAAACTACATAGTGAATTCCAGGTCAGCCTGGGCTAGACGCCCTACCTCAACAACAGCAACAAAAAAAAGCTAATTAACCTTCAAAACAAGTAGCTCCATTCTATTTATTTTAGACTGAGATAAGGTATAAAAATAGAAAGTTAGTGCAATTCCTTCAGGTCACATGACGCTATGTAAGAGCACAGAGCTCTGCCATGAATCCCACTTTGGCCAGTGAAAGCTATACTCACCAGGGCTCCCGAGCACAGCGTCATTCCTATAGGCTGGTGTCTCCTGTGCGACCCACAAAGACTCACCAGGGGCTCATCAGCGTGGGCTGGTCATCTCACTGACTCGCCAGAGCCACCTTGGGTGGAGTCCTAAGAGCGTTGCTTTTGCTTTTTGTGCTCAGGTAGGTTCCAGAACCTCTAGGTGGCTGCTCAAGACTTGGTGGCTACCCATCTAAACCTTTTGAAGGGTCCCATGACCAGCCAGGCCCACATTTGCAGCTAGTGTTAATCCACACACCGTCTGAGCCTCTGGTACCCAGTGCACAGTCAAGTCTGTCCTGCCAGCCAAATTACACTTGCCAAAACTAAATTCCAAATGTGGAAATTGTGGTTTTTAAAAACCAAAGGAGCAACATTATCAATAAAAGGGAAAAGGGGCTGGAGGGACTGCTTAGCGGTTAAGGCGTGTGCCTGCAAAGCCAAAGGATGCCCCACATAAGCCAGATGTAAAGGGTGGCACATGCATCTGTAGTTCATTTGCAGAGGCTGAAGGCCATGGCACACCCATTTTCTCTCTCTCTCTCTGTCTGCCTTTTCCCCTCTCTCAAATAAATAACTAAATAATTAAAAAATAAATGAAAGGGATAAATACACTCAAGCATTTTCAAAGTAATGAAAATTTTCTTTGTCAATATAAAAACAGCAATAAAAATGCTGCTAAAGGGCTGGAGAGATGGCATAGTGGTTAAGGTGCTTGCTTGAGAAGGCAAAGGACACAGGTTCAATTCCCTAGTACCCGCATAATCCAGATGTACAAGGTGGCACATGCATCTGGAGTTTGCAGTGGCTAGAGGCCCTGGTGTACCCATTCTTTCTCTCTCTATCTGCCCCCCCCCAATAAATCAATGTATTTTTTTTTAATGCTGCTAAAGTCCTTGCTTCTTGAAAACAATGCATTCAAATTCAGAACTTGGGCTGGGCGTGGTGGCACACGCCTTTAATCCCAGCACTCACTTGGGAGACAGAGGTAGGAGTATTGCCATGAGTTCGAGGCCACCCTGAGACGACAGTGAATTTCAGGTCAGCCTGGGCTACAGTGATATCCTGCCTCAATTAAAAAAAAAAATCAGAACTTAGTCTTTAAGTTAAAATTTTTAAAAATGCTCTCCTTTCTAAAGTATTAAATGTTTATTATTTGGAAATAAGTATATGCAAATAAACCTGTAAATATCAATATATTTACCAGTTTTCAAGGAAGGACTTCATATGTTTGCAATGTGAAAATTACTTTTCTTAACACCTATGACAATGGTTTCTAGACTTTATCCTTAAGCACAAGCTATGGTTCCTAGAAGACATAGCCCATACACAAAGACTAAGACTTCCACTGGGCATGGTGGCACATGCCTTTAATCCCAACATTCAAGAGGCAGAGGCAGGAGGATTGCAGTGAGTTCGAGGCCAGACTGGAACTACAGAGTGAGTTCCAGGTCAGTCTTGGCAAGAGTGGGCCCCTACCTCAAAACTCTCTGCCCCCCCCAACAAAAGAATTAAATAAATAAATGCATAGAGTTCCGCCAGACAGTGAGATTTTGTGGTCTTCTGAAGGATGATATCAAAGTTGAAGGCTAAAAGATACCTTAGTGGTATAACTGGGAACAGATTCTGCAACAAAAGAAAAACATATACTTAGCTATTCATTTATTCTCATTATAAAATAACTTCCTGCAATAGCCTGCTAAATAAACTTTTTAGCCCTGCCTATCTCACTAGTTAATGTCCTAATCTCTCTCTTCACAGCCAAGTTTTATCCAAAGGAGCTTGTTAGAAAGCTATGTCCTGGGCTGGAGAGATGGCTTAGCAGTTAAAGCGTTTGCCTGCAAAGCCAAAGAATCCCGGTTGGATTCTCCAAGACCCACGTTAGCCAGATGCACAAGGGGGCACATGTGTCTGGAGTTTGTTTGCAGTGGCTGGAGGCCCTGGAGTCTCTCTTTCTTGCTCTCTCTCTCCCTCTTTCTCTCTCAAATAAATAAATAAATAAATAAAATACATAAAAAGAAGAAGAAGAAATCTATTTCCTAAGCCAGGTATGGTGAGGCACGCCTTTAATTTCATGTGGTAGGATTAAATCTACCTTTGCTCCCGATAAACATGGATTTTCTAATGGACTCAGAAGTTGTCTGCTGAGGGCCAATGCCATGACAAAGGTGTGTGATAGCACACACCTTTAGTCCTAGCACTTGAGTGACAAAGATAGGAGGCCCACTGTGAGTTCAAGGCCAGCCTGAGACTACGTAGTGCATTCCAGGTCAGCCTTGGCTAGAGGGAGACCCTACCTCAACTCTCCCTCCAAAAAAAAAAAAAAAACCCAAAAAACTACCGAACCACAGTCAATTGTATACAGGCTGAGCTGTAAGAAATGGCTGTTTGGGGGCTGTGGATGTAGCTCAGTGGTAGCAACTTGCCTAGCCCGCACAAAACCCTGTCTTTGAGCCTCAGAACTCATGAAAACCTGGACGTGGTAGCATAAGTACCCATTCATCAAATGCCTCCAGTGAGACAGAAGGCGAAGACAGGAGAATCCGAGCAGCCTGCGGGCCAGCTAGCCTGGCTTACCCGGCAGCAAACAAGGGAGACTCCACCTTAGCCATGTGGAGGATGGAGACTGACTCCAAGCTTGTCCTCTGACCTCCTCTTAAGTGCTGCGTCAAACACATACCTACACACACACACACACACACACACACACGCACTAAAAAAGTTCATATAAGCCAAGCATGGTGACATACACGCTTAACCCTGGCATTCAGGAGGCAGAGGTAAGAGGATTGGATGAATTTAAGGCCAGCCTAAGACTACATAATGAATTCTGAGACAGACTGGTCTAGAGGGAGATCCTACCTTGGGGAAAAAAACAAAAAAACTGGGCTGGAGAGATGGCTTAGCAGTTAAGTGCTTGCCTGTGAAGTCTAAGGACCCAAGTTCGAGGCTTGATTACCCAGGACCCACGTTAGCCAGATGCATAAGGGGGCGTATGCATCTGGAGTTCGTTTGCAGTGGCTGGAGGCCCTGGTGCACCCATTCTCTCTCTCTCTCTCACTCTCAAATAAATAAATAAATAAAAATAACAAAAAAATGAAAAAAATGCTTCATATACAGTTATATAATATACATACAGAAATACATGATGCAACCCTTACTTTTTTACTTTTAGTTTTTGGTCTTTTCAAGGAAGGGCCTCATTTTAGCCCAGGCTGAACTGGAACTCACTGTAGTCCCAGGCTGGACTTGAACTCATAGTGATTCTCCTACCTCTGCCTCCCAAGTGCTAGGGTCAAAAGCATATGCCACCATGCCCTTACGTTTTAATTTGGTGATTTTTTTTTTTTTTTTTTTTGGCTTTTAAAAATGTTTTCATTTATTTGTTTGAGAAAGAGAAAGATGCAGACAGAGTAAGTATGGGTGAACCAGGGCACTCCTGCCACTGCCAAAGAAGTCCAGACACATGTACCAGCTTGTGCATCTGGCTTTACGTGGGTACTGGGGAATCAAACCCAGGCCGTCAGGGTTTCAGGCTTTGCAAGCAAGTGCCTTTTAACCACTTTTAACCACTGAGCCATCTCAACCCTAACTCAGAAAACCAAAAAAAAAAAAAAAAAAAAAAGTAGCTGATGATGTAGCAAGCATCTAAGTGTGCTCAGAAAAACCTCATGTTTTCAGGAAATGAATCATTTTAGGTTTTTGTTGTTGTTTGTTTGTTTTAGAGGGGCAACAAACATTAACAAAGTAACCTGCCTCCTAGTCAATAAGATTTTTGTCACTGATTTATGACTATATATGTCTTGCATGAGTGAGTGGAATTTGTAATTTTTTTTTTAGATACCGTTAAGTATGAGCAACTCACCTCTTTCTTTAAGATCTTCAATATAGGCTTTCATAAACTCTTTATCAAAATGCTGGCGCTCTTGTTCACTTTCTAGTATTTCATCGACGTCTTCGCTTTGGGTCTTCTCAATAGGATTGTCCAGAAGGCTTATGAACCTGTGGAAGAAAGGATGGAAAAGAACATATGTTCACATGCAAAATGCCTCACAGCCTGCTAAGCCGGGTGTATCTTGAATCCCAAGCACTTGGGAGGCTGAGGGGGGAGGCCAGCATGGGGCTCAGAGTGATGCCAGCCCTATCTCGGAAAAAACAAAAACAAAAACAAAAGTCCACACATTTGCAGAGTACAAAGGAACTTTTTAAGCAGTTTTCTTTCATTGGTTATTCTTTTCTGTCCCCCACCACCTGCCCATTCTACCACTGAACCATATGCAGCCCTTTGCTATTTTTTTTCCCCTTATCAATTCAAAACATAACTCAGGGGCTGGAGATGTAGCTCAGTTGGTAGACTGCTTACCCAGCATGCACACAAACCAGGTGTGATGGCACAAACACACAATTCCAGCACTTGGGAGATGGAATCAGGAGCTTCAAAAATTCAAGGTTATTCTTGGCTATATAATGAATTTGAGGTCAGCCTGGGATACATGAGACCCTGCCGCACACAAATAAATAAATAATAAATCAAACTTAACGAGCCAACCAACCAGAGTTATTTGACTTGGCCTTCACCATGCCTGCAATCCTCCATCCACAGAACCTGGTTCTGGTTTCTGCATAAGGATAAAAATCACAGACACAGCCGGGCATGGTGGCGCACGCCTTTGATACCAGCACTGGGGAAGCAGAGATAGGAGGATCTCCGAGAGTTCGAGGCCACCCTGAGATGACATAGTGAATTCCAGGTCAGCCTGGGCTAGAGTGAGACCCTACTTTGGGGGAAAAAAAAATCATAGACATATATAAAGTCTCATGAGTGTGCAGTCTCTCTAAATTGGCACCCTTTTATACATCATGTGCAGTGCTAATCCCACTGGCAATTTGTTTGTTGTTGTTTTGAGACAAGATCTCTCTCTTTTTTTTTTTTTTTTTTTTTTTTTGGTTTTTGAGGTAGGGTCTCACTTTGGTCCAGGCTGACCTGGAATTAACTCTGTAGTCTCAGGGTGGCCTCGAACTCACAGTGATCCTCCTACCTCTGCCTCCCAAGTGCTGGGATTAAAGGCGTGCGCCACCACGCCCGGTTGAGACAAGATCTCTTTATATAGCCCAGATTGGCCTCAAACTCTTGACCTTCCTACCTAGGGGTTGGGTTTACATGCATGCCCCACTACGCCTGTTTCTAAAACATTTTTTATCTCAGGAAAAATACTTTTGCACCATTCAGTCAAGCCATGGTTGGAATGACATTACTACTTATCCATAATTTTTGGAAGAAATCCTATCTTTCTGGTATTTTTTTTTTTTTTGTCCAAAAAAGATAGAGTACCCTTTTTGTTTAGATACTAGAGACTTTTTTGACATGCTTTGGGAAGGCCTTTTAGTGAAGATTGAGAGAGCAGCCAGGGCCCCCAGCATCTGCTCCCCATGCCTTCCATCAGCAAGCAGCATTCATTGCTCCAGCAATCATCTGAGCTCAACCTCCCCACATCATTTTCCAAAGGCACTTCAGGGTCTGCAGAAGCTGGAGGCAGGTTCTCAGGAGTATGTGAACCATCTAGTCTGGCTCCTGAATAGTTGGCCGGGCCCAGGAGGCTGCTGCCTCTCGCCAGTCTGTCTATACTCACTTGAGAGGCGTGGAGGAGTCACAGAGGGCTGTTGGGAGCTCCACCAAATGGTCCCCACTGACCACCAGCAGGGTGAGCTTCTTGAGGTTAAGCAAGGCTTGAGGAAGGTAGGTCAGCTTGTTTTTATACAAGAGGAAGCTCTGAAGTTCTTCCAGCCTATGGAGGGGTAGAGAGGATCAGAAAATCTTCCTTTCAAAGTGACCTACAAGTATGTCCCAATAGGGAACTCCTGCTCTTGTGTGTGTGTGTGTGTGTGTGTGTGTGTGCGTGTGTGGTGTGGTTTCTACAAATAAATAGAGTTAGCTGAGCTGACGTGATTTGCTTTTCTTGACTTAAATTGAGCACTAAAGATTCAGTTCTTGGGCTAGGGAGATTGCTTAGTGGTTAAAGGCTCTTGCTCACAAAGCCTGACATCCTGTGTTTGATTCCCTAGTACCCACGTAAAGCCAGATGCACAAAGTAGCACATGTGTCTGGAGTTTGCAGTGGCAAAAAGCACCAGTGTGCCCATTCTCTCTCTTTCTCTGTTCAGAAATAAATAAATAAAATTTAAAAATAAGTTTTAGGGCTGGAGAGATGGCTTAGTGGTTAAGGCACTTGCCTGCAAAGCCAAAGGACCCAGGTTTGATTCCCCAGGACCCACGTAAGCCAGATGCACAAGGGGGCACATGCATCTGGACTTTGTTTGCACTGGCTAGAGGCTCTGGCATGCCCATTCTCTCTCTCTCTCCTCTCTCTCTCAAATAAACAAAGAAAAATAAAATATTTTTAAAATAAATTTAAAAAAGAATTCAGGGCTGAAAGATGGCTTAGTGGTTAAGCACTTGCCTGTGAAGCCTAAGGACCCCGGTTCAAGGCTCAATTCCCCAGGAACCAATTTAGCCAGATGCACAAGGGGACACATGCGTCTGGAGTTGTTTTGCAGTGGCTGGAGGCCCTGGTGCACCCATTCTCTCTCTTTCTGCCTCTTTCTCTCTTTCTGCCACTCTCAAATAAATAAATAAATAAATAAACAGCCGAGCGTGGTGGCACATGTCTTTAATCCCAACACTCGGGAGGCAGAGGTAGGAGAATCGTTGTGAGTTCAAGGCCACCCTGAGACCACGCCCGGCTATTTATTTATTTATTTATTTATTTGAGAGTGGCCACTCTGAGATTATATAATGAATTCCAGGTCAGCCTGGGCTAGAGCAAGCTCCTACCTTGGTGGGGGGAAACCCTATAAACTGAAATAAGCTCTGTCCTCCCATATTCTGCTTTTGGTCGGTGCTTTGTCCCAGCAATGAGAAGGTAACTGCAACAGGCCACAACAGGGCCTCGGAGGTCAGCAAGCCCCTCCACTAAGTGTTTCCTGCATTTCCCATGGTTAACGGGCATGAACCATACCAGAGCTGGCATGAGAATAAGCAGATTTGGGGAACATAATTTATTTCATACAACTTATTCCTCCATTGTGTGTGTGTGTGTGTGTGTGTGTGTGTGTGTGTGTGTGTGTGTGTGTTTTAAGTATTAAGCAAGGGAGGAAAATACAGAATAAAAAAGAAATGCACAAGCCGGGGATGGTAGCACACGCCTTTAAACACACTCAGGAGGCAGAGGTAGGAGGATGGTTATGAATTTGAAGCCACCTGAGGCTACAGAATGAATTCCAGGTTAGCCTGAGCTAGAGAAAGACCCTACCTCAAAAACAAAACAACAACCCCCCCCAACAAATTGATATATTCAATAAATTAATAAATGAAACACATAGATTGTCCTCATTGATGTTCTAAACAGGATATATGCATCTATTCTATGTTCTATGCAAAATAGATTTTCTTCTTTTCTTTTCTTTCTTTGAGGTAGGGTTTTGCTCTAGTCCGGGCTGACCTGGAATTCACTATGAAATCTCAGGGTGGCCTCAAACCCACAGCAATCCTCCTACATCTGCCTCCCAAGTGCTGGAATTAAAGGTATGTGCCACTATGCCCAGCTAACTTTTCTTTTCTACTTGTGTGGAAGAAAATTAATAAAGCCATTCTGTGAAGACTGGAACACAGTCATGTGACTCATCAGTCATCTCAGCACTTAGTAAGCTGAGGCAGGAGATTGTGAGTTCAAGGATAGCCTGGGCTACATAACAAGACCCCATCTCAAAACAACAAATAAATAAAATCTTTTGTAAGCTGGTTGTGGATGCCTGGTTCCAACACTCAGGAGTGAGGCAGGAGGATCATGAGTTTAAGGCCAACCTGGACTAGACCACAAGACTCTTATCAAAATAAAAGTGGGGGGCTAGAGAGATGGCTTAGCAGTTCAGGCGTTAGCCTGCAAAACCAAAGGACCCAGGTCCAATTCCCCAGTACCCATGTAGGCCAGATGTACAAGGCGACACATGCATTTGGAATTCATTTGTAGTGGCTACAGGCCCTGACACATCTGTTGTCTCTTTCTCTCTCTATGTGCATCTCTCTTTCAAATAAATAAAATTCTTTTTATTTTTATTTGTGACAGAGAGAATGGGTGCTCCAGGGCCTCCAGCCACTGCAAATGAACTCCAGATGCATGTGCTCTTTTGTGCATCTGGCTAATGTGGGTCCTGAGGAATAGAACCTGGGTCCTTTGGCTTTGCAGGCAAATGCCTTGACCGCTAAGCCATCCCTCGAGCCCCCCCAAAAAATTTTTTAAGAGAGAAAGAAGGAAGGAAGGAAGGTGAGGGAGGAGCAGGAAGGGGAGGAGACAGAATGAAGGAAGAGGGAACAAATGAGAGAGAAAGGAAAAGACAGCCTGAAGCAAATTAAAGTCCAAGGCAATGAAGATGTGTTCAAATGCACATATGCATGTAATATACATATATATGTGTCATGTAGATTGGAAATGGTCTTATCTATAATTTCCTATAAAGAATAACTTGGAAATGTAGCTGTTTCAAACAATATTCATGTGGTAGCAAATTAAAAGTGCTAAAGCAGGCGTGGTGGCGCACACTTTTAATCCCAACACTCGGGAGGCAGAGGTAGGGGGATCGCCATGAGTTCGAGACCACCCTGGGACTACATACTGAATTCTAGGTCAGCGTGGGCTAGAGGGAAACCGTACCTCGAAAAAGCAAAAAAAAAGCTTCCGGTGTTAAGGCATTAGTAACCAGTTCATACACCTCACCTTCAGAACACAAGTAGCTACCTGTCTATGTCCTGTGGCAGGTCCGTCAGGTTATTGCTGCTGATATCCAAGCACTGCAAATTGCACATCCGCAGGACACAGATGGGGACACTGGAAAACTTGTTTGCTGAGATATCTACAAATGTAACTTGCTTCAAATTGCTTAACTAGAAAGGAATAACAGAATATTCTGATTACTCTTGCAGGAATGGGAAATATTTATTTGCGTGTGTGTGTATGCGTGTGTGTGTGTGTGTGTGTGTGTGTGTACATGCATGTGTGTGCACGTGTGTATGTGTGGGCATGCGTGGGCATGCCAGGGTCTGAAAATGAATGTCATTATGCCAGCCCCACTTTTTGCATCTGGCTTTATGAGAGTGGCTGGGGAATCGAACCTGGGATAGCAGGCTTTGCAAACAAACCTTTGACCATTGAGCCATCTCCTCGGCTCCATCAACTAGTAATTTTTAGATTGATGTTTCTTTTCCATGAACACGTGCAAGACAGAAACAAGTAGCCTGCACTGCGGAGCAACCGCGGGGCATCCATTCACTGTACTCCCTCCTGTATTGTACCTGACGGCGAGATGGGAATAAACAGCGCACCCTGGCTGCCCTCAAGGAGTCAGCGCCTTCACAAGCAATGCAATTCTATCCACTTAGACCCACTGGAAGAAACTTTCAACTTGCAATGCTTGGTGACACAGAGAAGTAAATGGTAAATTTGCTTAGCCACGTGGCAGGGCTTCTAAGAGTCAGAGGTCAAAAAAGATTTCCCAGGCTGGAGAGATGTCTGAGCAGTCAAGACTCTTGCCAGCAAAGCCAAAGGACCCAGGTTTGATTCCCCAGAAGCCACGTAAGCCAGATGCACATGGTGGCGCATGCGTCTAGAGTTTGTTTGCAGTAGCTGGAGGCCCTGGTGTGCCCATTCTATCTACCATCTATCTATGTATCATAACTTTTTTTTATTGTTTGGTTTTTTTTTGAGGTAGGGTCTCACTCTAGCTCAGGCTGACCTGCAATTCACTATGGAGTCTCAGGGTGGCCTCGAACTCTTGGCGATCCTCCTACCTCTGCCTCCCAAGTGCGGGAATTAAAGGCGTGCGCCACCACGCCCGGCTTATCATAACATTTTTTTTAAAACCACTTCCCAGAGAATGGAATATTTGACTTGGGTCCTGAGGCTCCTCAGAAGTTGGAAAGGCGGAGGAGAAGACAAGGGTACAGCGTGTCACAGAGGACAGAGGGCAAGTGCCATAGAGCACAGTGGTCACCTAAACCGCTATTGTCGGCCCGAGCAGATCGGGAAGCTCTTGTCTTTTAACAATAAATACAGATAATACACTTTTAGGCTGTAAGATAACCTATTAGAAGAAAATTACTTGGGTTGGAGAGATGGCTTCAGTGGAGCCTGAGCTAGAGTGAGACCTGGCTTCAAAAAACAAAACTGAACAAAAATTTTTTTTGAAAAGTAATTATAGGGGCTGGGGAGTTAACTCGGTGGGTAAAGTCACCTACTTGCAAAGGCTGTTGGCTCAGGGCTCAGTTCCCCAGCGGCCCACATGAGCCAGACAGAAAAAAAATGGCACAAGGGTCTGGTATTTGTTTGCAGCAGCCCATACACACATACACAAGTGCAAACGAATAAAAAGAAAGAAAGAAAAGTAATGTGATGGAAGGTATCTTTGTGAGGGGGGAAATGGGGATGGGAGGGAATTATCATGGCTTATTTTCCACTATTATGGATATATGCAAAACAGAACGAACCAGTATGCCCCGTGGAGCTGAAAAGTTAGGAAAAATAGTTAACTATAGGGGCTGGAGGGATGGCTTAGCGGTGAAGGCTTCTGCCTGCAAAGCCAAAGGATCCCAGTTCGACTATCCAGGACCCACGTAAGCCAGATGCACAAGGGGGCTCATGCGTCTGGAGTTCGTTTGCAGTGGCTTGAAGGCACTGGTGTGCCCATTCTCTCTCCCCCTCTCTCTGACTCTTTCTCTCTCTCTCAAATAAATAAAATAAAAAATAAAGTTTAAAAAAATAGTAATTATAAGTTTTCTGAAAATCCCGATATTGCTTAGATCAAAATCTGACAGTCCGTCATTAACAGGACGCTCGCGCACAGGAAGGCTCACGCAGCTGGGGAGTTTCGTTGTCTTAGCCCTTGTTTCAGAACTCCTGTTAATTCTGTGCTCAACCTTCTACGGGTACCCCATTCTACTTGCTATTTTATTTGAATCTGACATCACCAGTGTATCAATTACTTGTGTAAGAAGCAACTTCACTTCATGGGCTGGGGAAATGGCTTAGTGGTTAAGGCATTTGCCTGTGAAGCCTAAGGACCCCGGTTCGATTCCCCAGGTCCCATGTAAGCCAGATGCACAAGGGGGCACTCATCTGGAGTTCATTTGCAGTGTCTGGGGGCCCTGGCGTGTCCATTCCCAATCTCTCTGTCAAATAAATAAATAAAAGTAAAATGTTTATAAAAAGAAACATCTTCATGAGGATGGGAAATGTTTAGTGAATGCAGAGTCACGTGACAGAGATGGGCGTGCAGAGAGGTCCTCAGTGGTTGGGCTAAATGAGAATTCACAGTGAACAGACGCGATGATATTGCCAAGACGTTGAGTTTGAGCTCCTCCAATACAATGCTAGATGATAAAGTTTAGGTAATAAGAAGATAGGGCAGACATATAAACAGGAAGAAAATTTGATAAAAATTGAATTTTTTTTCTTCTAGTGCTGGGGATCAAACCCAGTGCCATATACATTCTAGGCAAGAGCTTGCTGGTGACTTATATCCTTGGTCCCATTTGAATTTTTTATCTTCGTCTTATAGGGAGATGGCTCAGTGGTCAAAGGCGTTTACTTACAAAACCTGCTAGTATGAGTTCAATTCCCCAGCACCCATAAAGCCAGATGCAAAGTGGTTCCTGCATCTGTGACCCCAACACATGTCCAACAATGGGAGACGGAGCCGAGAATCAGCGGCTCACGGCCAGCTAGTCTGATGTTCGCTGGCCGCCTGGCACTTTGTGTGCCACAGCAAAGGGACCCTGTCTCACAGACAGACACACGGAAGTTGTCCTCTGACCTCCACACACGTCCATATACCTACACACACAAAAAAATAAATGAAAAACAAAAAACTTCTTGCCGGGTGTGGTGGTGCACGCCTTTAATCCCAGCACTCGGGAGGCAGAGGTAGGAGGATCGCCGAGAGTTCGAGGCCACCCTGAGACTACATAGTGAATTCCAGGTCAGCCTGAGCCAGAGTGAGACCCTACCTCGAAAAACCAAAAAAAAAAAAAAAAAGCAAAAAAAAAACACTTCTTGCCCATCGTATAAACCATTCCAAGTCATAAATGAAATAAAAGTAAATCATACATCATACTGTAGAAAAGTGTGTTTCTTACTTCAAAGGGGAGCTCCGTTAGTTCCAGATTCCCAGAACAGTCTAGTCTTTCCAGATTTTCACAGTCTCCCAGTTCGGGGGGAATATTTGTCAGGTGGTTGAAACTCACATTGAGTTCTTTCAGGTTCTTCAAACGACCTGGCATGAGAAAAAGTCAACCTCCACTGAGTAGGTTCTTCAAGGTCTTTTAGAAACAAAAACAAGCAGGGTGTGGTGGTGCTTGCCCGGGTTAGTGCAAGACCCTACCTCAAAAAACAAAATAAACAACAAAAACAAACAAACAAACAAAGGGCTGGAGGGATGGCTTAGTGGTTAAGGTGTTTGCCTGCAAAGCCAAAAGACCCAGGTTTGATTCCCCAGGACCCAAGTTAGCCAGATACACAAGGGGGTGTAAGCATCTGAAGTTTGTTTGCAGTGGCTGGAGGCCCTGGTGTGCCCATTCTCTCTCTCTCTCTCTCTCTATCTATTTATCTCCCTCTTTCTCTGTCAAATAAATAAAAATCTGAAAAAAAAAATTGACCAGCGTTCAATTCTCCAGACACTCATGTAAAAAGCGGTGCAAGCATCTGTCATTTGATTGCAGTGGCAAGAGGCCCTGACACACACATGTGTGCACACACACACACACACACACACACACACACAGAAATAAATAAATAATTAATAAGAAAGAAAGGGTGGGAAATAGACCATATCATCCCTATCCTATAAAATAAATTCAAAAGTCCTCTCTCTTCACCTCTTTCTCTCTGAAATAAAATTTAAAAATGGGAAGGGGGGCTGGAGAGATGGCTTTAGTGGTTTAGACACCTGCCTGCGAAGCCTAGGGACCCAGGTTTGATTCCCCAATGACCACGTAAGCCTGATGCGCAAAGTGGCACATGCAACTGAAGTCCATTTGCAGTGGCTAGAGGCCATGGTGTGCCCATTCTCTCTCTCTCTTCCCTCCCTCCCTCCCTCCCTCTTTCTCTCTGAAAAAAAAAATTTTTTTTTTAAATTTTAAGCCAAATGCACAAAGTGGTGCATTATCTGGAGTTTGTTTGCAGTGGCTAGAGTCCTTGGCATGCCCATCCTCTTTGTCTGTCTCTATTCTCTCTCCCTCTCTCTCTCTCTCTCTCTCTCTCTCTCTCTCTTTCCTTGTAATTAAATGAATAAATTTTTATTTTTAACTCAAAATGAGATTGGGGATGTCGCACAGTGGTAAAATGCTTGCCTCGCCTGTGCATAGCTCTTGGTTTGATCCAAAGCACTACAAAAAACAAAACAAAACAAAACAAACAACAAACCCACAAGTAAGCCTATTGTAGTGGCTCACGTACCTGAAATCCCACCACTCAGGAGGCTAAAGCAGAAGGATTATTGTAAACTCAAGGCCAGCCTGGGCTAGAGTAAATAGTCTGCTTCAAAATAAATAAATAAATAAACAAACCAAACATTCTATGCTTACAATAATCAAATGATCATATGTTTGTATTTCTCTTTTATTGTTTTGGTGTTTGTTTCTTTTACAGATTTATTTACTTATGTATTTATTAGAGACAGAGAGAGAGAATGGGCATGCCAGGGCCTCTAGCCACTGAAAACGAACTCCAGACACATGTGCCACCATGTGCATCTGGCTTATGTGGGACCTGGAGAATTGAGCCTGGGTCCTTAGGCTTCACAGGCAAGCGTCGTAACCACTAAACCATCTCTCCAACTCTTGGTGTTTGTTCTGAATAAGGTCTTACTATGTAATCCAAATTACATAGAATTCACTACATAGCCCAGGCCTGCCTTGAAGTTTTGATCCTCCTGTCTATGGGTCCTGAGTGCTGAGATTATAGGCATGTGCCGTTAAATGTAGCTACATGTTCGAATTTTTGGAAAAACATTTATTTATTTATTTGCAAGCAGGGGGATGGATAGAAAGAAGAGGGATGGACAGATAGAACAGGCACGTCAGGGGCTCCAACTGCTGTAACTGAATTCCAGATGCATGCACCACTTTGTGCATCTGGATTTATGTGGGTACTGGGGAATTGAACCCCGGTTGTTCGGTTTTGCAGGTAAGCACCTTAACTGCTGATCCATCTCTCCAGCTCCCACGTTTGAATATCTAAAAGTGAAAGAAAATAAATAAGCAGTCCCGGTTTCTAAGCAATTGTGAAATGTCTGTAAATGCTGAGTTATGGGGGCAAGATTATAGCATTTCTGTGTCCCAAAAGGGACATTCTGGGAAACATGACAACAGCCCAGCTGAATCCTGGCACAGTTGGGGACAGCCAATGGAGTATTTGCATGCTGTTGCTTGTCCACACCGGCCTGCACCACAGATAAGCCTCGAGACTCCTGCCCAGTAACGTACCAATTTCAGCTGGAAGACGCGAGATTTGGTTTTTTGGCAAATCCAGGATTCTCATTGCTTGAAATAGCTCAATGTATGCAGGAATGATCTGGATCAGGGTGCTGTGGATATGCCACTCTTTGAGATGCGTCTGCTCCTTCAATGAGTCTGGAAGCTCCTACAACAGAATGAGCAACATCAGGAAGAACCAACATTCAGGGCTGGAGAGATGGCTTAAGTGGTTAAGGCACTTGCCCGCAAAGCCAAAGGACCCAGGTTTGATTCCCCAGGACCCACGTAAGCCAGATGCACAAGGTGGCACATACATCTGGAGTTCATTTGCAATGGCTAGGGGCCCTGGTGCACCCATTCTCTCTCTCTCTCTCTATCTGCCTCTTTCTCTCTCTGTCGCTCTCAAATAAATAAAAATAAACAAAAATTTTTAAAAAATAAATAAAAATAAAAATAAAGCTAGCTTGGGCAACTTCGTGAACTCTTGTCTCAAAATAAAAATTAGAGCCGGGCATGGTGGCGCACGCCTTTAATCCCAGCACTCGGGAGGCAGAGGTAGGAGGATTGCCATGAGTTCAAGGTCACCCTGAGATGACAGAGTTAATTCCAGGTCAGCCTGGACCAGAGTGAGACCCTACCTCGAGAAACAAAAAAAAACCCAAAAACAAAAAAATTATTAAGAGGCTAGGGAGATAGATCAATGGGCAAAGTGTTTGTCCTACAAGCATGAGGATCTAAATTCACATTCCCAGTGAAGGAATGGCTTAGTGGTTAAGGCGCTAGCCTGCAAAGCTAAAGGACCCAAGTTCAATTCCCCAGAACCCACATAAGCCAGATGTACATGGTGGTGCACACGTCTACAGTTCATTTGCGCAGCTGAAAGCCCTTGAGCGCCCTTTCTCTCTCCCTTTCTCTCTCCCCTTTCATCCCCCTCTCAAATAAACAAATAAAATATATTTTTTAAAAAGAATAAACAAACAAGAAATACTTCATAAGGGAAGCTAGTGACTACCTTTGTGGGTAGAGGTCTTGCCTAGTTCAAAGCTCTGGGTGTGGTGCTCTCAAATAAATCAAAAAAAGAAAAGAAAATAGAAGAAGACAGGAGGACCCACTTCAGGGCAGATGATGAGTTCCTCCATATCCACTGGAAAGACCTCCAAAGGCCAGAGCATTCACGTGCCCATGGCCAAGGCAGTGGACCTCAGTCACAGTGCTACACTAAACCTCGGTTTGCTGCAAACACACAGACAGACAGACACGCTGACTCACCGTCCAGTGCTCCCCTGAAAGTTCAAACACAAATGGGCTGCTCCGCTTGTCCCTGTCCTTGGCAAGTACACCCTGCCTTACGAGCGTGTTCCTCTCAAGCTTTTCCAAAAGCTTCACGCTGGTGTCTACAAAGCCGTTCTTGCAGTACGTGGCCTGGGGGACGCCTTTCCTCCTGCACTCGGCCACGAAGTTCCATTCCTCCTTTATCCTAAGACGGGCAGCAGAGACACCGTTACGCTCCTGGGCATGGCGGCTTCCTGCCTGGAGAAGCGGGTCGGGTCACCTGAGTGCAGGTGCAGTTCTTCACCCCACTGGCACCTGACCCCCACGGCACACTGCATGGCCCTGCGTGGCTCTGTTCCTCCTGCCTCTGCGGATGCGGGGGAATTTAAAGGCCTTCTGGGATCACTACTTACTGCAGCTAAAAAAGAGTAGAGGTGGAAGCCTGGGTTGGTGGCACATGCCTTTAATTCCAGGTCTCAGGAGGCAGGTGATTGCTGTGAGTTCAACGCCAGCCTGGGGACTGCAGAGAATTGAACCTACATTGTTAGGTTTTGGAGGCAAGCACCTTAACCACTGGGCCATCTCTCTAGCTCTAATTTTCTTTTTCTATTTTTTATTTTATTTATTTATTTTGGTTTTTCAAGGTAGGGTCTCACTCTAGCCCAGGCTGACCTGGAATTCACTATGTAGCCTAAGGGTGGCCTCGAACTCGTGGTGATCCTCCTGCCTCTGCCTCCCAGGGGCTGGGATTAAAGGCATGCGCCACCATGACCAGCCAATTTTCTTTATCTTTAAAATATATGTTTATGGGCTGGAGAGATGGATTAGTGGTTAAGGAGCTTGCCTGTGAAGCCAAAGAACCAGGTTCAATTCCCCAATGCCCATGTAAGCCAGATGCACAGGTTGGCGCATTTGTCTGAAGTTTGTTTGTAGTGGCTGGAGGTCCTGCTGTACCCATTCTCTTTCTCTCTCTTTCCCTTTCTCTCTCTCTCTCTCTCTCTCTTTCTCTCTCTCTCTCTGCCTGTCTCTCTTGAACAAATAAGATACAAAAAAAGAAGAAGAAGAAGAAAATATGTTTATGGGCTGGAGAGATGGCTCAGCCTAAGGAACCAGCTTCTATTCCCCAGTGCCTGTGTTAGCCAGATGTACAGGGTGGTGCCTGCGTCTGCAGCTCGTTTGCAGTGGCTGGAGGCCCTGGCACGCCCATTCCTCTCCCTCTCTGTCTCTCTCTAATAAATAAAATACATTTAAAAAAATATGTTTGTGTATTTATCTGAGAGAGCATGGGCATGCCAGGGCTTCCTGCCACTGTTGGTGAACCCCAGGTTCATGCGGCCACCTTGTGCATCTGGCTTTGTGTGGGTACTAGGGAATTAAACCTGAGCCAGCAGGCTTTGCAAACAACTTCCTTTCACCGCTTAACCATCTCCCTGGCCCAAGAAGCTGATTTTCTTGAATTAGGAAAATTATGAATTAATTTTGCTGACTAAAACCATCAAATTCCTTTTCTGTCCCCACGCTGTATCCCACCTCATCCATCCCAGCCAATCTGGTGCTGTTTTGGGTTTGAGCTCAAAAAGGCCTGCAGAGCCTGGATAAGTCTGCTGTCTTGGGTTAAGATGAGGCCCGCCCAGTGACACTAAGCCTGACTCAGCATCAAGCCTGCACACCCGTGGGACACGTTGAGCAGTTTCACACAATGAAAGGCAGAGAGGAAGGGACAGAGGCCATCCCACAGCAGCTGGAGGACAGTTTGCAGAGACGCCGGCTTTTGGAATCCAAGGGTGTCACATCAGCTCAACACTTCTCTAAACCCTTAGGGTCGGGTTCTTCTGCAGGTGAGCCTATTTTAGCCAAGGAGAACTCCCCTCACCCCCAGGTGCTAGGAGCAAAGAGATCGTGGTATATTGTCTACATGTATGGAAATTTTCAATAAATAGTTATTTTTTTAAAGGGCTAGGGGAGTCACAAGTGTTAGCAACACCTGTTAACCCCAGCACCCAGGAGGCTGAGGTAGAAGGATCACTGAGTTCGAGGCTAGCCTGAGACTACAGTGTAAGTTCCAGGTTAGCATGGGCCAGAGTGAGACCCTACTTCAAAAACACAACAGGGGCTGGAGGGATGGCTTAGTGGTTAAGGAGCCTTGCCTGCGAAGCCTAAGGACCCAGGTTCACCGCTCCAGATCCCACATAACCCAGACGCACAAAGGTGAGCCAAGCGCCAGTTTGCACATGCCCACTAGGTGGCACAGGTGTCTGGAGTTCAATTGCATTTTTGCAGTGCCTGAGGCCCTGGCACACCAATTCTGTCCCTCACTGTCTCTAAAAGTAAATAAATAAACAAATATGCTGCCAAGTGTAGTGGTGCACACAGAAATTCATAAAACGTGAGTAAAAGTTATACACAAAAATGAAATTGCCCAGAAAGCCAAGCGCCACATGTTCTCTCTCATATGTGGGTCCTAGCTACAGAAGATTGGGCTTCTGCATGAGGCAGAAAATACCTAGTAGCAGAGGCCAGTAAGTTAAAAAGGAGATATAAAGGGAAAAGAAAGGAAGGGAGGAGGGTACTTAGTAGGTTGATATTGTATATATGTAAGTACAATGATTGAGATGGGGAGGTAATATGATGGAGAATGGAATTTCAAAGGGGAAAGTGGGGAGGGGGGAGGGAGGGGATTACCATGGGATATTTTTTTATAATCATGGAAAATGTTAATAAAAATTAAAAAAAAAAGAAATTGATTTAGTACTTTGAAAAATTATATTTATGGCCTGGTGTGGTAGCACATGCCTTTAATCCCAGCACTAGGGAGGCAGAGATAAGAGGATTGCCGTGAGTTCAAGGCCACCCTGAGACTCCATAGTTAATTCCAGGTCAGCCTGGGCTACTGCGAGACCCTACCTCCAAAAACCAAAAACCAAAAAAAAAAAAGGAGGGGGGAGGCTAGGGAGATGGCTCAACAGTTAAAGTTGCAAAGTTACTCGCAAAGTCTGATGGCCCAGTACCCAAATAAAGCCAAATACACAAAGTGAGGCATGTGTTTGGAGTTCATCTGCAGCGGCAGGAGGCGCTGCTGTACCCACACTCCTTAGAATATAAAGCATAGACACAAGCAAAGCCTCCGGAGCGCTCAGCCCTCCTAGCTTGTCTTCTTTGCATCCTTCTTGTGTGGTGCTAATGCAATGGTGTGACTCACGCTCATCATAAATATGCTTTTGTTTTTCTTCTCTAGCCCAGGCTGACCTGGAATTCACTATGTGGTCTCAAGGTGGCCTCGAACTCACGGCGATCCTCCTACCTCGGCCTCCCGGGCTCTGGGATTAAAGGCATGTGCCACCACACCTGGCTGTAAATTCCACCATTTCAGTCCAAGTAAATGAACAAAAAAAATCTTATCTAGAATCAACTCAATAGGCAATGCTAAAATGCATGGCAGAAAACAGCTCACAGATGTCCACAGATAACATATGGCTTAGTGGTGATCCTCCTACCTCAGCTTCCCGAGTTCTGGAATCAAAGGTGTGTGCCACAATATCCAGTCTTGTTTTGTTTTTGGTTCTTTGTCTTGTGTTTTTGGTTTTTCAAGGTAGGGTCTTACTTTCTAGCCCAAGCTAACCTGGAACTCATCATGTGGTCTCAGAGTGGCCTCAAACTCACAGGAATCCGTCTACCTCTGTCTCCCGAGTGCTGGGATTAAAGGCATGTGTGGCCATGCCTGGTCTTGTTTTCTTTTTGAGGCAGGGTCTCAGCAGCCAAGGGTGAGCCGGGATTCACTCTGTAGCCCAGGCTGGCCTCAAACTCACAGTGACCCTCTTAGCTCAGACTGTGACACCATGCCCAGCCCCAAGCACAGTATCTGGATGGTAGGCTGGCCTTTACAACTTTGGATGTTAAAGAATTCAAGGGCTTACACTGGGCAACAGGGTTCTGAAGTCCAACAAGAAGTAAAATATCCCTGGCAGGGAGAAATCCCAGAGGAAATCCTCCATTGCCTGACAGTGGCCGGGCCAAATCCCATCCCTAAACAAGCAGGAAGAATCCATATGAAAACCCATATTTGGGTTGGGGAGATGGCTTAGTGGTTAAGGCGTTTGTCTGCAAAGCCAAAGAACCTTGGTTCGATTCCCCAGGACCCACATAAGCCAGATGCACAAGGGAGTTCATTTGCTGGAGGTCCTGGCACGCCCATTCTCAGTCTCTGTCCCTCTGTATTTTTCTCTCACTCTCAAATAAATAAATAAAAATAAGAAAACAAAAGCTGGGTGTGGTGGTACACACCTTTAATCCCAGCACTAGGGAGGCTGAGGTAGGAGGATTGCTGTGAGTTTGAGGTCATCCTGAGACTCCATAGTGAATTCCAGGTCAGCCTGGGCTAGAGTGAGACCCTACCTCAAAAAACCAAAAAAAAAAAAACAACATTAAAAAAAAACCATACTTTTCCAATGCGCTTTTTTCCAGTCTTTCTTCCTCTTTCTTCTGCCTTGCTTTGTGCTTCTTGACCCGAGTTTCCCACAAGGCTCTGACTGCAGAAATATCAAACACGACCACTTTATGTCCCATTTTTGGAGCATGAAATTACCTATTTGGTTAAAAAAAAAAAAAAACAGATTTCAGCTTCAGTGCACACAGAAGAAAATACTTTTAAGATTTATTTTTATTTATTTATTAGAGACAGAGGAGAGAGACACAGAATGGGTGCTCCATGGTCTCTAGCCACTGCAAACAAATTCCAGATGCATGTGCCACCTTGTGCATCTGGCTTTTGTGGGACTTGGAGAATCGAGCCTGGATCCTTAGGCTTCGAAGGCAGGCGCCTTAACTGCTAAGCCATCCCTCCAGCCCAAAAATAGTGTTGTTGTTTTATTTTATTTTATTATTATTAGGTTTTTTTGTTTTTTCGAGGTAGGGTCTCACTCTGGCTCAGGCTGACCTGGAATTCACTATGTAGTCTCAGGGTTGTCTCGAACTCACGGTGATCCTCCTACCTCTGCCTCCCGAGTGCTGGGATTAAAGGCGTGCGCCACCACGCCCGGCTGTTGTTTTATTTTTAGAGACAGAGAGGAGAGATAGAAAATGTCTTCAGCCATTGCAACTGAAATCCAGATGCTTATGCCACCTAGTGGGCATGTGCGACCTTGCTTCACCTTTGTGTGTCTGGCTTTCATGGGATCTGGAGAGACAAACATGGGTCCTTAGGCTTCACAGGCCAGTGCCTGAACCATTAAGCCACTTCTCCAGCTCCTAGTTTTTTGTTTTGTTTTTAGTTTTCTGCGATAGGCACTCACTCTAGCCCAGGCTGACCTGGTACTCACTCTGTAGTCCCAGGCTGGCCTCAAATTCGCAGCAATCCTTCTACCTCAACCTCCCAAATGCTGGGATTAAAGGCATGCATCACCACGCCTGGCAAAAATAGTTTCAACGCAGTCTTGGAGATTAAATATAAGTCACTGAAGTCAGCACTTCTGGGATGGCAGTTTGCTGATATTCTTACGACCTGGTGGCACTCTGCATAAGTTATAATTCAGCTCTCACCTGAGGTTATCTTCCCTAAAACATCGTACACATCTCCCTCCCCTGCAGCTGAACTCTGACCTCCCAAAGCCAGTAGACATTCCTCAAGCATCGTGTCCCACACTGTATTGAACTTGCTAGCATATGTATTTAGTCTTCCAAGTAGAGGGTAAATTCAATGACTAGATCACAACACAAACATATGCATTCTCTCTCAGGGCCAAGGATAGAATATAACTACTTTTAAAATATTTTCTTTAAATTTTATTATTTTACTTTTATTTGAGAGAGATAGAAAAAGGCAGAGAGAAAGAGAAAGAGAGAGGGAGAGCGAGAATGGGCCCACCGGGGCTTCTAGCCACTGCAAATCAACTCCAGCTGCATGCACCACCTTGTGCATCTGACTAACGTGGCTACTGGAGAATCGAATCTGGCTTGGTGTGCACCACCATGCCCAATTCCTCTTTTTTTAGAAAAATAAATGTATTTATTTGATAGAGAGAAAAAGAAAGAGCGGATGGGGGAGAATGGGCATGCCAGGCCCTCTAGCCACTGCAAACAAATTCCAGAAGTATGAGCCACCTTGTGCATCTGGCTTATGTGGGTACTTGGGAATCAAATCTGGGTCCTTAGGCTTCACAGGCAAGTACCTTAAGTGCTAACCCATCTTTCTAGCCTGAATATAATGGTATTAAAATTTGAAAACATGCCTGGGCTGCACGCCTTTAATCCCAGCACTCAGAAGGCAGAGGTAGGAGGGTCACTGTGAGTTTGTGATCAGTCTTGAACTATGGAGTTCCAGGTGAGCCTGGGCTAGAGAGAGAGCCTACCTTGAAAAATCCAAAACAAGCAAACAAACAAAAGTTTGAAAACTGGGCTGGAGAGATGGCCTAGTGGTTAAGCGCTTGCCTGTGAAGCCTAAGGACCCCGGTTTGAGGCTTGATTCCCCAGAACCCACGTTAACTAGATGCACAAGGGGGCACATGCATCTGGAGTTCATTTGTAGTGGCTGGAGGCTCTGGCGCACCCATTCTCTCTCTCTCTCTCTGTCACTTTCAAATAAATACATAAAAATAAACCAAAAAAAAAAAATTGAAAACTAAGGCTCATTGGTGGCTAGGGAAATACATACTTCATGGTGTGTATGAAGCCCGACCTTCCATCCCCAGTACCAAATGAAGAGGAGGAGGAGGACAAGGAACCTCACAAGCTGGGTGTGGTGGCGCACGCCTTTACTCCCAGCACTTGGGAGGTAGAGGTAAGAGGATCACCATGAGTTCGAGGCCAGGGTGGTGGCTAGTCACATTATTCTCACAGTCAGGAAGCAGAAAGAAGATGAATACTTATGCTCAGTTCTCTTTTCTCTCTTTTTGTTTATTTTTATATATTTATTTGAGAGCGAAAGACAGAAAGAGGCAGATAAGAGAATGGGCACACCAGGCCTCCAGCCACTGCAAATGAACTCCAGATGCATGCGCCCCCTTGTGCATCTGGCTAACGTGGGTCCTGGGGAATTGAGCCTCGAACTGGGATCCTTAGGCTTCACAGGCAAGGGCTTAACCACTAAGCCATCTCTCCTGCCCCTCTTTTCTCTGTTTTATTTAGGCCAGGATCCCAGCCCATGGAATGGTGATGCCCGCATTTAGGGTTTGTCTCTCCACCTCAGTTAACCCAATCTAGAAACTCCCTCATAGTCATGCTGAGGGATTTGTCTCCTAGGTGATTCTAGATCAAGTTGATAATATTGACTATCACACTCCCTGGGGAAGTCAATAGCCAAGTCATCAAGACACTCAGGCAATCTAGAGGAAAAGCCTACTACAGTCTTAAAAGCCTTAAAACAGGGCTTCTGCCTGACTGAGCACTTGGAAGACTGCAACTCCCTCTCTGGGCATCTTGACTCTAACTTTGTGAGAGATCATGCATTAGAACCAGGCACGTAGGCCACCTCACGTTTCTGATCCCTCAGAAACTGTTCAGGTGAAAATATTTGCTGTGAGCTGGGTGCGGTGGGCATGCCTGTAATCCCAGCACGTGGGAGGCAGAGGTAGGATTGCCTTGAGTTCGAGGCAAGTTCTGAGACTACATAATGAATTCCAGGTCAGTCTGAGCTACAGTGAGACCCTACCTTGAATTCCTCCCCGCCCCCACCGCCGAGAAAAAAAAAAAATTGTTGTTTGAGCCTGGCATGGTGGCGCACGCCTTTAATCCCAGCACTTGGGAGGAAGAGGTAGGAGGACTGTGGTGAGTTTGAGGCTATTCTGAGACTACAGAGTGAATTCCAGGTCAGCCTGGGCAAGAGTGAGACCCTACCTCAAAAGAAAAAATTAAAAGGGCTGGAGAAATGGCTTAGCAGTTAGGGCGCTTGCCTGAGAAGCTTAAGGACCCATGTTCGACTCTCCAGATCCCATGTAAGCCAGATGCACAAAGGTGAGGCAAGCACAAGATTGCACATGCCCACCTAGGTAGTGCAAGCATCTGGAGTTCAATTGCAGTGGTTGAGGCCCTGGCGCACCAATTCTCTCTCTAAATATAAAAATAATTAAAAATTAAAAAATTCGTCACTTGGTCGGGTGTGGTGGCACACACCTTTCATCCCAACACTTGGGAGGCAGAGGTAGGAGGATCGCTGTGAGTTCGAGACCACCCTGAGTGAATTCCATGTCAGCCTGGGCCAGAGTGAGACCCTACCTTCAAAAAACAAAATAAATTGTTGTTTGAAGATGTAACTTATTCTGTAGCAACAAATTACTAAGAGAGTGGGCCAAAAATTAGAAGACACAAAGGGGCTGGAGAGATGGCTTAGCAGTTAAGCGCTTGCCTGTGAAGCCTAAGGACCCCAGTTCGAGGCTCGATTCCCCAGGACCCGCGTTAGCCAGATGCACAAGGGGGGGGGGCGCATGCATCTGGAGTTCGTTTGCAGTGGCTGGAGGCCCTGGCGTGCCCATTCTCTCTCTCTCTATTTGTTTCTTTTTCTCTCTGTGTCTGCCACTCTCAAATAAATAAATAACAATAAACAAAAAATTTAAGACACAAAGAACAGTCTCAACTCATGGTGGCATCTGGTACCTAGATCAACCTGCTTCCTTAACCAGCCGCTCCTATGTGGTGCCTGTGAAGACTCCAAATGCGCTCATTTAGAATGTATCCACCTTGGGGTTACCTTACTGCTCCACCTCATGGATGAATCCACCATTACCCAGAAATCACTCCTGCATGGTTCCTGGCTCCTCACTGTGTCTCCTCGCAGAACAGACGTACACACGTGTGTGCACACACCACACATTCAATTATGGCTCAGTATGTGTTGCTCTTTTAACCCAAGTTGCTCATCCCCACAGACCCCCAACTCGACACCAATGTCCTCTGCTGGAGACTAGACTTCCAAGTCTTTGCATCTCAAGGAGGTCCCCTGCTTGCTCTTTTTCCTTCCTTCCTTTTCTTTTTCTTTCTTCCTTCTTTCCTTCCTTTCTTTCTTTCTTCCAGGGTTTCCTGTATAACCTAGTCTGGCTTTGAACTTGCTAGATAGCTGAGGATGACCTTGAACTTCTGATCTTCCTGCCCCACCTGCCCAGTGTTGAAATTACTGGTGTGTTCCACCAGGCCTGGTTTTATGAGGTACAGGGAATTGAACCCAGGGCTTTGTGCATGCTAAGCAAGCACTCTAGCAACCGGAATACATCCCTAGCACTCTTTCTGCAATTTTCTGTCTTAGTCTATTGCTTGTTTCATAGACTTAATGGAAGTTAAGTTATTTGACTGCTTTTCATTCTATTTTATCTGTCCACGGAGGCCCACTACTGACTTTCAGCCCCTCAGGAGTCGCTAAATTTGGGCTCTGTTGGGCCCCTGTCAACACAGATCAGGTCCTACGGCAGATGGGAGGGCATAGGGGCCCCTCTCTGTCACCTCATCCTTAACCCCACACAGACAGAAGCGCCACAGCCTCAGATGAGGCCCACAACGTCTACAGGTGCCAACCTCACGCCGTGACCCCATCCCAGAGCCATGTAAACTGAACCAGATACTGGGTGCGTATCTGTGTCTTCCATTCCTGGGAGCCCTAAATAACTGATGGGCATGGGCACCCAAAAGATTAATGGGGTCCCTTCCATGCTAGTAGAGAATCTGCATAAGAACATGTGGATTAGCCAGCCACTGCTGGACCAACTGCTGTGTTAGGAGGTTACCCCTATGGAGAAAGAGAGGGCAGGACAGCTTCACAGGGACAGGAAACGAGGTGGGGTGGGGGGAGAAAGAACCATCAGTACAGATTTGGTTGATGTACTTTCCATGCCCCTCTGCCCAGCCCAGTTATTAGAATCACTTTACAGAAGTCTCTCGCCCTGAGCCAGAGGGTGTGACTTGAACAATATGTCCCCTGGCACTACTGCACCGGTCTCCACTCAGAAGTCATATGCAGGGGCCGGGGGGGGGGGGTGGGGGGGGTTGGGAAGGGACATTCAGGTCACCTAGTCCTTTCTCTTCTTGGAGGTGTGGAGTTGGGTGCCATGCCAGGCTAACACCTCAGAGCACCATGGGAAAGTCAGATCCCAACAAAGTCCTCCAAATATATGCCAAGCAATTGTTGGCGTGCCCTCTGAGTGGTGGCGAGAGAGAGAGAGAGAGAGAGAGAGAGAGAGAGAGGAAGGAAGGAGAGAGCAAGGGTAGGAATGGGGGCATGGAGTTAAGGAGGTGCCAGAGGTCACCTGAAAAGCTTGAAAGAAAGGCCTGGTTCCCCACGGGCTTTTCCTGCCCCTAAGACTTGGGTGGTCCAGTTCCCAGCCTTCCTCATCCTCCTTCTAGGTGTATCCTCTAGCTGGTCCCAAGGGAATGACTGTGACCATCGGGAACTGCTGTGTACCTCCAAGGTGCCATGGGGGCCGGGAGGGGGGGGGGTTGATGATACAGAGCTCTGTGATTCACAAATCCCATTCTATCCTGACATAAGGTCACCACCTGGGCTCCAGTCCTGGAAGGCAGGGGAAGATTTCTGAGAGAACAGGGGGGTGGGTAGGGGCTAAAACTTTAAAGTACTAGGGTCCGAATACTTACAACATCTGAGCCAAATTCTAAATCGAATTACTTCTTATGTCACATGATCAGAGTTTCCCTGGGGACATCACAGTGTTTGGATGGTAATTTGTTAAGCTTAGAAAATCAAGCCAGGGGAGATAGAGGGCACCGAAAGGATTAAGGGAACCGAACCGGAGGCTTAGTCAGACCTCCTGGGCTGGAATCCTGACTCGGGGCTTATCTGGGTTCTCATGTGGACACAGTGAGACAGCAGCACCCCGTTCACAGGTTTGGTGAGAGATGGGATGTGCCGCCCAGGAAGGCTCAAAAAAAAAAAAAAAAAATCAATTTTGCAAAGATCTTTGGTCAATTCAATGCAAGCTCAAATGTCACGAGGTTTTCCTGCAAATGTCGCTGTTCTAAGGGACCATGACACACTTTGGCTATTGTCAAGACAGCCAGCCAGCCAAGTTGAGCTGCTTACAGAGTTGGATTTATTATTTTTTTAATTAATTAATTAATTATTTGCAAGGACACAGAGAGAATGGGCTCCTCTCCAGGGCCTCCTGCCACTGAAAACAAACTCCAGGTGCATGCGCCACCCTGTGCATCTGGCTTTTACGTGGGTACTGCGGAACTGAACCTGGACCACCAGGCTTTGCAAGCAAGCGCCTTTAACCACCGAACCATCTCTCCAGCCCTTTAGGCCAAAAAAAAAAAAAAAAAAAAAAAAGTAATGCCTTTGATCATTTCGTGGCATCTCCACCGCAGCCCCACCCACGCCAGGGGGCGCACGACAAGCTTTCTGGGCTTCCCCACTCCAGAGCAGAAGCGGACACAAACAAAGTTGATTTATCACCCACGGGACGGCACTTTGGAGCAGAGCTTTTTTGGAGTCCCATCTTGGGCACCAGGAAGGATTCGTGGCGAAACTGCACCAGCAGGAGCCCAGTTGCGGGGGGCGGTGGCGGGGGGGAAACCTGTGGGTTCTACGTGCTCCCCACCCCCGTTTTATTGTGGTGGGTTGTTTTGTTTTGTTTTTCAAGCTAGGGTCTCACTCTGGCCCAGGCTGACCTGGAATTCACTATGTAGTCTCAGGGTGGCCTTGAACTCACAGCGATCCTCCTAGCCCTGGGATTAAAGAGGCGTGCGCCCACCACGCGCGGCTTTTCGATTGCGGTTCTTGATGTGAAATGTACATCCGCGTGGAGCGCCCGGTCCGCGCGGGCTGGCTGGAGGCTCCCCGCGCCCCAGGTGAAGTCGTAAACAGCCGAGCACCTCGGGTACCCAGGCAGCCGGGACCTCCCCCGACCCCCCACTCCTGTCCCCGCAGGGCATCCGCGCGGGACGGGCGACCCAGGGGTCCCGCCACTCACCTTCCCCGAGCCGTGGGCGCCGACGGTTCAGTCCCCGCCCCCCAATCCCGGCCGCGCCGCGCCGCAATCGCGTTTCGATGCTGTTGACACCCGCTGAGCGACACCCCCCGCCTCCCCCGGGCCACCACCCCACCGTGCCTGTGCGCTAACAGGCTATATTTGTAAGCGGATAATATGATCCCGGCAACATGTGCTGATAAACGGTCTATCTATTCAATGTGACTCAGCCCCGCCGGGAGACAAAACAGGCTGCGTCGGCGAGGGCTGGCCACGAAGGAGCCCTGCGAGGCCCGAGCCTCCCTACAACGCCTCTGCCAGAGGGGCGAGATCTTCTTACCAGCCCCGGGAATCCTGGAGAGAAAACAGAACAAAATAGGGAACCCCCCCCATACCCCCACGACCCGCCCCCCCTCCTCCTCCCGAGAAGGGCAAAGGTTCCGGGTTCGAGGTTAGGGATCAGACAGGAGGCAGGATCAGAAAGCCACGGGAAGGTGTTTTGCACTGTTTGAAGCAGCCTGGCTGAAGTTTTGATTTCTTTTTTGTTCATTTTTATTTATTTATTTGAGTGACAAAGAGATAGAAAGAGGCAGAGAGAGAGGGAGAGGGAGAGAATGGACGCGCCAGGGCCGCCAGCCACTGCAAACGAACTCCAGACGCGTGCACCCCCTTGTGCATCTGGCTAACGTGGGTCCTGGGGAATCAAGCCTCGAACTGGGGTCCTCAGGCTTCACAGGCAAGCGCTTAACCGCTAAGCCATCTCTCCAGCCTAACTTTTGCTCCACTTTCTGATGGACACACCCTCATTCTCCCACCAACATCTTAGCTTTAGTTGCCCAGTTTTGTTTTTTTTTTCATCTTTTACGACCAAGATAAAGTGACACTCTGCAGCATTTCCATCCACGTCAGGTACCTGTGCAACATGAGCTTAATTCCCCTACTTCCGTTTCTTGCACTACAAAGGGACACACAAGCATTGTGCCTGGTGTAGCTGAGCTGTTTGTTACACAGGCTCAAGTGACCTGCTGAGACCTGACAGCCGAGGTTGAGTCCCCCCCCCACACACACACACACCGTGAAGCTGTCAGCCAGGGGTGCTCCTGCCCTCCCTGTGGCTCCAGGAATCCGTGCTCTGTGGTGTGCAGGGCGCTGATGGTCACTGTTAGATTGCTTGTCCAACGCAGGCCACCTCTTAGCTTCCCTTGCCCCTAGGCACCTGTCTTCCAGCTGGCTGTCGCCCCTCCTTGGTGGCACAAAGTCAGGACCCGGGTCTTACTTTCCCCTGCTCCATACGAAACTGCTGAGTCCAATCAATGACCCGTCATAGCAACAGAAAAGCTCAAGGCAGCGCCACCTCTCGGTGGGTCTCTTCCCTGATGACCTGCTCAGCTCTCCTGTACTCTCTCTTACACCAGTGTTCCTGGTCTGTTGACTCTAGACCATGGGTCATACAGCTCAGGAGTACCTCCCTGTCCACCTGGATGTACCTGATGGCTGACAGGCTGAGGAGGAGGGGTCACTGCCTCTGTCCCCTAACCCTGGGCCAGGAGGGTGCCTTCCCTGGAGGGACCACCTATTCCTCAATCCCCTTGTGTCATACAGCAGATCCAGGTGTTTGTATTAACAAACGTTTATGAGAAACGACTCACCCCACGCTGGGGAAATGGCTGGGCAGCCAGAGGTATTTGCTTGTAAAGCCTGATGGCCTGGGTTCAATTCCCCAACACCCAGGTAAAGCCAGATGCAGAAATCGGCACATGCGTCTGGAGTTTGCAGTGGCAGGAGGCCCTGGTGCACTCGTCCCCTCTCTTTGTGTCCCTCTCTGCTTGCAAATAAATAAAATATTTTTTAAAAACTCACCCCAAAAGATTCCTCAAGAGATGCCCTAAAAGGTAACGGGCTGGGAATTGTTTTAGTGGACACGGATCTTTGCAGCATCAGGTCTCTCCTCTCTGTTTTGTGATTAAGGGGTTTTACTTGGGTAACAAAGATATTTTTTCTTTTTCTTTTCTATCGCAATGAAACATCATGGAAATCTACTTTTGATTTGTTTTGTTTTAGAGAGTGGTCCTCCCGGAGTATTGAATGAAAAGGATCGACTGGAGTCAAATACTGTGAATTGTCTCTCTGACCAAATGCATCTGTGTTTGTCAGTTTTGATGTCGTGGCCACATTGGACGCTTTTTCTCAAATGGGCTCCTTCCTGAAACCGTCCCCTTGAAGTACCGGTCTGTTTCTGATACAGAGCTGCAGAACGCTCTGCTTGTGGCTGCGACCTTCCCCCGTGTTTGTCCGGCTGCCTGTGGCCCACGTAGCGCCTGCGTGCTCGGTCACTGTGGTGACGCTAGTGTCTCCTTTCCATTGTGGATTGTTCTTGTTTGCATTTCCAGTTAATAACATGTGTGCAACACAACAAAGATTCTTAACAACAACAACAACAACAAAAAGCCGGGCATGGTGGTGCACGCCTTTAATCCCAGCATTGGGAGGATTGCAGTGAATTCGAGGCCAGCCTCAGGCTACATAGTGAATTTCAGAACAGCCTGGGCTAGAGTGGGACCCTATCTTGAGAAAACAAAAACCAACAACAACAACAACAAAAAGATTTAGATAAAAGTTACCCAGTCTTAGCTGGAGAGATGGCTTTGTGATTAAGGTGCTTGCCTGCGAAGCCTAAGGACCCATGTTCGACTCTCCAGGTCTCACGTAAGCCAGATGCACGTAACACAAGTGCACAAGGTCCCACATGCCCACGAGATGGCACACGCATCTGGAGTTCGACTGCAGTAGCTGGAGGCCCTGGCGCAGCAATTCTGTCTGTCTCTCCCTTTATCCAGTCAGGCATAGTGGTTTACACTTTCAGCCTCAGCACTAGGAAGGCTGAGGTAGGAGGATTAGCAAGGCCAGCCTTCAGTTATTGGACAGCTTGGACTAGAGTGAGACTCTGCCTCAAAAAAAAAAAAAAAAAAAGCTGTAGGTAAATCAATCAGAATATGTGAGTGGATGCTGCAAAAAGTTGGGAAAAGCTTTGAGTTTTGGAAGACCTGGTTTCTGGGCCTCCTAGTGGGGAGCAGGGGGAATATGGGATAGGAAGTTGATGGAAGAAAAGAAAGCAGCTCACACCATTGCTGGGTAATGGTAAGATAAAGTAAGCTCAGGGGCCCGGGCAGGCAGAATGAAAACCAGCTCACTCTCAGCTGGAAACCAGGATAAGGAGGCAGAAACCAGTAAGAGGAAATGATGTTTGGGCTCATTCCAAAAAAAGAGCCTCAGCCGGACATGGTGGCATACCTTTAAAGCCAGCACTCAGGAGGCTGAGGTAGGAGGATCACCCCGAGTTGGAGGCCTCCCTGAGACTACATAGTGAAGTTCAGGTAAGAGACCTCACTTAAAGAAAAGGAGGGGGGGCTGGAGAAAAGGCTTAAGTGTTAAGGCGTTTGCCTGCAAAGCCAAAGGACCTAGGTTTGATTGCCAAGGACCCATGTTAGCCAGATGCACAGGGGGCAGATGCATCTGGAGTTCGTTTGCAGTGGCTGGAGGCCCTGGCGCGCCCATTCTCTCTCTCTCCCCGCTTTCTCTGTCAAATAAATAAATAAATAAATAGGGCTGAAGAGATGGCTTAGCGGCTGAGTGCTTGCCTGTGAAGCCTAAGGACCCCGGTTCAAGGCTTGATTCTCCAGGACCCACGTAAGCCAGATGCACAAGGGGACGCATGCATCCAGAGTTCGTTTGCAGTGGCTGGAGGCCCTGGCGTGCCCATTCTCTCTCTCTTTCTCTTGCTCTCAAATAAATAAATAAAGATAAAAAATTTTTTTTTTAATTTTTATTAACATTTTCCATGGATAAAAATTTTTTAAACTAAGTAATTTTTTAAAATATTTTTTTGTTTTGTTTTTTATTTTATTTATTTGAGAGCGACAGACAGACAAAGAAGCAGATAAAGCATGGCTGCGCCAGCGCCTCCAGCCACTGCAAATGAGTTTACGTGGGTCCTGGAGAATTGAGCCTTGAACCAGGGTCCTTAGGCTTCATATGCAAGCGCTTAACCGCTAAGCCATCTCTCCAGCCCAGTAATTTTTTTTTTTTTTTTAAGTAGAAAAAGACCCATCTGAGTGCTCAGTAAGAACCAGCCGCAGAAGAGATGGCTTAGCAGTTAAGGCGCTTGCCTGCAAAGCCTAAGGACCCTGGTTCAATTCCCCAGGACCCATGTAAGCCAGATGCTCAAGGTGGCACATGTGTCTGAAGTTCATTTGCAGTGCGCTGAAAGCCCTGGCATGCTGGCATGCCTGTTCTCTCTCTCTCTCTCTCTCTCTGCCTCTCTCTCTCTCAAATAAATAAATAAAAATAAAATATTTTTTAAAATACCAGCCACAGAGATTGACTGAGACCTTCACTGACCACACAGTAAACACCAATAACCCCACCAACGAGGGCCATCAGTGGAATGGACCTGAGGGAGAGGGTGTATAAGAGAATAAGAGTATTACCTTTAAACAAAAATACAAATGGGAGCCAGGCATGGTGGTACACGCCTTTAATCCCATCATTTGGGAGGGAGAGGTAGGAGGATCACCGTGAGTTCAAGGCCAGCCTGAGACTATACATAGTGAATTCCAGGTTAGCCTTGGCTAGAGAGAGACCCTACTTCAAAAAAAAAAAAAAAAGTTTTACATAGTGGGAATTAGCAAAAACTGAATTGCAGCCGGACTTGGGGAAGATGCCCACACAGGTTTTGGGGGAGGGGCCAGGGAGAGAGAAGAAATAGGGGCAGGATTCTGGGAAAACAATTTGGAAACTTACTGGCTAAGCAAGCCATTGCCAGTATTATACACTTACCTGAATATGCCCGCTAGTGAGCCCCAAGATATATGTGCAAAGAAGTTCATTGCAAATGTATCCAGACTGCTCACTGATAAAATAATTTGTACTAAGTCGACATTCCACACCTGAACAAACCAAGTTGTTGCTGAGGCCTGCGCCATCCCCATCCAATTACATCCTTTACTACTTGAGTCAAACAAAATCCCCCCCCCCCCCACAGAGACTTCAGATTTTGGTATGCAGGAATCTGCTCTCTTAAACCCACCTGGGGACCTGGGGAAAAGGCCGACAGGCTTCCAGTGGCTAACTTGTTAACGAAGGGACCTGGTCCTGCTGGGAAACACCAGGTTCCACCACAAGTATTGATTCGGGAATCCGGAAGCTGGATGGCTGATCACAGTGATGGGTTAGGTCAGAGAGGCCCACTCTTGGGTTCAGCTGTGTATATGCAGAATTCTCCCGATTTACTGGCGCTCTGGGTCTACTGCCTTCCTGGATGCCCCAAGGTTTTGTTTGCATTTTGAGACTGGGTCTTAGCTGATTTGTTTTAACAATTTACGTGACTAATCCCAGCACTTGGGAGGCTGAAGCAGGAGGATCCCCATGAATTTGAGCCCAGTCTGGGTTATGATATGAGTTCCAGGCCGGCCTGGACTAAAGCGAGACCCTGTCTCAAATACAACCACCTAGCCGGCCTGCGGTAGTGAGCTCTCATGCTTGTGCTCCTGGCCAGCGCTCTGAGTCTGAGGTGCTGAGAGGACTCTGGATCACAGTATGATCGAGGTTAGCCTGAACTACAGAGGGAGTTCCAGGTCAGCTTGGGCTACAGTAACACCCTGTTAATGCAGTGGTGGTACAAATAGGCCAAAAACAAACAAACAAACAAAAAAACTTCAACAGTTGGGGCTGAGGAAAAGGCTTAGTGGTTAAGGCATTTGCCTGCGAAGCCTAAGGACCCCGGTTCGATTCCCCAGGACCCACGTAAGCCAGATACACAAGGGGCGTGTACGTCTGGAGTTCATTTATAGTGGTTAGAGGCCCTGGTTTGCCCATTCTCTTTCTATCTGCCCCTCTTCCTCTCTCTCAAATAAATTATATATATATATGTCAACTTGAACAGTGGAAAGTCCCTAAAAATGAGATAAGAACAGAATAAGGAGGGATGACTAAAGAGCACCCCGCCCCCCGCGCGCCTCTGGCTGTTTATTGCCTTTGCCCCCTTTTGCAGTTTATTGCAGGTTTAACTTTTTTTTTTTTTAGTTAGGGACTCACTCTAGCTCAGGATGACCTGGAATTCACTGTGTAGTCTCAGGGTGGCCTTGAACTCACGGCGATCCTCCTACCTCTGCCTCCCGAGTGCTGGGATTAAAGGCGTGCGCCACCATGCCCGGCTGTCATGTACTATTGTAAACCACGCTTACTTATACTATAAAGTCCCTCACAAACTTGAGTTTGGAGCCGGTGCCATTACGGAGAGATCTGCATAAATAAACTTCTCCTTCACCTCACTCTGCTGCTGGTCTCTTGACACCCAGAAATTCCCGTAACACTGTCTCAGAAGAAAGAGGGGCGGGAGAGATGGTTTAGTGGTTAAGGTGCTGGTCTGCAAAGCCTAAGGACCCAGGTTTGATTCCCCAGGATCCATATAAGCCAGATGTACAAGGTGATGCATATCTCTGGAGTTTGTTAGCAGTGGCTGGAGACCCTGGCGTGCCCATTCTCTCTCTCTCTATCAATCTATCTTTCTCTCTCTCAAATAAATAAGATTTTTTTTAAAAAATGAAATCAGGAGTGGTGGCACACACCTTTAATCCCAGCACTTAGAAGGCAGAGGTAGGAGGATCACTGTGAGTTCAAGGCCAGCCTGAGACTACATAGTGAGTTCCAGATCACAGCTCAGCCTGAGCTAGAGTGAGACCCTACCTTGAAAAGAGAAAATAGGGTCTGGAGAGATGGCTTAGTGGTTAAGCGCTTGCCTGTGAAGCCTAAGGATGCCGGTTCAAGGCTCAATTCCCCAGGACCCACATTACCTAGATGCACAAGGGGGCGCACACATCAGGAGTTCATTTGCAGTGGCTGGTAGCCCTGGCACACCCATTCTCTGTCTCTCTGTCTCTTTCTCTCTCCGTCTGTCACTCTGAAATAAATAAATTGATTGATTTAAAAAAAAGAAAAGAGAAAATAGGATCTTACTATGTAGCCCAGGCTGGCCTCAAACTGGCAATCCTACTGATAGCCCAGTCCTGAGACTACAGGACACTTTTTTTTTCTTCCTTCCTTCCAAGGGCAAGGAGTCACCAGGCCGGGCTTTCAGCTTCCTCTTACGTTGCAGATTTCATTACTTGGGGTCCTTTGTCCTGGCAACCACAAAAAATCAGACACACAGACAACAAGGAGTCAAGCAAAATAAATAAATAACTAAAAAGAAAGTTAAAAAAATATATATCCTGGACTACAGTGATACCTTACCTGGAAAAACAAAACAAACAAACAAGCAAAAAATTCCAATAATAAAGCAAGGTGTGGTGGTGCACACCTTTAATCCCAGCACTCGGGAGGCAGAGGTAGGAGGATCGCCGTGAGTTGGAGGCCACCCTGAGACTACATAGTGAATTCCAGGTCAGCCTGAGCTACAGTAAGACCCTACCTCGAAAAACCAAAAAAATAAAAATAAAAATAAATAAAATTCCAATAATAGAGCTGGAGAGATGGCTTAGTGGTTAAGGCGCTTGCCTGTTAAGCCTAAGCACTCATGTTTGAATCTCCAGGTACCATGTAAACTAGATGCAGTGACATAAACCCACAAAGGGGCGTGCATGAGTACAGTTCATTTTCAGTGGCTGAAGGTCCTGGCATGCCCATTCTCTCTCTCTCTCTCTCAAAGTAATTTTTTTTTAAAGTTTAAATCCCAGTAATAAGTGTCCTTTTGTTTTGTTTTTAATTTGCAAACAGAGAAAGATAGAGATAGAAGAGAGACAGAGAGAATGGGTGCGCCAGGGTCCTGGGGAATCAAACCAGCCCAACAATAATAGTTTAATTTCCCCAAGGTCAGGGGTAGAAGGGAACAGCCTGCGCCCCTGGGCGGATCCCTCCACACCATGGTGCTGAAATGGCCCCAGCCTCTGCCCCCAACTATCCAAAGCCACTGCCTTTAGTCCTGAAAACCGGCCTTTAGGAAAGTTTCCCATGCCTGTACCTGGCAACTGTACTAAATGCCAAGTTTTCCCTTAGAAACTGGGATTAAATGAGACCCTGGTTTGAGGCTCGATTCTCCAGGACCCACGATGGCCAGATGCACAAGGGGGCGCAAGCGTCTGGAGTTCATTTGCAGTGGCTGGAGGCCCTGGCACGCCCATTCTCTCTCTCTCTCTCTCTCTCTCTGCCTGTCACTTTCAAATAAATAAATAAACATAAAACAAAGAAAAAAAATTTAAATGCAGCGAGACCCTGGGTCGCATGGCCATTTCTGGAGGTTTATCCTGGAGCTGGTCAGGCATCTGGCCACCAGGCTCCCCGCTGCTCACCCGCCAGGCCACAGGAGCCGGCCAGCTCGCCCCCAGCCTCCTCTGGCAATCCAGGAGCTGGGGTAACCATTCCCTCCCGATTTTGAGCTTTCCCCTCACCCTATCAAAGCCTCCCGATCATCTGCAGCACTGGGGTCCACACCCCTTTCTTGCAAAAAGATAGCAACAAGCTGGGCGTGGTGGCGCATGCCTTTAATCCCAGCATTTGGGAGGCAGAGGTAGGAGGATAGCCATGAGTTCGAGGCCACCCTGAGACTCCATAGGGAATTCCAGGTCAGCCTGGGCTACAGGGAGACCCTACCTCGAAA
The DNA here is from genome assembly GCF_020740685.1 of Jaculus jaculus. Classification (NCBI taxonomy): domain Eukaryota; kingdom Metazoa; phylum Chordata; class Mammalia; order Rodentia; family Dipodidae; genus Jaculus; species Jaculus jaculus. The sequence goes on from NC_059118.1 coordinate 15,447,854, forward strand.
AACCAAAAAAAAAAAAAAGGTAGCATCAAATTTAGAGAAAAAAAGATATCAAATATCTTGAAAGACACCCCCCATAGAATTTAGATTTTCCTAACATATAGAGTTTGTTTGTTTGTTTTGTTTGCTTGTTCTAGATAGGGTCTCACTGTAGCCCAGGCTGACAAGGACTCACTCTGTAGTTTCAGGGTGGCCTCGAACTCACAGCCATCCTCCTACCTCTGCCTCCAGAGTGCTGGGATTAAAGGCGTGCGCCACCATGCCAAGGCGACTAGCTTCTTTTTTAAGACAGGGTTTCAGGTAGCCCAGACTGGTCTTGAACTCGCCTTGTAGCCAAGAATGACCTTGAACTTCTGATCCTTCGGCCTCTTCCAAGTGGTGGGGCTGCAGACAACGGGCCACGACAACCAGCTTCTTTGACGCTGGGAGTCAAACCCAGGGTTTTGTGCAAGCCTCTACCAACTGAGCTGTAATTTTTAGGCCCAGATTCATTAATTCTGAACTAATGACAGTCAAGTTGGAAACACTAACTTGATATAAATGGATGTATTTTTTCTTTCTTTCAAAAGAGTAAGTCTTCTTAACTCGTCTTTCTGTTCTCTAAAGGCACCAACAGCAGAGGTAGTAATTCCGTTTTAAAGATGGGGTCTCTTACTCTCACCTCCCTGCCCACAGGGTTTGGGCTTTGTAATGGAGCTTGCAGCTCTCACCTCCCCGCCCACCTGAGGGTCCCCTCAGGCACCCCAGGGGTTTCTGGAGGAGGAAGGAGGAGCCCCCGGAAGTCCTTTGCTCAAGGTCACAATAGTCATTAGAGGGCAGAGCCTGGTCCCTCCCCCTCCCAGTTTTCCTGGACCTAGGTGCCCGCTTCTCCTAAGACCTTCGGGACAAGCATGTTTCTTCTCCTCTGGGATACTTTTCCTTTTTTCACATAATCATCTTCACTTTAGGAAATTAATGTTTTCCTTTAGGTGTTTTGGAATTTTTTTGTGAATTAAAGCCATCGCTAATATTGTTTACTAAATTTATTATTTTTATTTTCTCTATATTTATAATTTTCCCCTGAATCTTTGAGAGCCGTGGACTGCAGGAAGATGGCGCGCTTCTCTTCCAGGTATGAGCTAACCTTGAACTTGAATTCATTATCACTATAGACGGCTAGTTTAGAAAATTAAATTCCACACCTCTGATCTCATTTTGTTCCAACCTTAAAAGATCGTCAATAATGCTCTTTTCTTTTCTTTCTTTCTTTTTTTTTTTGTTTGTTTTGTTTTTCAAGGTATCTCTCTAGCCCAGGCTGTCCTGGAATTCACTCTGTTGTCCCAGGGTAGCCTCGAACTCACCGGGATCCTCCTACCTCTGCCTCCAAGTGCTGGGATTAAAGGCATGTGCCACCACACCCGGCTCTTTTTTTAACACACTCTCTCTCTCTCTTTTTCCTGAAAAACCTGGAACTTTGCCCTTACAATTATAGCTTACTTTGTCATTGGCTTTTTTAGCAATTTCAACCGCATTAATAGCTCTGCCTACAAAATGCTGTCCTACCCTTATGTAAACAGCATGAGAATTTCAGCAAATTAAGATTAAAAGTGTAGACAGATTCAATACTTATAAACCATGAAGAGTAACAAAAACGAAAAAACTTTGAACTGAAAATGTTTTAAATGACAGGTCTAAATGAAATTGTAAAACAAAACTCACCAATAACAAGGCCATGCAACCATTTGCTATTTATATAACTTGGAGGGGGGAGATGATCATGCCCAGGGTTTTGCATATGCTAAGCAGACACCCCATCACCCAGCTACCCCCCCAGCCACATAGCCATTTCCCTATGTGTTTATGAAAACTATGTACAGAGGACTTATCTGTAGGTTAAGCAAAATAGAAGATGAAAGGTTTATTCCTGCTTAAAATTATGTACATGTGGACTGGAGATATGGAGCTAAGGTGCTTGCCTGCAAAGCCAAAGGACCACAGTTCGATTCCCCAGGACCCAACTAAGCCAGAAGCACAGGGTGGCACATACATCTGGAGTTCAATTGCAGTGGCTGGAGGCCCTGGCATGCCCATTCTCTCTCCCTCCCTTCCTCTCTCTTTCTCCCTCTCAAATAAATAAAAAAAATATTTTTTAAAAATATGTACATGTAACCTTTAATCCACTACTCGGGAGGCAGAGGTAGGAGGACCGCCATGAGTTCGAGGCCACACTGAGACTGCATAGTGAATCCAGGTCAGCCGCGATTAGAGTGAGACCTAACCTAAAAAAATAAAAAGAGCTGGAGGGATGGCTTAGCTGTTAGCCAGATGTACAAGGGGGCACACGTGTCTGGAGTTCTAGAGGCTGGCCTCGAACTTACAGTGAAACTCTTTCTTACCTCTGCCTCACCAGGGCTAGGACTGAACGCTTGCATCTTAACACCCACCATGTTGTACCATCTCGTGATGGGTTTTGTTTTGTCGATCCAAAACATGTATTTGCTTCCTAGGGAGTATGAGCTAATTCTAAGACAGAGGCGTGACCACGGTTGGGGAACACAGATTGAAGTGACCCTGAGTTGATGTTTTGTTTTGTTTTGTTTTTACCAAGGAAGAGATTACAGGGGCTTTTTAATATTTTAATAATCACAGAATTAAACAAAAAATCAATGCAGCCAGGCCTGGTGGCACACACCTTTAATCCCAGTACTGGGGAGAAGAGGTAGGAGGATCACTGTGAGCTTGAGGCCAGCCTGAGACTACATAGAGACTTTCAGGTTAGAGTCAATGCATTGACCAAATCTTTTGATAGGGATATTAGATAGGCCAGATTATAGCAAAGCAGAGAAATATCTTTTCTTGGCTTCAGATGAAACTTTATAACATTCTTAACTTTGGGATTGATGGAAGCCATTGGTCTGTTATTACTACATTCTATTTGTTTTATCTGACAGCCAAGAAAAAAATGTTAGTTAGGTCAGGGCTGGAGAGATGGCTTAGCAGTTAAACGCTTGCCTGTGAAGCATAAGGACCCCGGTTCGAGGCTCTGTTCCCCAGGACCCACATTAGACAGATGCACAAGGGGGCGCACGTGTCTGCAGTTCGTTTGCAGTGGCTGGAGGCCCTGGCACGCCCATTCTCTCTATCTGCCTCTTTCTCTCTGTCGCTCTCAAATTAAAAAAAAAAAAGTTAGTCCAGACACAGGGGCCATTAAAGGGACTAAACGTACCCCAAAATAATTTTGGCTCTTAAGCTGCAACATTCCAGTCCTCCTCAATCACAAAGTCAGTTTGCAAAAATCTTCAACATAGATGAAATTGGACAGTGGGGGAGTGGAGGGAGCAGGGTGTCTGAGGAGGTGCCCTCTATTCACACATTTTGTTTTCTTGAGTTAACCACTTGTAAAAAGAGAAAGGTGATTGTTTTGTGTGTTTAATTTGCTTTGTTCTGCTAACTTCCCTAATTGGATGTCAATTTGCTTTTTCTAGTGTGGTTTTGATCATGGCCATTTCCAACCTGTTTGAATTGGGATTCCTTGCTGGTGAGAGAATTTTGTTCTTCTCTTGTTGTTTTGGGCTTTTTCAGCTTTGTTATACATCCCCCCCCACACACACACACACACATGGCCCGTAACTCCTGATACCTTGCTGATAGCTTGGCTTCCATCCCCCCACTCCTCGCCTGGCACCCAGTGCCATTATGCCCTGGCGAGGTTTTTGTTATTGGTTGTTTGGTTGATTTTTGTTGTTGTTGTTGGTTCTTTTTTGTTGTTGTTGTTTGTTTGTTTGTTTGTTTGTTTTTAGAGGGGGGGCTCACTCTGGCCCAGGCTGACCTGGAATTCACTATGTAGTCTCAGGATGACCTTGAACCCAGTATCCTCCTGCTCCTCCATACCTGTTTTTCTTCCTTTAAACAACAATCTATTTTGGTTTTTCATATATATATATCTGAGAGAAAGAGGCATAGAGAGAGAATGGGCATGCCAGGGCATCCAGCCCCTGCAAATGAACTCCAAGTGCATGCGCCCCCTTGTGCATCTGGCTCATGTGGGTCCTGGAGAATCGAACCTGGGTCCTTTGGCTTTGCAGGCAAACACCATAACTGCTAAGCCATCTCTCCAGCCTATTTTTACTTATTTATTTGAGAGAGGGAGAATGGGTGTACCCCCCTTTTGCATCTGGCTTACGTGGGTCTTGGGGAGTCGAACCAAGTCCTTTGACTTTGCAGGCAAGTGCCTGAACCGTTAAGCCATCTCTCCAGCCAATTTTTTTTGGTTTCTTGAGGCGCACCTGGAATTCACTTATGGAGTCTCAAGGTGGCCTCGAACTTTACGGCAATCCTCCTACCTCTGCCTTCCGAGTGCTGGGATTAAAGGTGTGCGCCACCACATCTGGCTAACAATCTTTTTTATGTGGCCTGGAATGTAGACTCCAGGAGTTGGTTTTGTCATTAAGGGTTGGACCACCGTGAACTGGCGCGTCCGTCTCTGGGAGACCTGGCCTTCAGAGAGGACAGCGCTCCATCCTTGGAGGAGCCTGAAGTTCGCATTCCCTCTTTCCAGTTTGTGCGATCCACCAGTATACAGAGCAGTAAGACCTCCTTGCCTTCAGTCACCTCTGTCCGAGCCCTTCACACGCTTCCTTAGTATTATTTTTAAAAATTAGTTTGTACATGTGAGTATCTCTTACTACTGTGAACAAGCGCTTGCCTGGCTTTACGTGGGTGCTGGGGAGTTGAACCAGGGCTGGCCGTCTTTGCAATGCCTTTAACCACTGAGCCACCTCCCAGCACCCTCTGTGTCATGTTAAACTTCAGCCCAAGAGAGGGTGGGTGAGTCTGCAGTTGGGGGTGCGCAGCTGTCGGGGATTGGGGTACAGAGGTGAATGACACAAGCATGTTTTCACCTCCCCGGAGCACGGTTTCTCTCGGCTGATCCCACTTCACATGGGAACCTAGGAGCCATTGCTGGTGGGAACATGGATGTGATTTCCCTGCTCCAAGGTCCCTGTAGCAAAACGAACGGAGTTGTTCAGTGAGGTTTTCAGATATAGGATACTGGGGGGATCGGTGAAGGCTGGGGTGCTAGGTGAGCCCCTTCTTAACAGAAAATGTCCTAGGCGTTTTGTCCCTTCCTCCACCTGCCTCAAGGCTTCTTCTTAACTTTTAGGCAAGTTGCTAAATAAAACCTGCTGCCTGAATGGAGGTACCTGCATCCTGGGGTCCTTCTGTGCCTGTCCCCCTTCCTTCTATGGACGCAACTGTGAACGGGACGTACGCAAGGAGTGAGTCACTGGAGGGAGAGGTAGGCGGGAAAGAGAGATGGGGATGTACCAATGGAAGTATTGTCCGCTTCTTCTTCTCAGGCGTTGTGGGTCCATCCCCCATGGCACCTGGCTGCCCAAAACGTGTTCCCTGTGTAGATGTTGGCACGGCCAGCTGCACTGCTTCCTGCAGACCTTTCTGCCTGGCTGTGGTAAGTAGCTCTTCCTCTTTGGTGAGTCCTTTCTGGTCACTCGTTCGTCCGAGGGATGCTAGTGAACCAGTGTGTCCCTCCTACCTACCTCCTGACCTGCTGGCCAACCTTCTGCTTGGAAAACAGCATGGGGGTTGGGTGTGGTGGCTCACGCCTTTTATCCCAGCGGATAGAAAGAGAGAGAGAGAGAGAGAGAGAGAGAGAGAGAGAATGGGCCCGCCCAGAGGCCTCCAGCCGCTGCAAATAAACTCCAGATGCATGCGCCACCTTGTGCATCTGGCTTACATGGGTCCTGAAGAATTGAACCTGGGTCCTTAGGCTTCTCAGGCTAGCAGCTTAACCGCTAAGCCATCTCTCCAGCCCAGTGAGTTTACAGGGACTTGATCAGAGTAAGAGAAGGAAAGGGAAAACAATAGGAAGTGCTCTTGCTCATGGGCAGGCAGGAGAAGGGAAAACCTGGTTTTGGTTTCTTGATGGTGTGTCTTGCTCTGTGGCCCAGGCTGGCCCAGAACTCACTTTGTCGTATAGACCTAGCTCAAACTCACGGCCGACCTTCGGCCTTCACCTCAGCGCTGGAATCACAAGCCTGTGCCAGCACACCAGGATTTACCAGTACTTTGACCTTGCCATTGTCCTCTAGGAACTTCTCCCTGGGTCCTAAAAGGTACCTGCTGGTTGGTTTCATCCTTTCCAGTTACTGATTTGAAAAAGACAGTGAGGGCTGGGGAGATTGCTTAGAGGTTAAAAGCGTTTGCTTGCAAAGTCTGGCAGCCCACGTTCAGTTTCCCCAGTACCCACATAAAGTCAGATGCGCAAAGTGGCACATGTATCTGGAGTTTGTTTGCAGCAGCAAGAAGCCCTGATGCACCCATGTTCATTCTCTCTCTCTCTCTCTCTCTCTCTCTCTCCTTGCAAATAAATAAAATATTGAAAAGAGAGAGAGAGAGATGAGGGTGCTGGGCATGGTGGCACACATCTTTGATACCAGCACTTGGGAGGATCGCCTTGAGTTCAAAGCCACCCTGAGACTATGTAGTGAAGTGATTCCAGGTCAGCCTGCCTGGGCTAGAGTGAAACTCGACCTCAAAAAAAAAAGGCTGGAGAGATGGCTTAGCGGTTAAGGCGCTTGCCTGTGGAGTGTAAGAATCCAGGTTCAACTCTCCAGGTCTCACATGAGCCAGATGCATAAGGTGGCACATGCATCTGGAGTTTGTTTGCAGTGGCTAGGGGCCCTGGCATGCCCATTCTCTCTCTCTCTCTAATGAATAAAGAAATAAGTATTTTTTAAGACAATTGAGGAGACCACTCAGTGGTTAGTGGTGCTTGCTTGCAAAGTCTGACAGCCCAGATTCAATTCCTCAGTACCATGTAAAGCCAAATACACCAAGTGGATATATACATCTGGAGTTTGTTTACAGTGGCAAGAATAAGAGTGGAGGGTTGGGCTGGAGAGATGGCTTAGCGGTTAAGCGCTTGCCTGTGAAGCCTAAGGACCCCGGTTCAAGGCTCGGTTCCCCAGGTCCCACGTTAGCCAGATGCACAAGGGGGCGCACACATCTGGAGTTCATTTGCAGAGGCTGGAAACCCTGGCATGCCCATTCTCTCTCTCTCCCTCTATCTGTCTTTCTCTCTGTGTCTCTTGCTCTCAAATAAATAAATAAAAAAATTTAAAAAAAAAAAAGAGTGGAGGGTTGTAAGAGACTTCTTCACATGGAGGCTGGGGTTTTCTGGCCCCGCATGTTCACAGGACTCTCGTGGTTGCCTCCGTTACTATCAGGAATGGAGTGTGTTCAATGCACGCAGGGAATGACTACAAAGCTTCCACAAGGGCAAGATGGACCTGCACAATCCATCAATAAAGAGGCCCTGTGTGCCTTCACTGTGGTAGTAGAAATGTGTGGTCCCCATAGACTCGGGCTTGAATCTTGAGTCTCCACAGAGGACGGCACTATCCGTGGGGGTGGATCTGGGGTGCAGCCCTAGGATGTGTAAAGCTTGAGCTCTTGCTCTTGGCGGGTTTTGGTGCCCGCTGGCTGTTTGGTGGCATCTCTCTGCTGTGGCCTGTGGAAGTGAGTCAGTTTCTTCCACACCGTCAATGGTGTTCCCCTGGATTTTGTAAGTCTGAAACAAATCCCTTCCTCCCATAAGCTGCTTCTGGTTGGACGTTTGTCTCAGCAATGTGAAGCTCACTGTGACATTTACCTACCAGGAGAGGGGGAAAAAAAAAACACCCAAGAAAGAGCTAAGTTTTCGTACATGTACATGATGTACTTTGTTCAGTCTCCTCCCATTATTACCCTGTCTCCTTCCTTCCTTCCTTTCTTTGTTTCTTTTCTTGTTATTTTAGAGGGGAGATGGGGAGAGAGAGAGAGAGAGAATTGGCACTCCAGGGCCTCAGCCCTGTGGTACTCATACTCCAGACGCTTGCGCCACCTAGTGGGCATGTGCGGCCTTGCACTTGCCTCACCTTTGTGCGTCTGGCTTAAGTGGGATCTGGAGAGTGGAACATGGCTCCCTAGGCTTCGCAGGCAAGCGGCCTGCCACTAAGCCATCTCTCCAGCCCTTCCCGTCTCCTTTCTACTGAACCTCTTCTTTTTCTCAACTAGACCCTCTTCTACTCTGATCTTTTTCCTTGTGTATTTGTGCGCCCATTGAGTTCAATTAGGGTTTCCGACATTAGCGTGGGTGAGGGGTCACTTACCAGAGCATGTACTGTAAGATTCCCGGGGGAGGGGGAATCTTCCGTGGTGGGAGACCCGCGCCCAAGAACCAAGACCGAGCCACTGGATGCAAAGGCAAGAGGCAGCTTTATTGTTTACACAGGCGCCTGCGGGCACTCCAGTCCTTTGAGAGGCTGAGCGCACCGGGCAAGGGGAAGGGTCTCTTTTTATAGAGTTAGGGAGAGCAGAAGCAGGTTTACAGAAGCAGAAGCATGATTTCAGTCCCAGCACTGGTTACTGGTTACTTATTAATAGACTTGGAGTGGTGGGGATCCCTTTTTTTGTTTTCTTCTCAGAAACATCCTGACAGGGTTATCTATAGTACATTAGGCGGGGTTAATGGTCATGCTATGGTCACAAGGTTGTCTGCCTGTCTGCATCTGGGGGGCTGTTTTGGGCTCCTGGTATTTTTCCATGGGTTTTACAGTACCACTTACTAATGGTCACACTGCTGCTTCAGAAAATATCTCCTGCTACCAACCCTACCAACCAATCACTCCTCAGGATGGGATGGGGGCCACTTACGCCCTCCTCCTGCACCCGTGATCGGGCGCTGATGGGCTTCGTATCATGCAGATCACATTCAGGTAATGACCGTCGCTATGATGTCGGAATTGCAGTAGCCATGTCATGCTGTGACCATTTTTGCTGAAAGCTCTTCTGAGGGGGAGTAGTGGGTGTCATGCAGTCAGTACCACTGATCCCATGAGCACTTTGACATCAAATGTTGGATCCAGGCTGGGTTTTGGATCTTGTAGATAAAGCCACGGACGCAAGGCAGTTGGGTCAGCAGGATAAACTGCTGGAGAGATTTTCTTTCATAACTAAGTGTCTCTACCTTCCAGGGGGCCATGTGACGGACGATCACCTCAGAGCTTCCAGGATGACAGAATTAGCGCCATCAGTGCCAACCACCTTGATGCTGGCCTGTGCCGGTCTTTCTATCCAAAGTTACTATTAATAGACATTTGCCTTTTTTCTAGGCAAGCAAGTGTAGGTGTTGTATAAATTTCATGACCAGTAAAGGCCACTTTTCCAGTGTCCTAAAATGCACACATTTCCATACGGGTCCCTAACACTTACTGAAGACACCCAGGACGTCACCTCTGTCCTGCTTGCCCAATAAAAAGCACCTATTTTTTCTTTCTGGCTACGCTGGTGGTGAGAGCCTCACACACAGTTAACACTCCAACACTGAGCCCCACCCCCAGCCTAAAAACGACTTTTTCTGCAAAAACGAGAACCTGTCCTCTGCCTGATTGGAGCTGGGCATCTGGCTTCAGCGCCCCAACCCACAGGCCTGTGCAGTTGATAATCACTTCTGCACCTCCTCCAAAGACTCCACCTTCCGCTGGACGAACTTCACTCCCCTCTCAGTTAACCGCTCTGTCGGCCACTGCAAATATGCCTTCTCCTCCAGAATTAGGCTTGTGTGGAACCAGCCATAGCTATAATCAGGGAACATGTCCAGTTCTCTGGGAGTCAGCTCCCGAAATCCCAGAACTGTGTCTTTCCAGAAAGGTTCCTGAACTGTGTCATGGAAGAGATTGTCTTTTGTTTGTTTGTTTTGTTTTTTTGGCTTGGCTTGGAGACAACAACCCACAATTCTCTAAGTTAGAATCCCGTCCAGCAGGGGGGAGCTGCTTTCATTGCTGACTGTAGTGGTCAGTCTCACCTGGAGGAAGGGGTTTAGTTCCAGCATTTAGGGAGGTAGAGGTGGGAGGATCCTCTGTGAGTTTGAGGTCAGCCTGGGCTAGGGTGAGACCCTACCTCGAAAAACCCAAATAAATAAACAGCTCCCCCAGGGGTTTCATCAGTGGCAGAAGAAACTGTTTCCATATATCCAAGCAGAGAAAAACAACCAAACAGCAGCAAAAAAAAGGACCCCCACAGCTCAGACTGCTGTCTATACCTTTGGGCTGGATCCTAGGATCTGCCCCCAGTGACACCTCCTCCAGCCGGGTAGCTGGAGACCCAAGTTACAAGCTTTAATAAAACACCTGAGTTGGGGCTGGAGAGATGGCTTAGTGGTTAAGGCATTTGTCTGTGAATCCTCGGGACCCATGTTCTATTCCCCAGTACCCATGTAAGCCAGATGCACAAGGTGGTGCATGCACCTGTAGTTTGTTTGCAGTGGCTGGAGGCCCTGATGAGCCCATTCTATCTGCCTTTCTCTCCAATAAATAAAATATATGTTTTTTGAGTGGCTGGAGAGATGGCTCAGGGATTAAGGGGCTTGCTGAAACACCCAAGGACCCAAGTTCCATTCCCTAGTACCCATGGAAAGACAGATGTACAAGGTGGTGCATGCATCTGGAGTTTGGTGGCAGTGACTGGTGTGCTCATTCTTTATCTGTCTCTTTCTCTCTCTCTCAAATGAATAAAATATTCAAAAATAAAATACCTGAGCCTATGAGGACATACATTCAAACTATCACACTGGAATTTAGCCTTTTGAGGACACTCTGGACTTTTTTTTTTTTTTTTTTTTTTTTGAGGTAGGGTCTCACTCCAGCCCAGGCTGACCTGCAATTCACTATGGAGACTCAGTGTGGCCTTGAACTCACTGTGATCCTCCTACCTCTACTCCCCAAATGCTGGGATTAAAGGTGTGTGCCACCACACCGGGCTTCCGGCTGGAAATTCTTTTTTTGTTTTTTTTGTTTTTATTTTTAAAATTTGCCTTAGTTATGCTGTTTATTTTTATTTATCTGAGAGCGACAGGCAGAGAGAGAGAGAGAGAAGGGGAGCACCCTTGCCATGGCCTCCAGCCACTGCAAACGAACTCCAGAAGCGTGCACCCCCTTGTGCATCTGGCTAATGTGGGTCCTTGAACTCACTGCGATCCTCCTACCTCTGCCTCCGAGTGCTGGGATTAAAGGCGTGCGCCTGGCTGGACGTCCTTATTCTGGGAAGAAATGCATCTACAGCTGTACAAAGAAAGGCACGTGCCCTTGCTTTCTCGTAGCCCATGAAGAAGCTGCTCTGAAACCAGGGTGTGCTGAAGGTAGAGGTGGCCTTACAACCCTTGCTCCACACGTGAGTAAAAGGAGACTTTAGGATGGTTAAGTGGGTTTCCGCGGTTAAGTCCCTCTGCTTCTGGACTCTCCCAGCCCCCCCCCAGCCTGCCTCGGGGATACTCCTTGCTCATCATCCAAGGGGACAAAAAGCCTTAACCAGCAGGAGAGGGGTTAGGACGCTGGAACTATATAGTGGAAAGACTAATGACATAGGAGCCTGGAGGGAAGGGGGGGTGCTGAGGGACTAAGGGGATCCTCCAGTTAAACCATCGGCATCCCCCGTGTCCAGCAGCAGTTGTGGTGACATGGATGGTCACACACAGACCGAAGACGACGGCCCCACCGCGAGCTGTGCAAGTTTGGCTCACTCACCAGTGGGGACAAGGACTCCAACCCCACTGTCCCTCAGTCTCTCCACTGCTCTACAAAGCCAGCATCAGGGGTGGCCTGAGGGTTTCTCCCATGGGCAGCCGCGCCCTTCACGAGCTTTGTCCCTTGGAACCCAGAGACGTGACTGGGCAGATGTGACTGGGCTCAGCAGCCTCGTTTGGAGTGCCTGGAAAGGCCTCAAAAGTCCCTGGACCCAAAATAATCTCCCCAAAAGTACTGCCAACGAATCTTCCCCGCTCTCATTTTTCTTCAGAGAATGACCTGGAAGGTTCCCGAAGGCAGGCTGGTGTAATCCAGGCAGCTCACTAACCGCGTCCACCTGCGCTGCTGAGCCTGCGGGGGGGGGCTGCTCTTCCAATGAGCGTCGGCTCCACTGGGGGCTTGGAGAAGGTCAGGCCGAGAGATGCACAAGCCCAGGCTCTGTCCATTCTGCAGCGCCTGTCCTTTCTCCCAGCTGGTGTTTGATGTTTAACGAGGTCCTTGAAAACAAATCTGCACCAGGGGGAGGAATTTCCAGTTCCCGGGAGGTCATGCACCACATTGCAGCCCTGATGTCACAAAAAAAAAAAACAACTTTATTTTAGTCAGGCGTGGTGGCGCACGCCTTTAACCCCAGCTCTCAGGAGGCAGAGGTAGAAGGATCGCCGTGAGTTCGAGGCCACCATGAGACTACGTAGTGAATTCCAGGTCAGCCTGGGCTAGACAGAGATCCTACCTTGTTTTTCAATTCACTCTGCAGTCTTAGGGTGGCCTGGAACTCATGGCAATCCTCCTACCTTGGCATCTCAGGTCCTGGGATTAAAGGAGTATGCCACCACACTAGCAAGGGTTTTATTTATTTATTAGTAGTACTTTTTCTTTTTAGTTTTTTCAGATAGGGTCTTACCCTAGCCCAGGCTGACCCAAAATTCACTATGTAGTTGTAGGGTAGCCCTGAATTCACGGTGATCTTACCTCTGTCTTCGAGTGCTGGGATTAAAGGTGTTTGCCAGCATACCCAGCCTATTTATTTATTTTCAAGCAGAGAGAGATACGGGAGGAAGAGTGAGAGAGAATGGCATGCCAGGGCCTCTTGCCATTGCAAATGAACTTTAGATGCATGCTCTACCTTGTGCATCTAGCAGCCCTTTTTTTTTTTTTTTTTTTTGGAGGTAGGGTCTCACTGTGGCCCAGGCTGACCTAGAATTAACTATGTAGTCTCAGGGTGGCCTCAAACTCCTGGCAATCCTCTTACCTCTGTCTCCAAAGGGCTGGGATTAAAGGCATGCACCACCATGCCTGGCTGAACATCTTTTTTTTTTAATACTGTTTTTACATTTCCAGTGACTATGAAGTGCTGGGATAGCTAATGTCTTGTGTAAAGCATTCTAAGGTCCTGGAGGGAATGGAGGTCAGGCCATGGAACAGTAGGAAGAAACTATTGTTAGTTAATAGGAAGGCTGGGCCATCTTTCCTGGGAAGGCTTTTCCTGGTCAGTCTTCACCAGGAAAAAACCTTCAAGTGAAGGCTGATGATGCCGTGCGACTCGCATAAATTCTCCATGTGTCACAAGATGAACGTGACTAGGGCTGAGGATGCAGCTCAGTGCTGGCCTAGCATGCATGAAGCCCCGGGTTTGTTCTCCAAACCCCACAGAGAAGCGGATGCAGAAGCCAGGCGTGGTGCACACGTTAATCCCAACACTTGGGAGGATCACTGTGAGTTCCAGGTCAGCCTGAGACTACATAGTGAAGTCCAGGTAAGCATGGACTAGAGCAAGACTCTACCTCATAAAACCAAACAAATTACAAAAAAAGAAGAAGAAGAGCACAGCTGGAGAGATGGCTTAGGGGTTAAGGTGCTTGCCTGGAAAGCCAAAGGACCTTGGTTCGATTTCCCAGGACCCACGTAAACCAGATGCACAAGGTGGCACATGTATCTGGAGTTCATTTGCAGTGGCTGGAAGCCCTGGTATGCACCCATTCTCTCTCTCTCTCTCTCCCTCTTTCCCTCTCTCAAATAAATAAAAATAAAATATTAAAAAACAACACTGGAGTCAGGTGTGGTGACACATGCCTTTAATCTCAGCACTCAGGAGGGGAAGGTAGGAGGATCTCCATGAGTTCGAGTCCAACCTGAGACTCCATAGTGAATTCCAGGTCAGCCTGGGCTAGAGTGAGACCCTACCTTGAAAAGCCAAAGCCTAAGGACCAAGATTCAATTCCCCAGTACCCACATAAACCAGATGTACAAGGTGGCACATGCATCTGGAGTTTGTTTGCAGTGGCTGAAGGCCCTGGTGCACCCATTCTCTCTTTCTTTCTATATCTGCCTCTTCTTTCTCAAATAAATAAAAACATTTTTAAAACATGACAACTGCACTTGTAAATGTATTGCTAAGTGCATATGCAAGGAAAGGAAATCATCAGGAGCCAAAAACAAACAAAAACAAAACAAAGAAAAAAATAGAGAAGAAAAGTATGCCTGGGAGAAAATAAAGACAATATAAGGATTGGAGGGCACTAGGTGGTGCACACTTTTTGAATTCTATTTTTTTTTTTTTTTTTGAGGTAGGGTCTCACACTAGCCCAGGCTGACCTGGAATTCACTGTGGAGTCTCAGGGTGGCCTCGAACTCACTGCGATCCTCCTACCTCTGCCTCCCGAGTGCTGGGATTAAAGGCGTGCACCACCATGCCCAGCTTGCATGCGCTCTCTCTCTCTCTCTCTCTTTTTTTTTTTTGGTGGTGGGGAGGTAGGGTCTCACTCTAGCCCAGGCCAACTTTTAATTGCAGCACTCGGTAGGCAGAGGTAGGAGGATCACCATGAGTTCAAGGCCACCCTGAGATTCCATAGTGAATTCCATGTCAGCCTGGGCTAGAGTGAGACCCTACCTCACAACACGAAAGAAAGAAAGAAAGAAAGAAAGAAAGAAAGAAAGAAAGAAAGAAAGAAAGAAAGAAAGAAAGAGATCTGAGCAAGGTTGAAAGGCAATTCTTGCATTTCAGCTGTGAAGGAAGGAAGGATCTTCATCAGGACAGAGGTGTCTCAAAGAGCCACCACCAAAGGCCAGAGATGCCCTTCCTGCGAGCTCTGTTGTACCCGCAGGAGGCCGGGCTACCCCTGGAACCAGCTTCCACTCAGGGTCCAAGCCCAGCCAGACAGTCCGCTTCCTTACAAATCGCTGCTTCACAAAGTCGCATCTGTGAAGCTGGTGGTCAGACCATGTTCCCATGTTCCTGTGGCTGAATCAAGCCTTGATGTTCAGCATTCCTGGTTTGCAGGCTGATCGCCCTCACACTGGCCATGTTTTGCTTGGCCCGTTTGGTGAAAGGCTTTTGGAAAAAAAAAAAAGCCTGGTTGTTATCTGTAGCAGGACAGTCCTTTGTTTATGCTATTTGTTTCATTTTCTCCTCCACCATAATGTCTAAAGACTCGGCTCTCGGTGCCAAGCGTTCATGCTGTGCTGAATTCAAATATTCCAAATATTCCCAAATGGAACTTGCTCTTGAATTTTCCTTCATCATTTTAGGACAACCCATGGCAACAATTGAAGCAGGATAAATCCCCTATTTCTTTTTTATTTAATTTTTCAATTCAATTTTTATTTATTCATTTGAGAGAGACAGACAGAGAAAGAGGCAGAGTGAGAGACAGAGAGAGAGTGGGCGCGCCGGGGCCTCCAGCCACTGCCAACGGACTCCAGATGCATGCACCCCCTTGTGCATCTGGCTAACGTGGGTCCTGGGGAATCAAGCCTCGAACCGGGGTCCTTAGGCTTCACAAGCAAGCGCTTAACTGCTAAGCCATCTCTCCAGCCCCCTATTTCTAACAAGGAAGAAAATGCAGTGAAAACATCAGTGATAATAATAGACGTGTCTCCATCTGCCAGGGTCCCCTCTGGCACAAGAGCATCGCAGACAGCCAAATCAAGGTATTTTCCAGATGCTCTGCCTGCCTGATGGGTATTTTACCAGACTTCAACGGCCAAGGCCTTACCTTCTGTCCTGCTTCCAAGGACTGTGTTAGCCACCCGGCTCTTACAGGTACCCTACTTGGCCAGGCAGAACTCAAGAAGAGAGTCATTGGAAACTTTAGCTCAGACTTTCTCCTAAGTCCACTAAATCGGACTAACCCAGGGATACCTGTGACTATAAACCAAACAAGCAACATGCAATTCTGGATTGTTCCCATGGCTCACTTCAAAGTAACACAGGAAGGGGCTGGAGAAATGGCTTAAGTTAAGGCGGTTTGTCAGCAAAGCCTAGGGACTGGGGTTGCACCCCCCAGGACCCACGTAAGCCAGATGCACAAGGTGGCACATGCATCTGGAGCTCTTGCAGTGGCTGGAGGTTCTGGTGCTCACATTTTCTCTCTCTCTCTCTAATAAGTAAATATATATATTAAAAAAAAATTTTTTTTAAGTTGATGTAGCCGGGCATGGCGGCACACGCCTTTAATCCCAGCACTTGAGAGGTAGAGGTAGGAGGAATGCCATGAGTTCAAGGCCACTCTGAGACTACATAGTAAATTCCAGGTTAGCCTGAGTTAGAGCAAGACCCTACCTCGGAGGAAAAAAAATAAAACAAACAAGCGAACAAAAAATCTGATGTAGGCACTATGGAGATGTTTGCCTCTTCTCCAACCCTCAACATGTGCTTACCATATGCCCAGCAGCCTAGCTCTCTGCTATTTGTACCAGAGAAGTGAAGACTTACACGCACATATAAACCTGACAATGAATGGCTCGTGGCAGCGTGGCAAGAGCGCCGAATCAGGGCTGGAGAGATGGCTTAGCGGTTAAGCGCTTGCCTGTGAAGCCTTAGGACCCCAGTTCGAGGCTCTATTCCCCAGGACCCACGTTAGCCAGATGCACAAGGGGGCGCACACGTCTGGAGTTTGTTTGCAGTGGCTGGAGGCCCTGGTGCACCCATTCTCTCTCTCTCTCTGTCACTCTCAAATAAATAAATAAAAATGAACAAAAGAGCACCGAATCAGAACCAAGCAGGGCGTTTTTCAGTGGGTGACTCGGCTCAGCTGTGGTGCGGTCTCACCATGCAGTCAGCAAGAAGGCGCAAGCTGCTGATATCCACATTTGGATGGGTGTCCAGGAAGTGACAAAAGCCAGCCTCAAAACATTACGACATTACATGTTTTGGGCTGGAGAGAAGGCTCTGCGGTTGAAGGCACTGGTTTGCAGAGCCTGATGGCCCAGATTCGATTCCCCGGGGCGGGAGCCAGCCCCAGCTGGAGTGGGGTCCTCGAAGGACCTGCGGAGTCACGGGGGGAAGAGTGAGAGACACCAGGTTGCTGTTTCAGGCGTCTCTGCCATCTTCAAAACTTGTGTTTTGTTTATACTACTACAGAACAAAAGCAGCCTTGTTTTCCAGAAAATATCAAAACACTCAATTCTCAGAAAAAAAAAAAAAATCAGCAAAGTTCTAGACGGACTGTTCCATGCCAAAAGGCCATTCTTCTAACTTTCTTATACATTCCTTGCAGCCCAGTTTAGCAAAGTATTTATTAACCTGTTTGGTTAAAGATTTCTATTGTTCTCTGGATAACAAACACCAAGCAGGGCCTGATGGAGCAAGCCTTTCCAAGAAGGGCAATGAACTATAGCGTGCTGTTTTCCATTCTTTTTTTGTTTGTTTGTTTGTTTTTCGAGGTAGGGTCTCACTCTAGCCCAGGCTGACCTGGAATTCACTATGGAGTCTCAGGGTGGCCTCGAACTCATGGCAATTCTCTTACCTCTGCCTCCCGAGTGCTGGGATTAAAGTCATGCGCCACCATGCCCGGCTCGTTTTCCATTCTTATTCACTACATGACCTGAGTTCTCATCACAAATTCCGTGCATAGAGTAGAGGTGGTCAGTAGGGTCAGGAAGCCTAAATGCATTTGCCTTAGCTCCTCGAGGTGGACTTGGGAATTTCTGGTATTGTAATGGGAGGGTCAAGTAATTCTTTTTCCTGTTACTTTGCAAAGAACTCCTTATTAGTCATATTCTTATATTTATCTAGGGAGCATAAGTCTGTACAAATGATTTTAGTTTCAATTTCTTTCAGTCCTCTTGTTTCCCTACATCAAGGCACAGTTTGAGTTTCCTTTTCTTGAAAGCCTAAAAAGGACAGGAGTGCTATTCCTAATAAGAAAACCAAACACAGGGAAGTGAATGGTTTCAGCTCCATCATGAAGTTCCAGCCAAGTGGAAACCTCCTCCTAGTGGGGACCATGTCAAACGGCAGGCAGGAGCAACGTTGCCTCCACCACCCCAGCACCCACATAACAACAGATGCACAAAGTGGCACATATATCTAGAGCTCATTTGCAGCAGCTGGAGGACCTGGCATGCCCATTCCTTCTCTCTGTCTCCCCCTCTCTTTCTCTCTCTGCTTGCAAATAAACTTAAAAAATATTACCATATAGCTGGGCATGGTGGCAAATGCCTTTAATCCCAGCACTCGGGAGGCAGAGGTCGGAGGATCGCCGTGAGTTCGAGGCCACCCTGAGACTACATAGTGAATTCCAGGTCAGCCTGGGCCAGAGTGAGACCCTACCTTAAAAAATCAAAACAAAACAAAACTATATATATATACACACACGCACCACTTATGCGAAATTCAGAGATAGGGAAGAAATGAGTGGTTCCCAGATGACGTAGAAGCAGGATGGGCAGCAGTGACGGTAAAAGGGGAACAAGGACCCTTGAGACAGGCTAGGTCTGCTCTCCCAGCAGGAGGAGGACAGATCTATCTATACACACGATGTAGTACAGGCACCTCCTCCCCACTCACACATACCCACCACCCGTGAGGCCGATAAACCAGCAGCTCTGTGAGAAGCGCTAGCATCAGGTCCCTGGTCTGGACGCTGGTCACTTTCCTGGGCTCACACGACAACGGGGCTTCCCTGCGCATTTCTTTGCTACTTCTTGTGAATTTCTTGTGGCTTTATGTGAGCTCTGGGGAATTGAACCTGGGAGGGCAGACTTTAACTGTTGAGCCATCTCTCTAAACGCCCCACTTCTAGCGAGCTTTCTTTCTTTCTTTCTTTCTTTTTTTGTTTTGTGAAACTTTAAACTATTTTTATTTATTTGCAGAGGTTGGGGGAGAGGGGGGCTATGGTGGACCAGGACCTCTTGTCATTGCAGACAAACTCCAGACACATTTGCCACTTTGTACATCTGGTTTTTTGTGGGTACTGGAGGATCAAACCTGGACCAGTAGATTTTGCAAGCAAGTACCTTTAACAGCTGAGCCAATTGCCCAACTCCTGAGTTTCTAACTATTCCAAAAGAAAAAATAAAAATAAAAAATAAATAAACAGCCCCAGGGCCAGGTGTGGTGGCACTTGCCTTTAATCCCAGCACTCTGGAGGCAGAAGTAGGAGGATCGCCATGAGTTCGAGGCTACCCTGAGACTACATAGTGAATTCCAGGTAAGCCTGGGCTAGACTGAGACTCTACCTTGAAAAACCAAGAAAAATAAAATAAAAATAAAAATACAACTAAGGGTTGGAGAGATGGCTTAGCGGTTCAGGCACTTGCCTGTGAAGCCTAAGGACTTAGGTTTGATTTCCCAGGACCCACGTAAGCCAGCTGCACAAAGTGATGCATGTGTTTTGAGTTAGTTTGTTGTGGCTAGAGACCCTATTGTACCCGTTCCCTCTATCTCTCTCATACGTAAGTAAAACTAAAAACAAGTAAGCTTAAAAAATAAATAAGTAAGCTGGGTATAGTGGCGCACACATTTAATCCGAGCACTCAGTTCAAGGCCTCCCTGAGGCTACATAGTTAATTCCAGGTCAGCCTGGACCAGAATGAGACCCTACCTAAAAAAAAAAATAGTAATACAAAAATACAGCCGACACACTCCTTGGAAGGACACGAAGGGCATTTTAATTAAGAAGTCCTTCTCGTGGGCTGGAGAGATGGCTTAGCGGTTAAGCACTTGCCTGTGAAGCCTAAGGACTCCGGTTTGAGGCTCGATTCCCCAGGACCCACATTAGCCAGATGCAAAAAGGGGGTGTATGCATCTGGAGTTCATTTGCAGGCTGGAGGGCCTGGCGCGCCCATTCTCTCTCCCCCCCCCCCTCTGCCTCTCTGTCTGTCACTCTCAAATAAATAAATAAAAATAAACAAACAAAAAAGATTAGAAGAAATCCTTCTCGCTTTGATGTCTTCAACTGTAAAACAGTCCCTGGTGGCCAATCCCTGCTCCCAGTCAGGGAGGACTAATGAGATTTTGAGGTGTCATCACCCAGCTCTGTGCATGGATTAAGGGGTTCAAAGAGCAACATGTCTCCATAAATCATCCTGTAAGGTGACCCCCCAAAGTGTGACTCGTCACGCCACCCAGAGCTCCTTTACCCCCAGCGGTGGAGGGCGATTTCTGCTTGCTGCTCTGAGGATTCCCGGCCTCACGTAATCCAGACCGCGGTCCAACCCTCGGCTCTGCATCCAGCCAAGTCATGGCCCCTGCAGGGCCTGCCAGCCCCGAAGCTCCCCCGGCTGGGGTGGGCAATGGGAACAAGGGAAGAGGGACTATTTTTCACCACCATGGTTTGGAAAGAGATCCCTGTGATTCCACTATTAATTTGGTCCCTGTCACCTTGACAGGCCCAGGCATTTCGGTAAGTCCCCAACTCCATGTATAAAAGGCAGAGGGAGAGAGACGCTGAGGGTTCAGAAGCGGTAGAGCTGAGGGACACAGCTGCAACATCTGCCTCCTTTGCACCACACTGACACAGCACAGAGACATCTCAAAGGTAAACGGTTAGTCCTACTCGTCGGAGGGGAAGGGAACTGGACATACGCCTTGTAAGCCTGTGGTTTCCAGCTGGGATGCGCCTATCCCTTTAAATCTCAACCCACATTCCAGCGTGTCTTTTTCTTTTCTTTTCTTTTTGGCTTTTCCAGGCTGACCTGGAATTCACTATGGAGTCTCAGGCTGGCCTCAAATTCATAGCAATCCTCCTACCTCTGCCTCCCCAGTGCTGGGATGAAAGGCCTGTGCCACCACGCCTGGCCTAAAACTACCTTTTCACATCTGATTAGCAATGGCTTAGTAGTCTTTATTTCACCTATTCATTTATTCATTCGCTCACTCACTCCTTCATTCATTCACTGAGGCAGGGTCTCATGAGGTAGACTCAAGCTGGCTTTTTTTTTTTTAATTTAAATTTTATTTTTTTTTAAATTTACTTGAGAGAAATAGGCAGGGAAAGAGAGAGAGAGAGAATGGGCTCACCAGGGCCTCCAGCCACTGCAAACTCCAGATTCGTGTGTCCCCGGTGCATCTGGCTTACATGGGTCTTGGGGAATTGAACTTGGGCCCTTTGGCTTTGCAGGCAAGCACCTTAAACACTAAGCTATTTCTCAGGCTGGATTCTGACTCACGATCCTCCTGCCTTAGTCTTCCAACTAGCCAGATGGTAGGAGTGCACCACCATGCCCACACTTAACTCAGGAATCATTATTTTGAGGCAGGGTCTCACTATGTCATCCTGGCAGGCCTAGAACTCATTACGTAGACCATGTTGGTCTTGAACTTGCTGCCTCGGCCTCCTGAGTGCTAAGGTTACAGGTGTGTGCCACCAGATCGGCCTCAATTTAGAATTCTGTTTGTTTGTTTATTTTTGGAGGCAGGGTCTTGCACTAGCCCAGGCTGACCTGGAATTCACTATGTAGTCTCAGGGTGGCCTTGAACTCATGGCAATCCTACTTCTGCCTCCAGAGTGCTGGAATTAAGGGCATGCACCACCATACCCAGCTTTTAGAGTTTTTTTTTTTTTTTTTTTTTTTGAGGTAGGGTCTCACTCTAGCCCAGGATGACCTGGAATTCACTATGGAGTCTCAGGGTGATCTTGAACTCATGGTGATCCTCCTACCTCTGCCTCCTGAGTGCTGGGATTAAAGACATGCATCACTACCCCCAGCTAGAAATATTTTTTAATTAATTAATTAATTGTTTAAGAGAGAGAGATTATGGGCACAACAGGGACTGTTGCCACTGCAAATGGCCTCCAAACAAACGCACCACGTTTGTGCATCTGGCTTTATGTGGGTCCTGGAGAATGGAACCCTGGTTGGCCAGGCTCTGCAAGGAAGTGACTTTCAACACCGAGCAATCTCCCTATCTCCCAACTTAGAAATCTTAGAGGGGCCCTTGGCATATTGAATGATACAATTAAATGATGCATTCAAACAACTTGAACTGTAAGAAAGCAAGAACTCAGAGCCCGCGTTCATGTCAAGAGGCTCAGGTAAAGACAGAAATGCAGGAAAACACAACAGTGCCCACTGGCTGTGAGGCGAGCGCCTCGGGAAGCCAGTGGCCTGCAGACCCCTCTCGCAGAGACACCCCCCCCCCCCCGCCGTGGCGGCGTCTCAGGAGGGCGGGCCTCTTCCCAGGCCAGGCTTTTTCAACTACATAATGCACGTGGATCTTCTGAGGGTAAAGTTAAACTGTAGGCTCTGATTCTGATTTTGATCTTGATAAATTATGCATCTGTCCCAACTTCTCAGTGACATGGAAGCTGCTGGAACATGAGCTAGCTGGGTAGCCAGGATCCGTGGTTGGAGGGGGGTTATGGTTAAAGGAACTTTCTTTCTTTCTTTTTTTTGGGGGGGGGGTCCAGGTAGGGTCTTGCTCTAACCCAGGCTGACCTGGAATTTACTATGTTGTCTCAGGGTGGCCTTGAACTCATGACAACCTTCCTGCCTCTGCCTCCCTAGTGCTGGGATTAAAGGTGTGTGTACCAACACACCCGCTAAACTCTATTTTCTGACCTGCTTGGTGCCACCTGTCTTCATTAATCAGCTTTACAGTAAGTCACAAGGGTCCCCCAACTTCATTCAGTTTTAAAAGTGCTTTAACCAGGCGTAGTGGCGCACGGCTTTAATCCCAGCACTCGAGAGGCAGAGGTAGGAGGATCATTGTGAGTTCAAGGCTACCCTGAGACTACATAGAGAATTCCAGGTCAGCCTGGGCTAGAGTGAGACCCTGCCTCAAAAAAAAAAAAGTGCTTTAGTTGCTCTGGTTCTGTTTCCTTTCACATACAAATTTGAGAATTAGCTTGCCTGGATCTACTTTTAAAAATTCAGGCTTGACATGGTGGCACTCGCCTTTAATCCCAGTGCTTGGGAGGCAGAAGTAGGAGGATTGTCATGAGTTCCAGACCAGCCTGAAACTATATAGTGAATTCCGGGTCAGCTCAGGATAGAGAAAGACCCTACCTCAATATAAAAAAAATTAATAATAATAATAAGTAAAAAAATAAAAAGGGAATGGGTGTGCCAGAGTCTCTAGCCACTGCAAACTCCAGATGCATTTGCCATTTTTTGCATCTGGCTTTACATGGTACTGAGGATTTGAACCCAGTGTCAGGCTTGGTAAGGAAGTGCCTTAACCACAGAGCCATCTCTCCAGCCCCCAATTTTTAAAATTACTCGTGTGTGTGTGTGTGTGTGTGTGTGTGTGTGTTTGTACATGCACACGTGCATACTTCTGTTTCCCTTCTGGCCTTGGCAGTCAATGTCCGCATGCTGGGATTACCGAAGCCCAGCATGGCTTCCAGCTTTTTACGCGGTGTCTGGAAACCCACCTGGGGTACTCCAGCTTGAGTGGTGAGCACGTTATCCACTGATCCATCTCCTTAGCCTTTCTAGGGAATTTTTTTTTTGAGTCATTTCTTTTTTGTTTTCCAAGGTAGGGCCTCACTCTAGCCCAGGCCGACCTGGAATTCACTATGTAGTCTCAGGGTACCCTCGAATTCACGGCGACCCTCCTACCTCTGCCTCTCAAGTGCTGGGGAGTCATTTGGTTTTAGTGTGTTGTTGAAAACAGTGCATTCTGCTGTTGTTGGGTAGAGCGTTCTGTAAATTACACTTTGATCTAGTTGGTTGATTGTAAGGTTCAGGAGTGACCATGATCATGAGGACCACTCGGAGGCAAACATGGAAGCTTTTATTTGGAAAAACACAAGCTGCCAGGACTGACTCTTAAGAGTGGAACAGTCAGTTTGGGATGACAGAGTGTGCAATATAAAGCTCTTCAGCTGGGGGAAAGTGAGGAAGGGGGAAGTAAAGAAAAGCTTTCTTTAGGGAGATCTGAGATAGCCCAGGTATAACACCAGGACAGTAACCATGTGACCTGAGAGACAAGGGGCAGGAAACCTAGGCCTGGGGCATTGTTAGGCAAGGAAGGGATAATGGCTGGGTGGTTCCTTGAAGAATGTGGATGAGGGCTGGAGAGATAGCTTAGCGGTTAAACACTTGCCTGTGGACCTCAGTTCGAGGCTCGGTTCCCCAGGACCCACGTAAGCCAGATGCACAAGGGGGCTCATGTGTCTGGAGTTCGTTTGCAGTGGCTGGAGGCCCTGATGCACCCATTCTCACTCTATCTGCCTCTTTGTCTCTGTGTCTGTCTGTGTCAAATAAATAAATAAATAAAAATATATTTTTAAAAAAGAATGTGGATGGCCCACTTCCCTATGTCTCTTGTTCTCTTGCTGTCCTCCGTGACTACATCTTGTCCTGACCTAACAGTTGATGACTGATGACATGTATTTTTTTTTCTATATCCATGACTTGCTCTCAGCTTTGAGCTATGTTCTCTCTACTAATCCTTCTTTGTTTTTTTTTTTTTTTTTTTTTGTCTTGTCTTGTTTTTTGAGGTGGGGTCTTGCTCTAGCCCAGGCTGACCTGGATTTCACTATGTAGTCTCAGGGTGGCTTCGATCTCAATGGCGATCTTCCTACCTCTGCCTCTCGAGTGCTGGGATTAAAGGCACGTGCCACCATGCCCAGTTTACTAATTCTTTGTTTTTTTTTTTTTTTTTTTTTTTTGGTTTTCCGAGGTAGGGTCTCACTCTAGCTCAGGCTGACCTGGAATTCACTATGTATTCTCAGGGTGGCCTCAAACTCTTGGAGATCCTCCTACCTCTGCCTCCCGAGTGCTGGGATTAAAGGCGTGTGCCACCACACCCGGTTTACTAATTCTTTTGATTGTCCAGAGAGGAGAAATTCAGTTTTCAGCAGCACTGTAGATTTCTCTAGTTCCCCTCTCCAGTTCTTAAAAAAGAAAAAAAAATTAAAAAAAATATATTTAGAGAGAGAGAGAGAATGAGCACTCCAGAACCTCTAGCCACTGCAGATGGAACTCCAGACGCATGGGCCACCATGTGCATCTGGCTTACGTGGGTACTGGAGAATTGAACCTGAGGCTTTGCAGGCAAGCCCCTTAACTGCTGAGCCATCTCTCCAGCAACCCCTCTCCAGTTCTGTCCGGGTTTGGTGGTGTGCTTTGAAGCTCTGTCTGTGTTCAGTGTGCTCCCTTTTCTGTCTTCAGCAGTTGAGTTATTTGTGTCTGGGAATTGGTCACTTTGGTGTTTGTTTGTTTGTTTTGAGGTAGGGTCTCCCTTTAGCCCATGCTGACCTGGCACTGACTGTGTAGTCCCAGGCTGGCCTCAAACTCACAGCGATCCTCTTGCCTTTATGTCTGAGTGCGGCCGCCCTGTTTTGAGCATGCTCAACTTCTTGAATTTATAGATTGATGATTTATGTCTTTTGCAAAATTTGGGGGATTTTAGCCATTTTTTTCCATATATATTCTCCTGCACCTCGCCATTTCTCCTCTCCAGTTCCCTAGACTCCCCTCTCTCAGCTTTTGGCTAAAATCCTTGGATTTTAGTAACCTCCTTTTTTTAAGAGGACTGCCCAGGAAAGGGCGCAGGCTTGGCTCCCCAGTGGTAGGCCAGGGCGCCCTCTAGTGGACAGCGAGTGCTTCTGCCTTCAGCGTTCCTGCCACGCCTTCCTCACCTTGGAATTTCCTAGAAAAATAAATAATTTCTTCCGTTTTTTTTTTTGTTTTTTTTGTTTTTTTTTTTTTTCCTGAGCACTGGGAGCGTCTATTCTTCGCGCAGTTAGAGAGCTAATTTCTAGGTTTCAGGTTGCTTTAAATCTAAACCGAGGATAGCTGAGAAGAAATGAAAAGGGTAGCCCTGCTCTGTAATCTCGCCCAGACCTTAGTTCATATTCTTTGGAGACAGGGTGAAGCGTGCATCTTCGTCCTTCTGGGAACCGGAGCCCTTCTGTTAATTTAAACCACAATCATAAAGAAGAGCTGGAGGGGACTGGGAGATAGCTCAATGGATAATCTCAGTGTCTATGTAAAATGCCAGATGTGATAGCTCACCTGTAGTTACAGCGCTGGGAAGTTGGAAAGAGGAGGATCCCTGAAGCTTGCTGGCTTAGCCTAATTGGTGAGCTCAAGCGAATGAGAGACCCTGTTTCAAATGGAGACAAATGGGGGCTGGAGCGGTGGCTTAGTGCACAAGGCACTCGCAGGCAAAGCCCAAGGACCCAGGTTTGATTCCCCAGGACCCATTTAAACCAGATGCACAAGGTGGCGCATCTGGGGTACCTTTGCATGGCTGGAGGCCCTGGTACATCCATTCTCTTTCTCTCACTCTCTCTCTCAAATAAATAAATGAATATTTTTAAAAGAGGTGAATGGTGTTATTGAAGATGATAGCTGAGGTGGTTGTTCTCCGGCCTCCACATGTAGACACACACATGCGTGCCCACACACATATGAACATGTATACACACACAGAGAGCACACACATATAAAAACATTTAGAATGTGGTTAAACTTAGAAATGGAGAAATGTCAAATGTAATCTTGACAGAAGAATTGCTCCTAGGAAGTGTCGGCTCGTCGCAGGGAGCTCACTGACATTATACATAGTCTATTGGTCTACCGTGAGCCAGGCCAGACAAGAGTCCTGAGAATGTCCACTATAGGCCAAAGCTTTGTTTTTGAGGTAGGGTCTTGCGAGGTGGAGTCTCGCTCTAGCCCAGGCTGACCTGGAATTCACAATGTAGTCTCAGGGTGGCCTCGAACTCACGCTGATCCTCCTACCTCAAGGAGTGCGCCACCAAGCCTGGCCTTGTTGTTGTTATTATTATTATTATTTTAAAAACCTCTCGGATTGTAATTCGGCATCAATGCTCTAGGTCACCTGAGGCTTGGGGGATTAAGTTGCTGGCACGGCGTTGGGCTCACAGGGTCAAATGCTCCTTTCTTTCACTTGACTCACTGAACACGAGTCAGCCTTCCAAGCAGGGCAGGCGCCTCACACCTGGCATAAATTCAAGTTTTTTTTTTCTTTTATTGTTTTTTAAATAGACATAGGGGGGCTGGAGAGATGGCTTAGCGGTTAAATGCTTGCCTGTGAAGCCTAAGGACCCCGGTTCGAGGCTCGGTTCCCCAGGTCCCACGTTAGCCAGATGCACAAGGGGGCGCACGCGTCTGGAGTTCGTTTACAGAGGCTGGAAGCCCTGGCGCGCCCATTCTCTCTCTCTCCTATCTGTCTTTCTCTCTGTGTCTGTCGCTCTCAAATAAATAAATAAATAAATAAATAAATAAATCAAGATAGGGTCTTGCTCTAGCTCAGACTTAACTGGAATTCACTATGTATTCTCAGGGTGACCTCTAGCTCAAGGTGATCCTCCTACCTCTGCCTCCCAAGTGCTGGGATTAAAGGCGTGAACCACCATGCCCAGCTAGTTCAAGTTTTGTCTAACCGAACTGACATAAAGGTTGAAGCGTTATTTAATTTGGGGGTCGTGACATGGTGGTGACTGTCTGGAGGCAGGAGTAGCAGCTCTGGATGAAGGGACAGTCTGTTGGACCAAGGCTGAAGGCACACCGAGGGATAGAGCTCTTTATTTTTCTAGGGAAGCCCCCAGGCTTTCCGAAGGATTTCCCAGCTATTGATTTTCTCTGCCTTCCACTTAGGCATGGTGGAGCCCCAGGAAATGGAAACACAAACATAGGAACACATGTGACTGGGAAGGGATGGGGTTGAATCCTAGCGAGGAGTGGGGGGCTCCCAGTGGTGAGTCAGGGAGCGTGGATGATCCTCTAGCCCGAAGACAGAAGACACATTCACTTGCCTTTGTGGAGCCATAACTTAGTAACAAAATTTACTAACTTTTAGAGTATAGATTGACAAGTGTTAGTGTTTGCATATGACTGTCTATCTGTCCTTGTAAACAAAGCATGCTTCTGGCTGGGGAGATGGCTTAGTGGTTAAGCGCTTGCCTGTAAAGCCTAAGGACCCCGGTTCAAGGCTCAATTCCCCAGGACCCATGTTAGCCAGATGCACAAGGAGGCGCAAGTGTCTGGAGTTCATTTGCAGTGGCTGGAGGCCCTGGCACACCCATCCTCTCTCTCTTTCTTTCTCTGTCTGACACTCTCAAATAAATAAATAAAAACAAAAAAAAACTTTGTCTTAGGGGCTGGAGAGATGACTTAGTTGTTAAGGTACTTGTCTGCAAAGCCAAAGGACCAAGGTTCGACTTCCCAGGACCCACTTAAGCCAGATGCACAAGGGGGTGCATGCATCTGGAGTTCATCTGCAGTAGCTAGAGGCCCTAGCACGCCCATTCTCTTTCTCTCTCTCTACCTGCCTATTTCTGTTTCTTTCTCTCTCTCTCAAATAAATAAATTTAAAAAATATATATATAGAGAGAGGCCCTGGTGCATCCATTCTCTTTCTTTCTCTCTCAAATAATTAATTCATTAATTAAAATATTTTTAAAGTCCTGAGCATGGGGACAAGCTCCTGTGAGTCCAGCCCGGGAAGGCAGATATGGACAGATCCCTGCGGCTTGCTGGTCAGACAGTGTAGGCTTTGAGTGACACCAGCTCTCGAAAAAGGCAAATCGGGGCCTGGAGAGATGGCTTAGTGGTTAAGCTGTTTGCCTGTGAAGCCTAAGGACTCCAGTTCAATTCCCCAGGACCCATGTAAGCCAGATGCACAACAGCGCACATCCGTCTGGAGTTTGTTTACAGTGGCTGGAAGCCCTGGTGCACCCATTCTCTCTTTCTCTCTATCTGCTCCCCATTTCTCTAAAATAATGAATAAATAAAAATTTTTAAATTTTTTTAAAAAGGCAAGTGGAACAACACCCAAGGTATGCTTATGCACACATGTGGACTTGCCCATTCTCTCTCTGTCTGCCTTTTTCTCTGTGTCTCTCAAATAAATAAGTAAATAAGGGCTGGAGAGATGGCTTAGTGGTTTAGCACTTGCCTGTGATGCCTAAGGCCCTGGTTCAAGGCTTGATTACCCAGGACCCATGTAAGCCAGATGCACAAGGGGCGCATGCATCTGGAGTTTGTTTGCAGTGGCTGGAAGTCCTGGCACACCCATTAAATCCCTCTCTCTCCCTCCACCCCCCACTGCCTCTGCCTCTTTCCCTGTCTGTAGCTCTCAAATAAATGAAATAAACAAAAAAATTAAAAATAAATAATATTTCAAAAGAGACAAAGTACTTTTTGAGGTCCGACATGATGTCACAAATGGTAAATTTCTCACGATGAAGATTTGTTTCATGCACAAAATTTTCTAAACTATTGTATGCATACATATGTGAAACATAAGTAGATTTCATGGTAGAATCCCATTATGCCTATATAAATACCCCAAAATTTAAAAAAAAAACTCCAAATTCAAAACACTTCTGGCCCCCAGCATTTTGATTTACTTATTTATTTATATCTATTTGTCTATGTATGTGTGTATGGATATGCCAAGGTCTCTTGCTGCTACAGTTGAATGCTTGTCCAGCTTTATAATTTTTTTTTTTTTAATTTTTACTTTTTTGGTTTTTCAAGGTAGCTGACCTGGAATTCACTATGTAGTCTCAGGGTGGCCTCGAACTCACGGCCATCCTCCTACCTCTTCCTCCCAAGTGCTGGGATTAAAGGCGTGCGCCACCATGCCCTAGTTCTGTCCAGCTTTTTATAAGAGCGACTGTGGAAATGAACCCGGGTCAGGCAGGCTTTGCAAGCAAGTGACTTTTAACCACTGAGCAGTTCCCCCCCAGATCCCATCTCAAACATTTTGGATAAGGGATGTTCGGCACAAACTTCAAGGCCCATGGCTCCCCTTTCAGGAGGAAGGGGTGGCACGGGTGTGTGCCAGGCCTGTGCTCACGGCTCACCTGTCCAGTTGCACGCACCTTCTGCGCTCGCACCTCACTGCACCCTGGCAAGGAGCGCTCTCGGATGACCAGGTGACCCTTGGTCACGCCACTCCAGGGGGTTCAACCTGGCTGGCCCCGATCACCTCCAAGCAATGAACGCCCGCCCGCGCCCTGCAGAGCCCGAGGCAGCGAGTTTTGCAGAGGGCCGCGGCGCCTCTTCTCTCTTCCAGGGGATGAACAACCAGTACGTCCGCCGGGAGGTCTTCTGCGGGAACACCTGCCACGAGCTCACGCGCTTCTGGGAGAGGGAGATCGGCAAGCAGGCGGGCTACCGCGAGTCCGAGGAACACCGCCTGGGACGGAGTGCGCTGAGGAAGTACGCAGCTTTGCTTATTTATTCATCATCATCATTATTATTATTATTATGTTTTAGAGGTAGGGTCTCACTCTAGCCCAGGCTGACCTGGAATTCACTATGGAGTCTCAGGGTGGCCTCGAACTCACGGCGATGCTCCCACCCCTGCCTCCTGAGCGCTGGGATTAAAGGTGTGCGCCACCAGGCCCGGCTCTTTAGTGATTATTTTATTATTTGTTTATGTAGATTTTTCTCCCACCTAATCCAGTATATGGATATATAAATATGAAGGAGCAAGATCCAGAAGGGACATATCAAAAGTGACTCTTAAACCGGGTGTGGTGGCCCACGCCTTTAATCCCAGCACTTGGGAGGCAGTGGTGGGAGGAGGAGAGTTTGAGGCCACCCGGAGACTCCATGGTGAATTCCAGGTCAGCCTGAGCTAGAGTGAGACCCTACCTCCAAAAACAAAAACAAAAAAACAAACAAAAAAAAAAAAAACCAAGAGAGAGAGAGAGAGAGAGAGAGAGAGAGAGAGAGAGGTACAAGTGAGCTGGGGGAAGTTGGAAAAGCACTCACCATGCATGTGTGAAGACCTGAGTTCTGGTCTCCAGGGCACATGTAAATCTTGGGGGGGAGGGAGCGTGTGAGGCACAGGGATTCCTGGGGCAAGTTGCCTAGCTAGACCAGCCAAATCAGCACACTCCAGGTTCAAGAGAGAGATCGAGGGAAACACTTGACATCAGCCTCTGGCCTCCACAGGCACATGTGCCTCCAGATACATGTGAACAAGCACACATACACATACATGTGCAAAAAAGGGGGGGGGCGTCTGGAGAGATGGCTTAGTGGTGAAGGCGCTTGCCTGCGAAGCCTAAGGACCCAGGTTCGACTCTCCAGATCCCACGTTAGCAGGACGCACAAAGGTGAAGCAAGCGCAATGTCGCACATAGCCACCAGGTGGCGCAAGCATCTGGAGTTCTATTGCAGTGGCCGAGACCCTGGTGTGCCAATTCTCTCTCTCTCTAATAAAAAAATAAAATAAAATAAGGGGGGACTATGAAGGATGTTGGGGAGTTATTGTTCTTCACTGGAGTGCCCTGGATCTGTTCCTTTCATTAGTAGATGGAAGCATCTCAAATATTCCTGCGCACATGGTTGTGGGCACGCACCCTCCATTTTGGAGCTGGCCCAGGAATAGACACAGTTGCTGCTCTCTCCCACTGAAGGGTCTGAGCGTTTCTTTTTTATTTCTATTTATTAATTTATTCATTTGTAAACAGAGAGAGAGAGAGAGAGAGAGAGAGAATATGGGCATGGCAGGGCAGCTAGCCACTGCAAGTAAACTCCAGATGCATGCAGCATTTTCTGCATCTGGCTTTACCTGGGTACTGTGGAATCAAACCCTGGTTGTTAGGTTCTGTGGTCAAGCATCTTAGTCCTGAGCCTTCTCTCCAGCCCATGGTCTGAGTGTTTCTTTCTGCAATCCCACGGGAACCCTGTGTGAGCTGGGCCCTTATTCCTTGAGTGCAGCTCGTGGATTTTGAATGGGATTAAAAGTGTGTGCCACCACACCTGACTTAAAAAAATATATTTTTTAAAAGTTAAAAATATAGGGCTGGAGAGACGGCTTAGCGGTTAAGCACTTGCCTGTGAAGCCTAAGGACCCCAGTTCGAGGCTCGATTCCCCAGGACCCATGTTAGCCACATGCACAAGGGGGTGCATGCGTCTGGAGTTCGTTTGCAGTGGCTGGAAGCCCTGGCGCACCCATTCTCTCTGTCTCTGTCTCTGCCTCTTTCCCTCTCTGTCTGCTGTTCTCAGATAAATAAAAAATAAACAAAAAAAGTTAAAAATAGAATACTGAAAACAAAACAAAGCAAAAAACCAGAATGCTATATGGCCCAGCTATACAGATCCTGTGCACATACCCAAGAGACTCTACACTCAAAATGTCTTCAGCTTTTCTCTGTCCTTATAACTTAAGTGTGTCTTTTTTTTTTTTTTTTTTTTTTAGGTAGGGTTTCACTCTAGTCCAGGCTGACCTGGAATTCACTATGGAGCTATGGAGTCTTCAGGTGGCCTCAAATTCACAGCAATCCTCTTACTTTTGCCTCTCTAGTGCAGCGCTGGGATTAAAGATGGGCACCATCACTCCCAGCTTGCTTTTTTTTTTTCTTTTTCTTTTTTTTTTATAAAAGAGAGAGTGAGAGCGAAAGAGAGAGAGAGGGAAAGAGAGAGTTGGCTTATTGGTTAAGGCACTTGCCAGCAAAGCCAAAGGACCCAGGTTCTATTCCCCAGGACCCACATAAGCCAGATGCACAAGGGGGCACATGCATCTGGAGTTCGTTTGCAGTGGCACAGGGCCCTGGTGTGCCCATTCTCACTCTTTCTCCCTGCTTGCAAACACACACACACACACACACACACACACACACCCGGGCAAGCAAAGATAAAACAGGGCAGAGTGATACTTACATATAATTCCAACACTGAGAAGGGGTAAAGGCAGGAAAATCAGAAGTTCAAGGTCATCCTCAGCTACATACAGAATTTGAGGCCAGCCTGGGGTACATGAGACCCTGTCTCAAAACGACCACAACTGCAACAAAAAGCCAGGCATAGTGAGTCACACCTGAAAGCACTTGGTTGCAAGCCTGAGACCAGCCTAGGCTCCATAAGGAGACCTGTCCAAAACAAACAAGACACTAACAGAGAGAACTGGAGACAGAGCGCTTGCCTAGCACATGTGAGGCCTTGGATGCAATCCTCAGCAAGAGAGAGAGAGAAAGAGCGAGGAGGGACACTTTGCAAGCAAGCGCCTTTACCAGCTGAGCCGTCTTTCCAGCCCCCCAACCTTTTTTCTGTTTTTTGAGACATTCTCACTACATAACCCAGGCTAGCCTCAAACTTGCAATATTTGCGCCTCAGCCTCTCCAGTGCTGCTGGGATTAAGGCGTCTACCTCCACACTTGGCTCCTGTTAGCTTTTATTAATTTATTTAAGAGAGGAAGAGGCAGAGAGAAGGAGAGAGAATGGGCACGCCAGAGCCTCCAGCCACTGCAAACAAACTCCAGACGCATGTGCCCCCTTGTGCATCTGGCTTATGTGGGTCCTGGGGAATCAAACCAGGGTTCTTAGGCTTCACAGGCAAATGCCTTAGCTGCTAAGCCATTTCCCCAGCCGAGCTTTTTTTTTTAAAATTACCTTTAGGTCTTTATTTATTCATTTGAGAGCCAGAGAGAGAAAGAAAGAGGCAGATACAGAGAGAGGGAGAAAATGGGCATTCAATGGCTTTCAGTCGCTGCAAACAAACTCCAGACACATGTGCCCCCTTGTGCATCTGGTTTATGTGGGTCCTGGGGAATCGAACCTGGGTCTTTTGGCTTTGTGGGCAGTTGCCTTAACCACTAAGCCATCTTTCCAGCTCTCCTGTTAGTTTATTTTTCTTTCTTTCTTTCCTTCTTTCTTTCTTTCTTTCTTTCTTTCTTTCTTTCTTTTTTTTGAAGTAGGATTTCATTTTAGCCCAGGCTGACCTGGAACTCACTCTGCAATCCCAGGCTGACCTTGAACTCATAGTGATCCTCCTACCACTGCCTCCTGAGGGCCGGACTTAAAGGTGTGCACCATTACTGACATAAAAAAAATTTTTTTTTTTTTTTGGCTTTTCAAGGTAGGGTCTTGCTCTAGCCTAAGCTAACCTGAAATACACTATGTAGTCTCAGGGTGGTCTCAAACTCATGCTGATCCTCTTACCTCTGCCTCCTGTGTGCTGGGATTAAAGGTGAGTGCCATTACACCCAGCTCTCAGCTGTTTTGTTTTTTTTTAAATTTTTATTTATTTATTTGAGAGCGACAGACACAGAGAGAAAGACAGATAGAGGGAGAGAGAGAGAATGGGCGCGCCAGGGCTTCCATCCTCTGCAAACGAACTCCAGACGCGTGCGCCCCCTTGTGCATCTGGCTAACGTGGGACCTGGGGAACCGAGCCTCGAACAGGGATCCTTAGGCTTCACAGGCAAGTGCTTAACCACTAAGCCATCTCTCCAGCCCAATTTTTTTTTTTTAAGATTTTTATTTATTTATTTGAGAGTGACAGAGAGAGAAAGAGGCAGAGAGAGAGAGAAAGAGAGAGAGAGAGAGAGAGAGAATGGGCACGTCAGGGCTTCCAGCCACCTGCAAATGAACTCCAGAGGTGAGCACCCCCTTGTGCATCTGGCTAACATGGGACCTGGGGAACCGAGCCTCGAACCAGGGTCCTTAGGCTTCACAGGCAAGTGCTTAAGTGCTACACCATCTCTCCAGCCCTCAGCTTTTTTTTTTTTTTTTTTTTTTTGAGAAAAGAGAATGGGTGTACCAGGGCCTTTCAGCCCCTGTGAATGAACTCCAGACGCGTCCGCCTCCTTGTGGACATGCGTGGCATTGCATGTTTGTGTCTTGCGTCTGGCTGTAAGTGGGATTTGGAGGATTCGAACAGGAGTTCTTGGGCTTCTCAGTGAAGCGCCTTAACGGCTAAGCCATCTCTCCAGCCCCAGTTCTTAGCTTCCTAACTATAGCTATCATGTTAGTGGATAGGGTTTCTAGTACGCATCTTTAACATCACAGTCTAGGGAATGTTTCATCATTCGCCGTGCACTACAAGAAACTCACTGCGGTCTATCTCCATGTCTACCTATCTCTTTATTTCTATCTCGTGGTCTTTGTACTCCACAGTGTATCACTCACAGGCTTGCTTTCAACAGCTGATTATCTTTGTAAGGGACCCGAAGGATAAGAAGAGAATCATTGACGTGAGCGTACACTGGCAGTCTTCATGCCCCTGTGCAAATCCAGATCCCCACGCGGTATCGTTTTCCCCTCGTTAAAGGACGTGTTCGTCACATGACTAGCCTGGGATAAAGTCACAGTGGCTGGCGGTGACTTCTTTCAGCAATATGTGTGAAAACATTTGACTGCTGGCTTTCAAAGAGAACTTTGCTTTGTGAATTCCAGCACGGCAGGGTTGTTTTTCTCTTCCGAAGCAAAGTTCAGAGAATAAAGATTAAAGTTGTTTGAACCGGAGAGATTTTGAGCCAGGTGTGGTGACATACTCCTAAATCCCAGTGCTTGGGAGGCAGAGGCAGGAGGATCAGGAATTCAAGGGGGCCAGATCCATTGGTAATTTGCCCATGCTCTATAAATAACCTTCCACCTATCCTCCTATAAGCAGCCCTCGCTAAACTCTTTGGGCAATCGAAAGCAAGCAAGGGCTGAAGAGATGGCTTAACGGTTAAGGTGCTTCACTGCGAAGCTTAAGGACCCAGGTTCAATTCCCTAGTACCCATGTCAAGCCAGGTGCACAAGATGACACATGCATATAGAGTTTGTTTGTAGTGACTAGAGGCCTTGGCGCACCCATTCCCTCTCTCTAGCTGCCTCTTTCTCTCTCAAATAAAAATAGAGTTCAGCATGGTGGCGCACGCCTTTAATCCCAGCACTCGGGAGGCAGAGGTAGGAGGATAGCTCTGAGTTCGAGGCCACCCTGAGAGTACAAAGTGAATTCCAGGTTAGCCTGGGCTAGAGCATGACTCCACCTTGAGCCCTCCCCCCCCCTGAAAAAAAGGGCAGTGGGGGATGAATGTGATCAAAATACCTCATATACATGCATAAAACGATAACGAAACCCGTTATTATACACAATTAGCATATGCTAATAAATTTATTTATTTGTGTATATGTATGTGTGTGTGTGTGTGTGTGTGTGTGTTTGGGTTTGTTGTGTGTATATATGTGTGTGTGGCTGTGCACGTCCTGGTGTATGGACAGGAGGTAGAGGACAATCCCAGGGTAACTGTCCCCTGACCTTTTTGAGATATGGTCTCTCTTGGGCTGGAGAGATGGCTTAGTGGTTAAGCCACTTGCCTGTGAAGCCTAAGCGCTCAGGTTCAATTCCCCAGTACCCATGTAAGCCAGATGCACAAAGTAAGATATGGTCTCTCGATGTTCTGCCGATCCATATGTGCCAGTGACCTTCCAGCTTCTCCTGGCTCTGCCCCCCGTTGACACAGGGGCGGCGGGATGCGGACACGTGTGCCACTTTGCATCCTGCTTCACGTGGGTGCGGAAGAATTGAACTTGAGCAGGCAGGCTTGCAAGCAAGTGCCTTTAACCGCTGAGCCACCTCCCCAGCCTGAGTATTTGTTTTATTTTCTGAGGTAGAATCTCAGTCTAGCCCAGGCTGATCAGGAATTCATGCAGTCTCAGGGTGGCCTCAAATTCACAGCTATCCTCCTACCTCTGCCTCCTAAGCGCTTACAGGGATTAAAGGTATGCACCATCACACCTGTCTTGAATCAATCTATCTATCTATCTATCTATCTATCTATCTATCTATCTATCTTTGTTGTTGTTGTTTTTGAGGTAGGGTCTCACTCTTGCCCAGGCCGACCTGGGATTCACTATGTAGTCTCAGGGTGGCCTCAAACTCATGTCAATTCTCCTACCTCTGCCTCCCAAGTGTTGGGGTTAAAGATGTGCGCCACTAAGCCTGGCTATAAATAAATAAGTAAATAAGTATATACATATATATATATATATATATATATATATATATATATATACACACACACACACACACACACACACACACACACACACATATATGTATATATTTAAAAACACAAGCAAACAAAAACCTCAGAAACAGGTCTGTTCATTTCTGTCTGTATAAGTTAATAAATACGCATAAATTTGAATTTGCATACCATTTTTAAACTTGAGCGCGTACACACACACACACACACACACACACACACACACGGAGTTTCACGGGGAAAAGGAAGAGATTTCTCCTGAGCTCACAATCCCACCTGTGTGGATTTCTATTTTCAGGCTCCGAGAAGAATGGAAACAGAGGCTGGAAACGAAGCTGAGGCTGCGGAACAATCCAGAAGAGACGGAGAAGCATACACATGTCAGCTGAGACCTCCATGCTTCGCTGACCCAAGAGGCCACAGAGCCTCTGCAAGGAGTCAGCTCGTGTCCCCAAGTCCCTGTGTAGGAGTTCACCCACACATCCTTCCCCAGAGCTCCCCGCAGACCTCCCGCATGGGGGGCGGGCATGGCGTTATCGCTCCGCATTTAGTATCCAGGCTCCGTATACTGCGCTTTATTTCCATACGGATTTCTTACAATTTGTAAATCCGCACGTTTCACATGGAAGGTACACCAGAAGGGACCCCCCAACTTCATGGCCATGCTTTCAACGTTGCCCAACAGTTCTGCTCCACCGTTTCGCTGAGGAAACCTAAATTCATGTAACCCTTCTTCTGGTCTCATTTTTATGAGAAGGGAAATGTATCTATTTTGAGAAATGAGAGTAATATAAATAGTCATGAAAAAAGGTTTGAAAATAAATGGATCTTCATGTGAATTTGACTGGCTTCTTCATAACCATGTTTATCAATAACATCAGGATCAGGGCTGGAGGGATGGCTTAGCAGTTAAGGCGTTTGCCTGTGAAGCCTGAGGACCCAGGTTTGAGGCTCTATTCCCCAGGACCCACGTTAGCCAGATGCACAAGGGGGTGCACGTGTCTGGAGTTCGTTTGCAGTGGCTGGAGGCCCTGGCTCGCCCATTCTCTCTCCCCTGTGTCTTTCTCTCTCTCAAATAAATCAATAAATATTTCAAAACATAATATCAGGATCATTTTAATAAAATTTGGCATCTTAGAAGGGAAGTGGTGGGGCCACACCTTTAATCCCAGCACTTTTCTCAGCCCTGCTTCTTTCTTTTTTCTGGCCTCTTCTTACAAACAAGAAGCTTCCTAGGGCTGGAGAGATGGCTTAGCGGTTAAGGCATTTGCCTGTGAAGTCTAAGGACCACGGTTCGATTCCCCAGGGCCCATGTAAGCCAGATGCATTTGCAGTGGCTGGAGGCCCTGGCGCGCCATTCTCTCTCTCTCTGTCTGCCTCTTTCTCTTTCTCTCTCTCAAATAAACAAATAAATAAAAAATACAGGAGGACCACCCCAAAAGTTCAGGCTGAAAATAGGAGCAGAAACCTTGGCATCTGAAACAGCCCCTAGGGACGGAAATAGCACTCATGTGATGAGACACAAAACGGATCTGTTGCGAGAATGAATGGAGGGTTTGCGCAGGGCACAGGCATATTGTCTCAGGAGGAGCTCCTCCACAATCCCGCCATTCAGAGCAGGGCGAATGGGGCCGTGGCAGGAAGGCGCATTTCTTCCCTCAGCACAGAGCTTCTGAGTCAGTCAGCATCAGACAGACTGGGCTAAGCTTTTAAGAGGACTCTTTTATAAAGTCACTTCCTGACTGGGAAGCTTTCACAATTGTCCACACATTTCCAATTGGCCTATAGGATGAGTGTGGGGGCTTCTGGAACGTTCCCACTGTGTGTCCAGTGCAGCCGTGGCTCCTGTGAGCCCAGGGCCACGTGTGCCCCGCCACTTCTCCAATGGGTAGCTTCCCCTAATAAGTAGAATTCATACTCTGCAGTGGCTCTGGGGGATGGGTGGCCCACATCCCATGTCATTGTTTACAGTGGCTAGACTTGGCTCCACTTTCTGGACCCCAGAAGGCTGTCTTTTTTTTTTTTTTTCTCTCCCTTGGTTTTTCGAGGTAGGGTCTCATGCTAGCTCAGGCTGACCTGGAATTCACTCTGCAGTCTCAGGGTGGCCTTGAACTCATGGTGATCCTCCTACCTCTGCTTCCTCAGCTCAGAAGGCTGTCTTGAAGACAGTTCCCAAGGCCACAGGGCACTTGAGACAAAACAAAACAAAAAGCCAGAAAGAAACTGAGGAGAGGCGAGCCACAGAGAGGAGAGAAACACTTGCTCAGGGTTTGGAAGGATTAATTCTTTCTGTGTGTGGCTGTGTGCAGATGCACATGTGTGTGCAGATACACATGCCCCATGCACCACATGTGGGGAGGTGAGGGGGGGGCATCAGAGGTCCTTCTCTGCCAATTTTCTACCTTGTTTCCCTGAGATAGAGTTTCTCACTGAACCTGGAGATATACATATATATATAATTTATTATAATATTATAGTTTATTAGTAATATACTTATATATAAATGTACATAAAAATATTTTTTTTAAAATTTTTTTTTTATTTATTTATTTGAGAACAACAGACACAGAGAGAAAGACAGAAGGAGAGAGAGAGAGAGAATGGGCGCGCCAGGGCTTCCAGCCTCTGCAAACGAACTCCAGACGCGTGCGCCCCCTTGTGCATCTGGCTAACGTGGGACCTGGGGAACCGAGCCTCGAACCGGGGTCCTTAGGCTTCACAGGCAAGCGCTTAACCACTAAGCCATGTCTCCAGCCCCATAAAAATATTTTTTAAGATAGGATTTCACTATAGCCCAGGCTGACTTGGAGCCCATTATGTAGTCTCAGGGTGGCCTTGAACTCATGGTGATCCTCCTGCCTCTGCCTCCCAAGTGCTGGGATTAAAGGTGTGCACCACCACGCCAGGCAAACTGACACCCTTTCAACAGAAGCCATTTTATCAGTTTGTGCCCGGCAGAAGGTGCTGTTCATATGTCCACCAAGGGGCAGTTATCCTCTATACTCATAATGAAGTCAAAAGCTACTAGAGAGATGGCTCGGTGGCTAAGGCGCTTGCCCATAAAGCCTAATGACCTGGGTTTGATTTCCCAGTAGCTACGTAAAGCCAGATGCACAAAGAGGGCCTGATGTGGTGGCGTACACCTTTAATCCTAGCTAGCACTCAGGAGGCAGAGGTGGGAGGATCACCATGTGTTCAAGGCCATCCTGAGAGTACTTAGCGAATTCCAGGTCTGACCCTACCTTGAAAAAACAAAAGCAAAAGCAAAACAAAACAAACTTCAAAGTGGCACATGCATCTGAAATTTCTTTACAGCGGTTGGAGGCCCTGGTATACCCATTCTCACTTTCTCTCCATGCTCAGGAGACAGAGGTAGGAGGATCATTGTGAGTTCAAGGCCAGCCAGATCAGGCTGGGCTAGACTTAGACCCTACCTCAAACAAACAAACAAAAGAACCAAAAGCCAAGGCTCCCAGAAGCCATACCAGTTTTATTAGAACTTCAATGACTGATTTCAGCAATTGTGGAGAGTTAAATCTTACTAATCCACAGACAAATTTGCTTTGGGTTATATTATCCTTTTAAAACAACCAGCTTGGGGGCTGGAGAGATGGCTTAGTAGTTAAGGAGTTTGCCTGTAAAGCCAAAGGATCCTGGTTCGATTCTCCAGGACCCACATAAGCCAGATGCACAAGGGGGCGCATGCATCTGGAGTTCGTTTAAGGTGGCTGGAGGCCCTGGTGCACCCATTCTCTCTCTCTCTCCTCTCTTTCTCTCTTTCAAATAAATAAATAACCATTAGGGGCACTTGTTTATAAACGCTGAAAGCCTTTTAATTTTTTTTTATTCGAGAGGGAGGAAGAGGCAGATATAGAGAGTAGGTGCACCAGGGCCTCCAGCCACTGCAAATGAACATCAAATGCATGCACCACCTTGTGCATCTGGTTTACGTGGGTAGTGGGGAATTGAACCTGGGTCCTTAGGCTTTGCAGGCAAGCACCTTAACTGCTAAGGCATTTCTCCAGCACTCCCTGGACTGCTTCATTTATTTATTTATGAGAGAGAGAGAGAGGAAGGGAGGGAGAGAGAGAGAGATTGAGAATGGGCACATCAGGGCCTCCAGCCACTGCAAACAAACTCTGGATGCATGTGCCACCTTGTGCATTTGCCTTATGTGGGTGCTGGAGAATCAAACCTGGGTCCTTGGGCTTTGCAGGCAAACACCTTAACCTCTAAGCCATCTCTCCACCCCCCACTGCTGCTTTGAGAATGGAGTCAAGCATGGCAAGGCACCCCCTTGTTCCACACAATATTGGGTCACTTAGGCTGATCTTCACAAACACAAAGAGAGCCAGATGAGCTCAGAGATTAGTTAAGTGAGTGGGTGCTGCAGCCATTACTCAATGTCTTTTCTTTGATGTTACCCAAGAGCCATGTTATAACATTCATAGCTCTGGTATGAAGATTTGGTAACCCAAATCCTTTTTTTTTTTTTCATTTTTTAAATTTATTTATTTGAGAACAACAGACAAAGAGGTAAAGAGGCAGAGAGAGAGAGAGAGAATGGGCATGCCAGGGCCTCCAGCCACTGCAAACGAACTCCAGATGCTTGCGCCCCCTTGTGCACCTGGCTAACATGGGTCCTGGGGAATCGAGCCTCGAACACGGGTCCTTAGGCTTCAGAGGCAAGAGTTTAACAGCTAAGCTATCTCTCCAGCCCCCCCGCCCACCTTTTTTTAAGGTAGGGTCTTGCTCTAGCCCAGGCTGACCTGAAATTTACTATGTAGTCTCAGGGTAGCCTTGAACTCAAGATGATCCTCCTACCTCTGTAAGATGGCCAGACATTGGCCTTGGAGGGAAACCCTATCTTCTGTATCAGTGAGCAAGCCTGCCCTTAGTAGGCCCTGACAACCTATTGTCAGATGTCCTCAAAAAGATCATCTAGAGACGGTCTGGAGCTCAGGCAATCGGTGCCTTTGTGCACAAGAGGTGTAGAAACTGGAGGCTTAAAAAAAAAAAACAAAAACAACTCACTATGTACTAGAAGATGACCTTGAACTCCTGATCCTCTTTTGTTGTTGTTTTTTATTTTTTATTTTTTTCTCAATTTTTTAAAGTATTTTCCATGATTATAAAAAATATCCCATGGTAATGCCCTCCCCCCTCCACTTTCCCCTTTGAAATTCCATTCTCCATTGTTTCTTTAAATTTTTATTTATTTGAGAATGACAGACAGAGAGAGAAACAGGCAGATAGAGAGATAGAGAGAGAGAGAGAGAGAGAGAGGATGGGCACACCAGGGCCTCCAGCCACTGCAAAAAAAACCCCAGATGCACGCGCCCCCTTGTGCATCTGACTCACATGGGTCCTGGGGAACTGAGCCTCGAACTGAGGTCCTTAGCCTTCACAGGCAAGCGCTTAATCAGTAAGCCATCTCTCCAGCCCTGTTGTTGGTTTTTTAAGGTACGGTCTCACTCTAGCCCAGGCTGACCTGGAATTCACTCTGTATTCTCAGGCTGACCTCCAGTTCACAGCGATCCTCCTACTTGATGCTGAGATTAAAGGTGTGCGCCCCTACACCCGGTTCAATCCTCTTTTTTCTTTTTTTAAATCTCCCAACTACTGGGACTATACTTGTGCCACCACACTTCATTTGTGAGGTGCTTGGGAGCAAACCCCAGGACTTTGCGCATGTTAGGCAAGCACTCTACCTACTGAGCTACATCCCCAGCCTGGTTGTCGCAGCTGAAGCGGGGAGGAGGGTCCCCGAGGGGACAGGAACGTCACTCAGGTGGTCATCAGTAGTGTTTTTGGCTGCTCGAGCCTCATCCAGGAGTCACACCACACCCCTTCCTCTCGCTCCAGACAAGCATCTGCCTGGCTGCTTTGAATTTCTTGGCTGTCATTGAACTGCGTGGATGGCCAGATGAGGAAGGAGGCAAATGGACGTCCACGGAGGTACTGGGGTCTACAGCGCCACTGTGGTCAGATTTCCAATGGATGCACTGTGTGCAGAATACAGGTTAAGGTAATGACTAATACAGACAAGCTTTCTCCCTGTTCCCTGGAGTTCCCGTCCCAGCAAAGAGCAGGAAACGGACAATGACACACAACGACGGGACGCAGGAAGGGGCGGGCGCAGCTGACTCTGGCCCGAGAGGCTCTTGCGGGTAGCACTGTGGAATTGGGACCCTGCAGGACATGAAAAAGCCAGCTCTGAGAGCAGCAGGGGGACAGCAGGGGACACAAGTGCAGGGGACATTAGAAGGAAGTGTGAAGTGAACAAAATGTTGTACTTCTCTACATTCCTTTATACCTCCTTTAGAGAAAAACAGAAGTCACTTCCTTTTGGAGCTCATGAAAGCATGGAATGAAACACTGGTTTAAGCAGATGGGGATGGATAAGAGATAAACAGGAGGCTCTGCTGGTCTGAATAGCATTTCCTGGGGCCTGCACTGTTGGGCAAACTCCTTAAGATAAGCGGGGCTCCTGGTCACAGGCCTACCTGGCACCCCCCAGGTGCTTCCTGTAAGTGACCAACCTATTTACAAGTTCTTTTTTCTTTACTTTTTTTTGTTTGTTTGTTCTCCGAGGTAGGGTCTCACTCTAGCTCAGGCTGACCTGGAATTCACGGTCTCAGGGTGGCCTCGAGCTCACAGCTATCCTCCTACCTTTGTCTCTCGAGTGCTGGGATTAAAGATGTGCACCACCATGCCTGGCTCTTTTTACTTTTATGGCTGTACCTGTCACATATGAATTGTGATTCATGGTTTAACTGCCATCCTGATTCTTTTTTTTTTTTTTTTTTTTTTTTTTCAGGGTCTCACTTTAGCTCAGGCTGTCCTGGAATTCACTATGTAGTCTCAGGGTGGCCTTGAAGTCATGGCGATCCTCCTACCTCTGCCTCCCATGTACTGGGATTAAAGGCATGTGCCACCACACCCTGCTCTTGGTTTCTTTTTCTTTAAAAACGGACAGTCCTAACAGTTCAGAGCTTCTGCCTTAGGTTACCTCTGGGGAGCAGATTTGGTACCAGGATTTCTTTTTCTTTTTTTTCTTTCTTTCTTTTTTTTTTTTTTAACCCAATAAAACTTTGCCTCACATTCTGTGAGTTGATGGTCTTGTGAGACAGGGGACCCTAGAGCAGAAGGTCCCAGGTGTCCCAGGAACATTAAAACAGGAGGCAAGGGGAAGCCATAGCACAGAGAGCCAGTGCAGGGGCCATGGGGACCGGGCAGAGATCCCACCTGACCCCAAGACCACAAGGCCCCAGGTGTCAAGGTGAAGAGACTGGATTTGATTTCAGGCGTCCTAGGAAGCTGCTGGTGGGGGGGGGGGGATGGAGGCGAGGGTTGGTTTCCCGAATCTCCCTCAAGCGTTGATGTGGAGGGATGGCTGAGGTGGGGGAAGAGTAGCTGATGAAGGCCCAAGGGGCAGCTTGGAGCTGGTGCCAGCTGAGAGTGGCCTTGGCCTGGGATAAGGAGCGCCTGTGGACATAGGAGCTGCGGTGTCCACAGCTGGTCTGACCAGGACGGAGTAGACTGTGGACGGCAGGGAGGAAGTGCTCGGGACTCCCAGCTGCCCGATTAGGGATGAGAAGAAGCTGGCATCTGAAGGTGAGTCAACGTCCAGTCTGTGTGCGGAGACGGGGCGTGGGAAACGGGCTGGGGCTGTGTGTGCCCCCCGTGGCTTTCTCCTGTCTCCACAAGGCCTCCGCGCGGGCTTGACTACAGCCTGTCCTGTGTTGGCCCAGGGCTTTACCATGGCCCCCTGGAGTGGGGCAGAGAGCCCAGGTAAGGTAGCTTCAGTAGAGGGCAGATGTCTTAGCCACACACGGGCACCTCTACCACCACGGCTGCCATCACCACAACCTCCACCACACACTGCGTAGGGTTCAGCCTCAGGCTACAAGATTACCTGAATGCAATTTGGGGGCACCCCCCCCATGGCTAGGGGGTCCACTCCCCGTGCTGTCACGTGCTGTCCCTTCAGCTCAGCGTCCTACGGTGTGGGACAAGGGCCTCGGGAGCTGACACCACACTTGCCTTGCTTCTGTTCTCTTTGCAAATGACACTATCTGAATCCACATAGGGACATTGTTTCTTTCTTTCTTTTTTACATATTTTATTTTTTTTATTTATTTCTTTATTTGACAGAGAAAGAGAGAGAGAGAGAGAGAATGGGCGCACCAGGGCCTCCAGCCACTGCAAACAAACTCCAGACAACGTGCGCCCCCTTGTG
The DNA here is from genome assembly GCF_020740685.1 of Jaculus jaculus. NCBI lineage: Eukaryota > Metazoa > Chordata > Mammalia > Rodentia > Dipodidae > Jaculus > Jaculus jaculus. The sequence continues at coordinate 15,492,572 of NC_059118.1, forward strand.
CATCTGGCTAACGTGAGTCCTGGGGAATCGAACCTGGGTCCTTTGGCTTTGCAGGGCAAACGCCTTGGCCACTAAGCCATCCCTCCAGCCCGGGTCATTGTTTCTTTGTGGCCATGGAGATGCCAAGTCCATTAGCAGCTACTGGGAGTGCTTGCTGCCAGTCAGGTACTGTGTAGTTGATGGATAAAATTGGCACCAGTAAAATTACAGGGCCTTTTAAGAGAAAGGCTAGAAGAATCCACTTTGCCTGCTGATCTAATGGCTGTGAAAAGCCTTCCAGGGAGCCATAGGTTTGCTGTCTCCCAAGGGTGGGCAGAGGAGGGGAACAGGATGCCCCCAATGCACTACCTATGAAGGAGTGGTTCAGGCTTCTCAGCGGAGAAGAATTGGAACCAGACACTTGAGGGTGGCCCCTCCTGATTTCTAGAGAGTTCCTCGGCTCCAGGGACTTTCCCTAAAAGTAGAAGTATAAATTCTCATTCTCTCTCTCTCTTTGCTTGCATCTTTCCCTCTCTCAAATAAATAGACAGTTCCCTAACAGCCCCACAGAGGGAGGTAGCATTGGGGCCTAGAGGGAGAGAGAGCCACGCTACCCACTGGCCACTCCATGGATGGTGCAGCTTCAAGCAGCAGGCCACTCCTGAGAGAGGGATGCTACCACCGGTCGGAAAGGGCCTCGGTGAAGACAAATGGTCCCCTGGCCAAGCCACACGGCGACATTGGAGCACCTGCTGGATCTTGCCCAATGCCTCTCCCCTCACTCCAGGAAGAATTGGGTAAAAACACAAGGTGGAGCTGGGAGGGTCACTACACTTACTACAAGGCTGAATTCCAACACAGATAGCACTTCCTCTCAGGCCTTAGGGTCTATGGAGCTTTTAAAATCACCACCATAGGTGAAAATTACAGACTGGAGCACGGTGGATAGCTGTCAGCACTCAGCAAATGCGCCCCCTGGTGTTTGGAGTGACAATTGCTTGACCCCACTCGGGTCAACAAGACTGACTTGCAAAAGCGGACACTGAGAGATGAGCTTTCCTAATGTTGTTCTCCCAAGCATCCCCACTCAGAGATGAATCTGGAGACTGGGGGGATGGCTCAGTGGTTAAAGGCACATGCTTGCAAATCCTGCTGGCCCTGGTTCGATTCCCTGATACCTATGTGAAGCTGGATGCACAAAGTGGCACATGTATCTGGAGTTCATTTGCAGGGGCAAGAAGCTCTGGTATGCCCATACCCACTCTGTCTGATTTTCTCTCTCTTAAATAAATAAATAAAAATATTAGGAAAAAATAGAGCCAGGCGTGCCTTTAATCCCAGCACTCGGGAGGCAGAGGTAGGAGGATCACCGTGAGTTCGAGGCCACCCTGAGACTCCATCGTGAATTCCAGGTCAGCCTGGGTGAGACCCTACCTCAAAAAACAAAGCAAAGAAAAATATTGGAAAAATAAAACAAAGGGGGGAGTGCTTACAAATACTGTCTTCCAGACACAAATTGGCCTTGATATTCATGGTATCACAGTGGCTGATGCTACCTACACAAGAGCTGCATAATAGGAGGGGAGAAAATGAAACTACTTGGAAAGAAGAAGGGAGAGGGGATTTGGGAAGGGAAAAAGGGAGGATGGGGCTGGAAAGAGATAGCTTAGGGGTTAAGGCACTTGCCTGCAAAGCCAAAGGATCTCAGTTTGATTCCCCAGGACCCACATAAGCCAGATGTATAAGGGGACGCATGTGCCTGGAGTTCATCTGCAGTGGCTGGAGACCCTGGTGTGCCCATTCTTTCTCTCTCTCTTTGCTTGTGTCTTTCCTCTCTCTCAAATAAATGAAATAAAATTTTAAAAAAAGTTTAAAAGGAGGGTGTTGGGAGCGGATTATGATCATGATATACTATTTACATTTATGGAAGTTGTCAATAGAAAAATTTTTTAAAAGCTGTGTGTGGTGGCACAAGCTAGCACTGGGGAGGTAGAGATAGGATTGCTGAGAGTTCGAGGCCACCCTGAGACTACATAGTGAATTCCAGATCAGCCTGAGCTAGAGTGAGACCCTACCTTGAAAAACCAAAGGGGAAAAAAAAAAATAAGAAACAGAAGAGGGCTGGAGAGATGGCTTAGCAGTTAAGGCATTTGCCTGAAAAGCCAAAGGAACCTGGTTCGATTCTCCAGGACCCACATAAGCCATGCACAAGGGGGCACATGCGTCTGGAGTTTATTTACAGTGGCTACATGCCCTGGTGTGCCCATTCTCTCTCTGCCTTTCTCTCTCTCAAATAAATAAATTAAAATATATTTTTAAAAACTACCCCTTAAAAAAAAAAAACAGAAGAAATAAGTGGACTCTAGCTGTGGACATCTCCCAGAAAAGTAGCACGTAGATAAAAATATCTGACCACAGAGATACTTGTACATCCATTTATTGCTGTTCTTTTCACAATAGCAAGGGAATGGAAGCAGCCTAAATGTCCGTCAACAGATAAATACGTAATGAAAAGGTGGCACATCCATACAATGGAATTTTACTCAGCTGCAAAGAAAAAGAAAATGGGTGAAAACTGGAAAGTATTATATTAAGTGAGGTAATCCAGGCTCGGAAAGACAAATGCCACACGTTCTCTCTCATTTGCAGATCCTAGTTTCGGTTAAACGTGTGCATTTAGGTGGCAGTACGTGTGGCGAGATGCCAAGAAACTGCCATGAGACAGGGTTACATCAAGAGGCTTAAAGGAACAGGGGTGGGGAGAGCGATGGAACACAGGAGCTGTGAAGGAGGGAAAGGCAATAGGGAACAGCAGGGAAATGGGGGAGAGGGGTAACAAGAGGCCAGCCGAAACTGAGCATGTATGAAAACTCAGTAAGGAAGTCTACTGCTTTGTAGGCTCACTAAAAGTTATAAAAGGGCTGGAGAAATGGCTTAGCGGTTAAGTACCTGCCTGTGAAGCCTAAGGACCCCGGTTCAAGGCTCAATTCCCCAGGACCCATGTTAGCCAGATGCACAAGGGAGCGCACGCGTCTGGAGTTCCTCTGTAGTGGCTGGAGGCCCTGGCGCGCCCATTCTATCTCTCTCTCTGTCACTCTCAAATAAATAAAAATGAACAAAAGAAAAAAAAAAAGACCTCCTTTAAAGAAATAATAGCTCTCTGTGGTCTGGCTCGGCTCGCAGCAACATGGCCAAGTGCACCAAGAAGGTCAGCATTGTTGCCAAGTACGGGACCTGCTGTGGGGCCTCCCTCCAGAAAATGGTGAAGAAGATTGAAATCAGCCAGCGCGCCAAGTACACTTGCTCCTTTTTTGGCAAAGCCAAGATGGAACGACGGGCTGTGGGCATCTGGCACTGCGGCTCCTGCGTGGAAACGGTGGCGGGCGGGGCCTGGACCTACAACCCGACTTCCGCTGTCACGGTCACGTCTGCCACCAGAAGACTGAAGGACCTGAAGGACCAGTAGAAGCCCTGTCATTTGAGACATCCCTGGCCTGCAATAAATGAGTTAATTTATGTAACAACAACAACAACAATAATAATAATAATAGACAGCATCCTGAGACCCCCCAAACTCTGGGATACAGACCTGGTGCATCAGCTTTCTTCTTTTTCCTTTCTTTTTACCCAATAAAGCTTTGCCACACACACACATACACACACACACAAAAAGAGAGAGAGAGAGAGACTAATTGAGAGAGGGAGGGGAGATGATGGAGAGTGCATTTGTGAAGAGGAAGGTGGGGGAGGGGAGGAAAATTTCATGACTTATTGTCTATAATTATGTAAGTTTTCAATAAAAAAGCTTAAAATAATAATAATAACAACAGAGTTTCGAGGCTGGAGGTGGAGATGAGAAAGGGCCTTCTCTTAACCACACAGCTCGCCTTCCTCACTCCTCCATCGCCACCCCCAAGCCTACCTTCTGGGAGGGGACCTGTGGGGCCGGGTGGCGGAGGGCGTGGGACGTGTGACTCGCTGCTTGTTTTCTACCTCCCCACTACGCTGGTTGGATCGAGGCCCTTATGGACCCGGGCGGGAAGGACTGAGAATCGTGAAGGCTGTTCTGCCAGCGTGGCCTGTGCACGCATCAAAAGGACGGGAGGGATCGTGCACAGTGCGTACTCGTCACCGGGAAAGAAGGCCACTGGAAGAGACCAGCACCGAGGTGGCCTGGCTGCAGGTGACCCATTTCCATCAGTCTTCCACAAGGCACCAAAAGCAGGTGGCTGCCTGGCTTCTGTGAGAAAGGACTCACTTCCGACGACACCGGTCTCCTTTCTTTCTACTGTCATTCTCTGCCCCGCCCCCCCTTTGACCCCAGCACTCGGGAGGCAGAGGTAGGAGGATCGTTGTGAGTTCGAGGCCACCTTGAGACTACAGAGCAAATTCCAGGTCAGCCTGGCCTAGTGTGAGACCCTACCTCGAAAAACAAACAAACAAAAAATGAAAAACAACTCTTTTCTTTGCTCAGGAGTGGATTAACCCAACTTCCAGTAACAATCCTGAAACGGTCCATGGGAGGCCCTCCCCGAGGACTCTGGGGAACTCAATTCCATCATGCGGGCTTGGACCAACCCCCACTCAGCCCTTGCCACGTGGGCTGAGGCCAGTACTGCGTTGGTAGGAAGCACGCCTGGAACCAGGGGACAGTGACCCAGAGCCAGGGACACCGGACCCAGGCTTGGTTTATGGTACAGGGCACAGTAACAGGCTCAGCTCACCTGCAGGGCTGTGTCCGGCATAAACCTACTCTTTTTTTTTTTTTTTTTTTTTTTTTTTTTTTTTAACTTTTGGATTCTGTTTATGGTCACCGTGTTTTAGGTGAAGCACACACACTTGATCCCCTCTGAAGAGCTGTTTACTAGCTGCAGGACGAGCAGGGCTGGCTGAACACAGTGCTGTCGGCCAAGGACCGAGACCACCCAGAGCGCCGTCCCAACCAGCAAGGCCCATGCAGCCAGTTCAGACCCCGGCCCTCCTTGGGGACGGGGACTTTGCTCTTCCAATCACAAGCTGCTGAAACCAGAAACATCAGGAGAGAGCCAGCTAGTAGTACTGGGGCCAGATGTCAGAGGTGACAAGGTAGGACAAGCAGGCTGAGTGACCTCCTTCACAGCATCCTGTAATCGCAGCTCTCAAGAGGCAAAAGTAGGAGCATCACCATGAGCTCAAGGGCACCCTGAGATTACATAGTGAATTCCAGGTCAGCCTGGGCTAGAGTGAGACCCTACCTTGAGGGGGGGAAAAAAACTAGAGGTTGAGCCCCAATCATTTTTTTTTTAAATTTATTTGCATGTGTATGCATACACGCCTGGTTCTCTTGTGGCTGCAAACAAATGCCAATTTGGCTTTACTTAGGTGACTGAGGAATGGAACCTAGGCCAGCAGGCTTTGCAAACAAGCATCTTTTAACTGTTCAGCCATTTCCCCAGTCCCTCAAATCACTTTTTACCACAGGAATGGGAAGAGGAGGAGGTCAGGAATCAGAGGCTATTGCTAATGCTTCTGCTCGGTCACTCACTGCTCACAGGGACTTCCTTCCCAGCAGTCTCCCAAGGGAGGAAGAGGGGTTTGCCTACAGTCTTGCCAGAGGGCTGGGAAACATGCCCTTACTGTCTTCCAAGAGCTGGGGGTGGGTGGGGAATTCCCTCCCCTTCTCAACAAAGTAACTCCCTCAGCACCAAATTTCCTTAATTCATAGAATCATGTATCAAAACAGCATGTCCCTTGTCCAATCTTAAAACTGAGTTAGGGCAGTGGCTTTGAAATACAGCCTCTATTCCCCTTCCTAGCACTTAGGAAGACCCAGAACCTTCCTTCCACTGCCTTCTGTGCTCACTACACTGACTCCACCTAGTGAAGTCCTTAGGGTTTTTTTTTCCAACCCTGCTGCCATGCCCACCTTGGAAAGAAAGGCTCCTGTGGTGTGAGAAAGAGTTTAGTGCAAACCCCCTTTCAAAAGGGGTGACTAGTCCCCAAGCTTCCTGCCGTTCCCAGTACTTCCCCTGCCACTTGCCTGTTTTTAAAAGCTGGTGTCATTCCCAGGAAATCCATTCTGTTGCTGATCACTGTGCCAGGATGATTTCCCCCAAACTGTCCTCTCTAAAGTGGAAGGGCTGAGGTGGAAGGGCTGTGTCCTAAGTGGTTCATAATTGTAAAGTAAGTAAGGCAAGAGCACTTCAGACTGGGAAACTGAGGAAAATGGGTGTGGCTCCTTCACATAGACTCTCGGACACTTAATTCACCAGAAGCGCTGAGAGAACTTGTGCTCACAGCCATTACATTCAAAGGCCTCTGTGATGGTTAGGTTTGTGTCAACTTGATCTCTTTAGGAACCCACAGACATTCCTCAGAAGTGGGACCAGGAAGGATTAACTGAAGGAGGGATCCTTCTCTCAGAGTGGGCCACCCCTCTCGGAGGGGGGCTTTATCTATAGAAGCTCTGGGAAGGAAAGTATCCCCTCCTCCCGCCTGACGGCCAGTGCTGGGTGCTGCCTTCCCGCTGGACTGCAGAGCAGCCGCCCTCCAGGCCTCCAGGGCCGGACTGGGACTGCTGAGGCTTCCAGCCTCGTGGACTGAGCAGCTACCGGGTTCCTAGACTCTCAGGCCTGCACCCTACTATTGTTGAACTGCCATAAACTAATCCAAGAAATTCCCTTTTAATACAGTCCACTCTATGGTCTGTTTCTCTAGAGAACCCTGACTAATACAGCCTCTCTCCAGTGTGAATCCTCTGGTGGCGAACAAGAGCGGAGCTGTACCTGAAGGCTTTCCCACATTCACTACATTCATAGGGGTTCTCCCCAGTGTGGATCCTTTGATGCTGAATAAGGCCTGAGCTATAGGTAAACTTGCCTCCACACTCCCCACATTCGTAGGGCTCATAAACCTACTCTTTATGATTTATTTATTTACTTTGGTTTTTTGAGGTTAGGTTCTCACTCTAGCTCAGGCTGACCTGGAATTCACTCTGTAGTCTCAGGGTGGCCTCGAACTAACGGCGACCTTCCTACCTCTGACTCCCAAGTGCTGGGATTCTGGCTATTTATTTATTTATTAAAAAGAGGCAGATAGAGAGAGCAAGAATGGGCGTGCCAGGGCCTCTAACCACTGCAAATGAACTTCAGACGCACGCGCCACCTTGTGCATCTGGCTTACGTGGGGACTCGGGATTCAAACCTGGATCCTTGGGCTTCTCAGGTGAGTGTGTTAGCCACTGAGCCATCTCTCCAGCCCTAAACCTTCCCTTATTCTTCACCCTTGGGCTTCAGCGCACAGTCCTGCCCACCTGTTGCTACCTGTCTTGTCGGGGCAGCAGGTCGCCCGGCCCAAGTCCCTCAATGTGGGAAGGAGGAACTTGAGGCCCAGCAAGGATGAAGGTTCTCTGAGGCCCACCTCTTGTATCTGGTGGTCTCACACTAGGACCACTATTTTTTTTTCTTATAAAAGTATTTTTTTAATAAATCGATGTATTTCAATGTTGTAACATGATAGCCGAACGCTATATCAAGGTAGCAAAAGTGAAGATTCCTGGTATTTTTATATAAACACTATGAATGACAGTATACGTGCATTCAACTTCACAAGAAATGATCTTCAGGTCCATGAAGATTCGTTGACAGCTGTACCACCTGTCGACAGGGGAGAGGTGCGTGTGTGGACTGAGCGGACAACAGAAAGGGGAGCCATCGAGCTGTGCCCTTAAGCCACACTGATGAAGGACGACAAGACGGTCAACTGCTGAAAACAACTCAGATGCTTTAAACTTAAGTCATTTAAAGAAAACAGCATGTATCGAAACTTCAGGGAATCTTACAGAACGGAGCCACAGGACGTGCATTACAGCCCTGAAGCAGTAACATGTTTCTACCCATTATGTGATAGAAGCAGCCATGGAAACAGAGTCCTGCGGCTGTCTGTGGTGTCGAATCTCCTCACATGCACGGTGCTATCAATGGACTAAAACCGGAATTCCCTGCTCTGTGCAAATGCTGGTGATGGGTAACACATGCTGTTGCTGTAGGACCACCATTTAAATAGCCCAAACTCCCAAAGCTTATGGGGCCCTGAGCCACAGTTTGGCTTCTCAGTCAAGGCACGGCCTGTCTCTGCTGTCCGTCCCGTAGGCGGGCCTCGGTGGTCACAGGCGTGTCGTTTCATGGGCCGTCTGCAGTCTGCTGGCGGTGAGTCAATCAGTGCCAGGTAAGTGACCCCTGTTATTTTTACACACACCTTCATCGAGGGGTCCTGCTGGGGCCACAGCTTGGTGGAGAGCTGCCACTCTCCCGCTCCAAAGCCTCTGAGAGACCGGTTTGACCCGGCGCTGAGCAAGGGAGGAGGCAGGTTTCCAGGAATCTTCTGCAGCTTGGAGTCCTCGGTTCAGAAGCAGTGAAACAGAAACGAGACAAACGAGTTTCGAGAAGCTGTGTTGTAAGAATTTCCATTGCAGCCCGGTGAACTGAGGCCAGACTTGGGGAAGGACTCCGGAGCTCCACAAGGTGGATGGGGAACTCTTTAGGGGCCCACTTTGTTTTTATTTTTTGCTTTTTCGAGGTAGGGTCTCACTGTAGCTCAAGCTGACCTGGAAATCACTCTGTAGTCGCAGGGTGGCCTTGAACTCACGGTGATCCTCCTACCTCTGCCTCCCGAGTGCTGGGATTAAAGGCGTGCGCCACCACGGCTGGCTGGGACCCACTTTCATTCAGAAGGGTGGCCCTGAGGCTGGATGGCTCATCAGGTAGAAATCGGGGCTCCTCACGCCATACCATACCGCTATAGGGTAAGGGGTCCTCGGGTCTTGGACCAGTGGCCAAGAGTTAGCCGCCAGCTGTGGTCATTCACCCTCCCCACGGTTGGAGCAGCATCTGGTGGTCCTCCTGTGAGGGGGCAAAAATGCCATCTTCTTTGAAAGCTGCCTCTGTAGTCCGCCCAGTGTTTGACTTGGGTGGCGGGGAGGAGGTGGGGAGCGCTTGCTACCCCAAAGTCCACGCGGCCCTTCAACACCATGCTGGGTCCAGGAGGGAGTCACGCTACCAGCGCTCCCTGGACACCCAGCGGCCAGGCAGGCGGCACAGCCTCATGTCTTCTTTCTGGATGTGCTCGTAACAGGACTGGAGAGAGAGACAGACAGATGAGGTTGGGGCCAGCTGCCCAGCCCACCCCCAGCCGCATGCTTGGACGCAGGGCCCCAAGACCAAGGCACCCATCTCCCTAGGCATGCCTCTGCCTCCCCTGGGGACTAGCTAGCCACATACTGCGGGGAAATGCGCTGCAACATGAAGGAACTGTGGGCTCACCCCCACCCTCTGAGCCAGGGCAGCATGAGGAGCACCTTGCGGACCCCGACTATGGAGACGCACAAGCCCAGATCTGCGCTTCGGCCGTCCATGCGGGCGTCTGTGCCGGCATGCGGCCGGCCCCCTCACCTCCAGGGCTGTGAGCAGGAAGTCGCACAGGCCTCCCGTGTGGATGGGGTCCATCATGTCACGGGTCAGGTGGATCTCAGCTCCCAGGTGCTGAATTCTGGAAAACACCCAGCGGCGGGGTCTGTCACCGACCGGCGCCATGCAGCGGGGGAGGGAGGGCGATGTGGGCCTGGGGAAGTCTGGGCACTTTGGGGAGGGGGCGGTTCCTCTCGGCAGTCATGGGATGCCCACCCCCCCAGGTGCCCTTCTGGGCCTCAGCTCCCACTCTGTCGGGATGGAACTGTTCCCAGACAGCAGAGACACCGTGGGATTGGGTTGAGAGGGGGTCCTGGCACCGGCCCGTGCCAGCTTCCCCCTGGGCTGGGACCCACCGGGCCCGTGATACGACGTAGATGAGCAGAGGAAGCAGGTCATCCATGGGCAGCTTGTGCTCCCTGCCCAGCACCCGTGACACCGTGGCCTCGATTTCCCCGTAGGTCTTCTCCAGCACTTCCAGCTTCTCCCGGGGATCCACTGTGGTGCTGCAAGCGGGGTGCAGCTCTAGGTCAAGGCCTCCGGCTGGTGGGGGGGGGGCTGGGGGAGGCTCAGTCCTTGGGGGAGGGAACAATACTCCCTCATCCCCGCTCCCCTCTGACACTCACATGAACTTCTGCAGGCACTCGGTGGCCGACAGGAAGCACTTGTCCCGGACTAGGGAGTGTCTCTAGGGGATGGGGGGAATGGAGAGGTGAAGCAAGGCGGAGGTTCCAAGGCTCCCGGGAGCATCACCCCCGCCCCATCGCTGCCCTGACAGCCGAGAGACCCAGGGCATGTCGCAGCTCCACGGTGGGGCTCATTTTTTATGCAGCTAGAAAATGGGAGAGCTGGGCTCCAGGGAACCGAGAGCTTCAACGCGGACAGGGAAGAGAATTACTGTAACGGCCAAAGGTCACCGGAGGCTGCCCAATGTCCATGGTTCCCAGACCCAAGGGTTTATTGAAATACTGTTTGCTCACTTTGCTCCCTGGCTTTCTGGCACCATTAGGTATGAGGTGGGTGGGGTTGAGGATGTGGATCAGTTGGCAGAATGCTTGCTGAGCATGTGCAAAGGCATGGGTTTCATTTCAAGAACAGCAACAAAAAAAAGTAAACAAGTGTGTGTGTGTGTGTGTGTGTGTGTGTGTGTGTGTGTGTGTGTGTTGTTGTTGTTGTTGTTATTGCTGCTGCTGCAGCCTTGACTGTGGCCATCTTATGAGGTGGGTCTGGTGTAGCTCGGTTTACACATGAGGAAATGGAGACTCAGAGCTCAGGAACGCTGCCAGTGGTCACAGCCAAGAGAAGCAGAGAGAGGGCTGGAGGGATGGCTTAGCGGTTAAGGCGTTTGCCTGCAAAGCCAAAGGACCCAGGTTCGATTCCCCAGGACCCACGTTAGCCAGACGCACAAGGGGGCGCACGCATCTGGAGTTCGTTTGCAGTGGCTGGAGGCCCTGGCGTGCCTATTCTCTCTCCCCCCACCCATCTTTCTCTGTCAAATAAATAAATAAATAAAATTTATTTTTAAAAAGACAGAAGCAGAGAGCCTGCTGTTGAGCCTGGTCATGGAGGAGCCACTGAGGCAGGAAGACAAGCTTGGTGTCTGCTCTCTCGCTCCCCCCCCACCCATCCTGTCTCAGAGGCTCCAGGACACTTGAGTGTCCCCTGGGGCTCTGTCCCAAGACACAGGCTCTCCTTCCTTGTTCTCTCACCTGATTGCTTGTCAGTCTGAGGTCCTTGAGGGGCCACAGGTGCCTGAAATTGGAGAGGTGGGATGGGAGTCTCAGGAGGTGAGATCTGAGCTCAGAGGGTACAGCTTGCTTCCTGTGATCCTTGCAAGGGTGTGCGTGGGCAAGGAGGAGGGAATGGGGCCGCCACAGCCTCCCCAGGTGTATCCACACAGCCTGAGACCACAGGAAGCTCGAGGGTCTTGGAGGAAATAACTGTCTATTGCTGGGTGACAAAGGCACCCTGGTCATCAGGGAGAACAGCTGAGTGCCCACCAGGGACAGTCAAGTACGCGCAGTATCCACCTAAGGAAGACTCTATGGTGGGCTGGAGGGATGGCTTAACGGTTAAGGTGTTTGTCTGCAAAGCCAAAGGACCCAGGTTCGATTCCCCAGGACCCCCGTAAGCCAGATGCATAAGGGGGCACATGTGTCTGGAGCTTGTTTGCAGTGGCTGGGGCCCTGGCACGCCCATTCTCTCTCTCTCTCTCTGTCAAATAAATAAATATATATTCTTTTTTAAAGGAGGACTCTATGGAGAAAGGATGTTTTAGAGATGGCAGAGGAGAGCAGGGGACCCTGGGGGATGGTGAGTACCTGCCTGAGCTCCTCCCCAAGGAGTCCTCAGTTTCCATTTGGGGGACCTTCCCTCCTCTACTCTGGGCCCAGGGCCTCAGTGGCGGATATGGAAGCAGGACTAATCAATCCCTGGCCACGTGGAAGCTGGATGCAAGAGCCACGCCCAAGCCAGAGAGACTCCAAGATTTCTGCTGGAGTTGAGGGGAAGGAAACGCCAACTGCCTCAGGGGACAGTGGAGGGACTGAGCCGCAAGGGAATCACTCTCTCACGGGGCTGCTGGCCATGGGTCTCATCACGAGGGAATGCCAACGGAGACAGCAAAGGTGTGTCCCTTTGCACACCTAGATCCAGCCCCACCTGAATGTGCTCTCTAGAGCCATGAGGTGCATACACCAATTAGCACACCCCACTTTTTTTTTTTTTTTTTTTTGCTTAAGTGTCTGCTACCCGACTCCCACCCCGGGTGTGGGAAGGCTTACTTCTGCACATCTAGGAACTCCAGCAGCCTGGTGTCTGGAAAGAGGCTGAGGTTGGCAATGCCCTGGCTGTAGAGACCATCTTCCCTTTCGTGGAGGAGCAGGTAGAGCGTGAAGAGCTCCGAGTAGAAGCTGGGCAGGACAAGGGGCAGCAGCAGCCCATGCACTTGAAAGTCCCTGAGACCCAACGGGTTGGAGATGTCACTGCCAGGGCCTCTCCTCAAGGAGCCAAGAGAGAACCCACTTCCTGGGTGGGCAATCTCCCCCGAGGTCCCTCCGCGCCTTCACCGCCCCCTCGTCCCGCCCATGCCCAAGGGCACCTTGCTCCTTCACTTGACCCTGAGAACCGATAAGCTCACGGGGCAGAATTTGTAACTCAGCGGGACTGAAAGCAAAACCAGGGGCCCCTAGGGACAAACAGGCTGCCACAAAGCTCTGATTAACTCTTCCAGGTGAGCCCAGCTGTCTGCCAGGATGCAGGGGGACGTCCTGTGTCTCCACTTCCCACGCCTCCCGCCATTCAGAGACAGAAAGGGGTCCCTGAGGACACGTGAGTGTCCAGGCCTGCAGCTGGTCCTCGGGCTGGCTAACTCCCGCACTACGTGACCTTAGGCTCATCTCTATGGGGCCTCGGTCTCCCCCTTGGTGCAGGGGAAGGAGGGAGCTTCTGTCAGCTGCTCCCCCTCCACACACCTGAGGGATGAATCTGAGAGGACACGTTTAGACCAAAGATGTGTCCAGTCCGTGGTGGCTCCACCCCCTCCCTAGTGGCTCCCAGGACTAAGGTCATGGGTTAGTGTGATGCAGGGTCAATGAACCGTAATTGGTAAAATATATACATATATATTATCAATTATGGTATATATGGTGTGAGTATGTGTGTGTGTGTGTGTGTATGTATATGTATTTATGTATGTGTGTGTGTGTGTGTGTGTATATATATATATATATATATATATACATATATATATCTTTTTTTTTTTTTTTTTGCGGTAGGGTCTCACTCTAGCCCATGCTGACCTGGAATTTTCTATGTAGTCTCAGGCTGGCCTCAAACTCAGTGATCCTCCTACCTCTTTCTCCCGAGTGCTGGGATTAAAGGCATGCGCCCACCATGCCTGGCCCTGAATAGCATATTATGCCCAGTGCTTCCCCCAGAAGGACTTCTGCCAACGGAGGGCACCAGGCACTGAGGGCAGAGCAGTCACCTTGTGTCGGCATCTTCATTCTCCAGGGTCTGGCCGTTCCGCTGTAAGGCGACCTTCAGCAGACCCCTGCAAGCCGACGAGAGGGGCCAGTTGCGCTGCCGCCCACGGAGCAGAGCTCAGTGACCAGAGGCGAGAGCAGGAAGCCCCAGAGAAGGAGGAATCAGCCCGTCTTTCCCAGCACAGCAGCTCCAAGGCTGGAACTAGACTGCGGAGGACGGAGGATCCTGACACCCCGGCAGCAACAAAACTCCTCCCCGTTAACATCCATTAAGGTCAAGGTCCTGCCTAGTGCAGGGTCTGTCCAAGGTCACACTGAGCCTGCACTGAGGGTAGAATTCCCCTGGAGTCGGCGCTCTGTCGAGGGCCTGGGTGTGGCTTGTTCTCTGGCTAAGGGCTGCAGAGGGCCATCTTCTGCCTTCCTTCCTATCTTTGTTCCTTGTCGTCATACCAAGCAACTTCTAGTCCTCCAGTTTTGCATGGCTTTCCTTTTTTTTTTCCCCCTTTGGTTATTCGAGGTAGGGTCTCGCTCTAGACCAGAGCTGAGCTGGAATTCACTATGTAGTCTCAGGGTGACCTCAAACTCACAGCGATCCTCCTACCTCTGCCTCCAGAGTGCTGGGATTAAAGGCATGCACTGCCATGCCTGGCTTTTCCACCCACCTTAAAAAAATTATATATATATATATATACATACATACATATATATATATACATATATATACATACACACACACACACACACACACATATAATTTTTTGTTTTTTCGAGGTAGGGTCTCACTCTAGCTCAGGCTGATCTAGAATTCACTTTGCATTCTCAGAGTGGCCTCACGGTGATCCTCCTACCTCTGCCTCCCAAGTGCTGAGATTAAAGGCGTGCACCACCACGCCTGGCTAAAAATAATTTTTAAATATATTTATTTATATATTTTCAAGGAGAGAGTGAGAGAGCGAGCAAGCAAGAGAGAGAGAGATTGAATGGGCACGTGAGGGCCTCCAGCCATTGCAAATGAATTCCAAACACACCCAGGGCCACTTGGTACATCTGGCTTGACATGGGTACTGGGGAACTGAACCTGGGTCACTAGGCTTTGCATGCAAGCACCTTAACTGCTGAGCCATCTTCCTAGCCCCCACCCACCTTTTTTTTGGAAAAAGTATCTCCCACTGGCCTGAAACTCACCAATCAGGCTAGACTGCCTATCCAGTACGTCCCCGGGATCTACCTATCTCCACCTCCCCAGAGCTGAGGTGACAGGAGTATACCGCCACCCTGCCCTGCATTTGATGTGGGTACCAGGGTTCAAGCTCAGATCTTCATACTTGCACAGCAATAGCTACCCACTGGGCTATCTCCCCAGCCCCCTGTGGTCCCAGGTTGAATGAGGCCTGGGGTAGAAACACCAGGCAGAGCTGAGACTTGAAAAGGGCCAGCGCCAGTCAGTCTTGAGGCCATTGCCCGGTGCACGGGCTCACCTGTAGGCAGCCCAGAGTTCGTGGGCATGCTGCTTAACCTCCTCCTGAGCCAGTCCCTGGAGATGCTTGTTGGCCCCAATGCCCGCATACGTCGCCTGGAAGGTCAGCATCAGTGTCCGCAGCAGCTTGCCCAGGGGGTGTCGGGAGTTGCTCAGAGCCTGGGCCAGCAAGAGGGCGACAGAGAGACACATTCGGTACCAGGGTCCTGGAGCACCACACTCCCAGACCTGCCTCCCCGATGGCTCCCATTTCTTAGATGGGAAGACCCTCTGAGGTCCAGCAGCGCCGAGGGCCTGTCCCCTTCGGTTAGCCCTGGGCGCTGAGGAATGGGAGCCCTCGCCCAGCCCAGGGCCCTCACCTTCCTGAGGTACTTCTGCAGGGCCTTGGGCTCCTGGTGCCGCAGCAGCTCCTGCAGGGTGTCTTCCGTGCTGCCCGCACCGTCCTCGGGGTGGCTCCTGGGGCACCATGGACAGTGTCCCTCACCCACCCCTGGGCCAGACCCATGCCCAGGACCTTCCCTGACCCTCTCTGACCTGTGGGCTGCCCGGGAGGGCTGGGCTCACCTCTCGCAGCACAGGTACTCCTGTGGCCTGCGCAGCTGTCGAGAACTGGGCACGTCGAAGCCCAGGAGCGCCTCCTGCAGGTGCCTGGGGCAGCCAGCGCCCACGAAGTCCCGGAAGGGGCCGTAGACTCCCTGCCAGCGGCTCTCCACGGGGAAGGCACCCAACCCCAGCTGCCTGTGATGGGGGCACGGTGATACCGGAGAGTGGGGAGGGGTGAGACATGCAGACGAGAAGGAGCTGACCTCCAAGGTACCATGAGGAGGAAGGGGGAGGGACAAAAGCATGTGCTCTATGATGCACAAGAGTCAGGGCTAGTAGCTCTGCAAAGCTACAGACAGAAGGGCGGGAGGGCCTGGAGTCCCGGGGGGCCACGTCCAGACAGCTGGTGACGAGGGGGGACCAGTGGGTTCGGGGAGATGACTCAGTGCGTAAAGCTGAGTTCAGAACCCCAGAAACCACACAAATGCCGGGAGTGGTGGTAGGGCCCCATAGTCCCAGGGTTTGGGAAGCACAGACAGGGAATCTCTGGGGCTCACTGGCCAGCTAGGCTAGCTGAATCAGCAGAGTCTGGGTTCAGCGACAGGCCGTATCTCAATACATCCGTAAGGTAGAGAGTGACTGAGGAGGAGGACACCTTATATCAACTTCTGGCCACACACACACACACACACGTACACATAGAAAGAGACTGAGAGGGCCAGAGAGATGGCTTAGCAGTTAAGGTGCTTACCTGCGAAGCTAAAGGGCCTGGGTTTGATTCCCCAAGACCCACGTAAGCCAGATGCACAAAGTGGCACATGAGTCTGGAGTTCGTTTACAGCAGCTGGAGGCCCTAGCGTGCCCATTCTCTCTCTCTATTTGCCTCTCTTTCTCTCAAGTAAGTGAAAATAAAAAAATAAAGAGTGTGAGTGTGTGTGAGAGAGAGAGAGAAGAGACAAGTGCTCTCCACAGAATTCCTGCTCCGTTCCTTCCCGTGGTCAGTTCTGCGTGGCTAGAAGGCTGAGGCCTGGACTGGGCTTGTGCGTGTCTAAAGAAACAGTGTCTCACAAACGGCCCTGCCAAGTTATGTCCCCCTCACAGGATACTCCATACCAGCAAAGTCCCGAGGGATCAGTATCTTCTCCACTCCTGCTGCCAGAGAGGAGGAGCACGTGGGGATGGCGGGTCAGTGAGTCTACTGTAACCTCTCCTCACAGCAGAAATGCTACTGGGGACCACTTTCCACTAAACCTGACACTCACACGGATTCCTTCTTCAGTGCATACCAAGTCTTTCTGAACAGTCATCACTTGAGCCATAAATTAACTAACTCCATCTTCATAGGGAAAAAGAAGAAAAATGTCTCTCCCTCAATAAGATGAGTGACAGGCATTCCACTTAGAAAGTCTCCATCCTGGGCTTGGCTGCCAAGAAGTCAGAGTCAAGCGAAGGGGTGGCCATAACTGTTTTGGGGCCAATTTGCCAATTTATATCTCATAAGGTCAACACAGGATTCTATTTTCTATCTTTTTTCTTTTTTAAAAAATATTTTATTTTTGTTTATTTTATACATAGAGAGAGGAGAAGAGAGAAAGAGGCAGACAGACAGACAGACAGATGATAATGAAAGGGTCCTCTAGGGCCTCCAGCCACTACAACCTAACTCCAGATGCATGCGCCGCCTTGTGCATCTGGCTTGCATGGGTCCTGGGGAATTGAACTTGGGTCCTTTGCCTTTGCGGACAAATGCTTTAACTGCTAAGCCATCTCTCCAGACCTTCTTTTTATAAAAAAAAATATTTGCAAGCAGAGAGATACGGGGAGAGACAGAGAAAATGGGTGCACCAGGGCCCCTAGCCACTACAAGTGAACTCAGGATGCACGTGCCACTTTGGACAGCTGGCTTACATGGGTACTGGGGAATCGAACCCAGATCACTAGGCTCTAGAGGCAAGCACCTTAAATGCTGAGCCATCTCTCCAGCTCCTAGTTTCTAATTTTTTTTCTTATGCATTTAGTTCAGAAATTGTGTTGTATCCTTTCTAGGAAAAAAAAATAGTCAAAGTAAAGCTTGCAAATCATATCTTGGGGAGCCCGGGAATGTTGACAGAATGCTCATCTGGCATGCCGGAGGACCTGGGCTCAATCCCCAGTACCATACACAAGAACATCTAACAGACGCTTCCCCCCACCCCAGCTTTATAGTATGAATCTTGTTCACACAGCCCTCAATTCAGCCTCTGGCTGAAGGGCCCCGGGGCTCTCAACTCCCAGTACTGAGCCCCTCTGCTGAGCCCCGAGTCCTTGGCTGGGAAGAGACAGATAATGCCAGGTCCTCACCTCTTGCGGGCGCTGCTGGGGTCAGGCGGGAGGGCAGCCGTGTCCAGCACTCCCTGGGTGTACAGTCCTTTTCCTACCCCACTGCCGAACGCGCCCTCCAGCGTGAAGCCATTGGGGAAGGTGACCTTGCCCTGGGAGCAGAAGGAGGCAAGGGTGCTCACAGGGGTCGGAGAGCGACTTCCGCCCACCCATTCCACCGTGTTCCCGAGGGGCTGCAATGTTCTCCCTCTGCAGAGGCCCTGCCAGCGGCCGTGCCCATCTCTGCTGTGGCGCTGGGTGGGTGGGTCCAGAGGAGGACTTGCTTGCAGCCTGGGACTGCATCCTCTGCAGTACAGCTGCTCCCCGACCATGCACCAGACCTTCCTGCCCTTCTCAATCCAGATCCGTCCCTAAGTGTCCAAAGGTGGGGCAGCAACATACAAAGGGCAGTGACCCCCTCCCCCCCACCCAAGGACAGCTATCCAAAGCTTTAGTGGTGGTGATGGTGGTGGAAGGGGATGGCTGGAACACAGCCAAAAAGCCACCTTTTTTGGGGGGGGGTTTCAAGGTAGGGTCTCACTCTCGCTCAGGCTGTCCTGGAACTCACTCTGTAGTCTCAGGGTGGCCTCGAGCTCCAGGCGACCCTCCTACCTCTGCCTCCTGAGTGCTAGGATTAAAGGTGTGTGCCGCCACGCCCAGCAACCTTTCTTTTGTTTGGTTTGGTTTGGTTTTGGTTTTTCGAGGTAGGGTCTCACTCTAGCTTAGGCTGACCACCTTCACTTACCGGACACAAGGCAAGTCCTCCAGCCTGCTGCATCAAATCAGAATTCTGTGACAGGGTCATGGACCCCTTGGCCACCATGGAAGTGGGAGAGGTCTCCCCTAGCCACCCACCCCTCTGCCTGTTTTCTCAGCTCTGAGCCCAAGAGGAAGACGAGAAGTGGCCCCTGTGGTCTCTGGAGTCTGTGTGTGTGTGTGTGGGGGGGTAATATGTGGAGAGCCTCACCTTTCCCGAGAATGTCAGATCTCTGGTGAATGTACCCTCATAGAGGGAGTCGTCCTCACAAAGCAGGATGCCAGGGCCCTTGGAAGGAAGCGGGGAGCAGGGAGGGTGGGTGAGATTGGCCAGGTCGAAGGTCAGACACTAACCCCTGGGGACAGGGCTCTGAGCCCTGGGACTCTCCTGCTGGGACGACTGTACCCACTCCCATGAAACCCTGTCCTTAGGTTTCGCCTAACAGACCCTCAGGGCTGGCTCCTGCCCCAGCAGCCCCTTCAGGAAGGCCCCCCACCATGCTCAGGAAGTGCTGGTTTCCGCAAAGACGGCCATCCTGGCTTCCCTGCCACGGCCTTGGACCTTCAGGACCAGTGGGGTTTCCTTGCCGCCACGACTGCTGGGGAAGTTCACGGCCCAATGGGTGACCACTCATGTTCAACTTCTTTTTTTTTTTTAATTAATTAATTTAGTTATTTGAGAGCGACAGACACAGAGAGCGAAGGACAGATAGAGGGAGAGAGAGAGGAGAGTGGGCGCACCAGGGCTTCCAGCCTCTGCAAACGAACTCCAGACGCGTGCGCCCCCTTGTGCATCTGGCTAACGTGGGACCTGGGGAACCGAGCCTCGAACCGGGGTCCTTAGGCTTCACAGGCAAGCGCTTAACTGCTAAGCCATCTCTCCAGCCCATGTTCAACTTCTTTCCGAGTCTTTTTCGTGTGCCTATTCTAGCCTTTCCTTCCGCTATCCTCAGGTCACCTTCAGTCCATTTTACAGAAGATGGCGCCTAAACAAAGTCAAATACGAGGTACGGTCCCCCTCGCCCCCAAGACCCTGGCCAGTGAGGCAAGAGCCAGAGGTCCAGGCTCAAGGGATGTAGGTTTGATATCAGTCTGCCACTCAGGATGACGTGACATCAGGCAGGTTCTGTCTGTAATTAATAGGCAGGTGGCATTCACACACTAGAGATAATGACATTGACATAGAGATAGTGGCTACATATGTTTCGTTCTTTTTTTGTTCTTTTTTTTTTTCAAGGTAGGGTCTCACTCTGGCTCAGGCTGACCTGGAATTCACTATGTAGTTTCAGGGTGGCCTAGAACTCACAGCAATCCTCCCTACCTCTGCCTCCTGAGTGCTGGGATTAAAGGCGTTCTTTTTGTTTGTTTGTTTTTTGTTTGGTTAAGACAGAGTCTTAAGGGCTGGAGAGATGGCTTAGCGGTTAAATGCTTGCCTGTGAAGTCTAAGGACCTTGGTTTGAGGCTCCATTCCCCAGGACCCACGTTAGCCAGATAAACAAGGGGGCACACGTGTCTGGAGTTCATTTGCAGTGGCTGGAGGCCCTGGCGTGCCCATTCTCTCTCTCCCTATCTGCCTCTTTCTCTGTCTGTCACTCTCAAATAAATAAATAAAAATAAATTTTTTTTTAAAAAGACAGAGTCTTGGGCTGGAGGGATGGCTTAGTGATTAAGGCGTTCACTTGTGAGGCCTAAGGACTCATGCTTGATTCCCCAAAACCCATGTAAGATACACAAGGTGGCACATGCATCTGGAGTTTGTTTGTAGTGGCTAGAGGCCCTTGAACACCCATTCTCCTCTCTCTCTCTCTGCCTCTTTTTCCCTCCCTCTTCCTTCCTTCCTTCCTTTCTTCCTTCCTTCCTTCCTTCCTTCCTTCCTTCCTTCCTTCCTCCCTCCCTCCCTCCCTCCCTCCCTCCCTCCCTCCCTCCCTCCCTCCCTCTCTCTCTCTCTCTTTCTTTCTTTCTTTCTTTTCCTTCTCTCTCTCTCTCTTAAATAAATAAAGCATATATTCTTAAAGGGACAGGGTCTCATATAGACCAGACTGGCCTCTAACTTGTTATGTAGCCAAGGATGCCCTTAAACTTCTGATCCTTTAGCCTTCACACCCAGAGTGCTGGGATTATAGGCCACATCACCGTGTATGTAATGCTAAGATGAAACCCAGGGCTTCATCCATGTTAGACAAACACTCCACCAACTGAGCTACATCCCCAGCCCCTATATACTTCCTTCTTGCTAGTTTGAATTTAAATCAGCTCTATTGCAGAGGGGGAAACTGAGGCTGTGGTCTGACCAAGACGTGGGTAGCAGAGTTGGACATCGCTCTTTGCCCGGCCTTGGCTCAGCTTCGGGCACTCAGTGTTACTACTCACAACCATCTTGTCCCCCAGGAAGGTGCCCTGGTAGCAAACGCCCGACTGGGTGACCACGACCCCGGGGCCATGACGCTGGTCAGCTTGCCACATGCCGATGTAACGCTCACCCCTGAAGGAAAAAGGGGGTGTGAGAGAGGCAGCTCAGAATGGTCTCCCTGTGCCTTCATGGGTCATGGCAGGGGACAGATAAGGAGAGTGACACACGGCGAGTGAGGTCAGGACCCCAAGGGAAACAGTGGCAGGGGAAGGAGACTCGAGGTACCCCAACCCCCATAGGTGGCAGGAAGCACTGAATGGGGGTGCAATGGAGATGGGAGCGCAGGACAGATTTGGGGCTTTGCTCAGCAGTCCAGAAGGCTGACAAACTTACACCCTAACAGGCGTAGGCAGCACTCACCTGTCGCGGTCCTCCTCAATGCCGTAGCCGTTCCTCTGGCCCCTCTTCCAGTGGCCCGTGTACCGGAAAGGCTGGGGGGCCTGGGGTGCACTGTCAAGGATGCCAAAGCCATGGCGCAGACCCTTCTGGAAGTAACCCCTGTAGACCTCATCAGTGCCGTACCTGGAAAAGACCGCCAACGGCTAGCTTCGCCCCGCAGAGCCTGGCCTGGAGGACACCCCTCTCCTGAGCGTCCCCCCGTCACCCTCACTGGTCAAGCGTCACTTACTCACAGATGCCATAGTCGCACATGATGCCTTCCCTCCAGTGGCACTTGTAACAGTCAAATTTGTCCTCGGAGGCCTGGGGCACCAGGCGGATGCCAAAGCTGACCGCATGGTTGGATGGGGTTCGAAGTGAATGGCAAGGCCACCAACCTTCATGGCCCTGAGCTGATATTCCCATCACGCCCTCCTCCGTGCCACCCAGCTGTCCCTGCCTCCAAATAGCTGCTCAGGTGATACTGAGGACCTCAGAGGTGTGCAGCCTGCCCTCCCCCATCTTCTTCCAGGACACCCCTCCTTCTACCAAGACTCCCTCCCACACCCCGGGCAGTCGGCTGAATCACTATTTCCATGACCCTGGGCCGAGATTCACTCCCTATTTGGGCAAAGGTTCCCCTTGGGCATCTATGGGCGAGAGGAACTGGGCCATCTGGCCAGTAGGCTTTTGTTTGAGGTTTGGTAACGTGGGATGGGCCCAGCTGGAGGCAGCTTCCCTACCCCATCACACACGCCAGCATCCACGCCTAGCGGCCTTACCCATGTTCCAAGCCCTGAGAGAAATCCCCGACGTGATTCTGCCCATTCGGCCACTTCAGGGTTCCCCTAGAGCAGGGGAAGGGGTGCAGTGTCAGGCCACCAGACCCATATCCAGATAGCCTCGGCCACAGACCCTTCACAGAGGAACCCCCCCCCATCCCGAGGACCTCCCTCCAACTGGACCCACGGAAAGCCTCTAGCCCAGTCCACTCTTGGCACAATGGAGCCAGTAGCCTCATGGGGCACTTGTGGGCCACTCTCTCCACTTCCATGAGGAGACCTCTGGGGACATCTACATTCCCCCTTTCTCTGGACCTACAGGAAGCTCTGAATGAAACCTTAAGCTCCAGTCAGTGGGATTTTGACTGATGAAGCATTCATCTTTTTGTTCATAGGCTATCTTCACCCACTTCTAGAAGTAGTAGAAGGGCTATTAAGAACTATGGAGGACTGGAGATATGGCTCAGCATTTAAAGGTGCTTCCTTGCAGAATCTGAAGGCCTGGGTTTAATTCCCCAGTACCCATGTAAAGTCAGATGCACAAAGTGGCACATGAGTTGGGAGCTCCTCTGCAATGGCAACAGGCCCTGGTGTGCCCATTCTCTCTCTCTTTTTAAAAAATTTTAAAAATATTTATTTATTATTTATTTGACAGAGAAAGAGGGAGAGAGGGAGAGAATGGGCGCGCCAGGGCCTCCAGCCACCGCAAACGAACTCCAGATGCGTGCGCCCCCTTGTGTATCTGGCTAACGTGGGTCCTGGGGAATCGAACCTGGGTCCTTTGGCCTTGCAGGCAAATGCCTTAACTGCCAAGCTATCCCTCCAGCCCCCCTCTCTCTTTTTTTTTAGCCTATTGTTTGCCTGTCTGTCCGTCTATCTGTCTATCTATCTCTGCTTGCAAATAAATAAAATGTTTTGGGAAAAAAGAACTATGGAAAACACATCCTTGAGACCTTGACATATTCTGGGCCAGAAGCCATCCAGCGGTCTTAAGAAAGGCTTAAGATGGCTTAGCGGTTAAGGCGTTTGCCTGCAAAGCCAAAGGACGCAGGTTCGATTTCCCAGGACCTGCGTTAGCCAGATGCACAAGGGGGTGCATGCAAAAGAAAAAAAAAAGAAAGGCTCTGAAGGACCAGCAAGATGGAGCCACTGACCACAGAGATCCCAAAGACAATGAGACAGGCCTCTAGGGTACTGACCATCCCCCTGGGCTCACAGACCTCCTGGTCACTCACGTGCCATGGGGCTTGGCCCGGTACCACTCGCCTTCATAGGTGGCCTGGAAAAGACGGCCCTCGTGGCGGAAGGTGTAAGCCACACAGCGGCAGGCAGGAGACACCGGAGATTCCAGGCCTGACCCCAGCACGGGGAAGTCCTTCTTGCCACGCAGGGCCTGGCACACGGCCAGGGTCACCTTCCCCTGCCAGACCGCCTGTTGGGGACAGGAAGGCAGTAGATGGGTCACTGTTTGACTCAAACCCAAAATCCTGTGGGCAGCTTAGGAACAAGTCTAGCTGGAAGGCTGCGCAAGGCCATGGGGCAGAGGCCAGCTCAGGCCCCAGTTCTGCCCAGGTAACAGAAAATTCCTGCTTGGATCGGGCGAGGTGGCACACGCCTTTAATCCCAGTGAGGCAGAGGTAGGAAGAGAGCCATGTGTTCGAGGCCAGCCTGAGACTACATAGTGAATTCCAGGTCATCCTGGCTAGAGCGAGACCCTACCTTGAAAAACCAGAGGGGGAAAAAAAAAGAAAAAGAAAAGAAAGAAAAGAAAATTCTTGATTAACTGATACCCTTATTCCTGATCCCAGGCTGACCCCTGATCTCCTCTGAGCCAGAATCCTGTAAGGCTGGCATTCTGACCACCCCTCCATTGTTCCCTGACCCATACTGCATCCCCATTCACCTGGCTCTGGGGGTCCATGGCACAAAAGGAGAACTCTTCTTCAGGCGTGAGGATGTGAAACATGCACCTAGAACAGAGTCCGGGGCTGAGGACCTGGGTGGCCGCTAGCAGGTGCGGGCAGATGTCGTGAGATGAAGGGACAGAAGACCGTGGGTGTCCATGGAGAGGGGTCACTCACCTGTCCTCCCCAGGATCCACCCACACCAGCTTCAAGTCAAAGGTGCGGATGTTGTGGCCCTGGAAGAAAAGGGGCATAGGTGTCACCCAAAGCCCAGCCCAGAGGACCACCATTCCTTGGGGAGGTCGCCCCCTACACCAGTCCCTGTGACTTCCGGTGGCTGAGCCCAGTACTCCACCCCTGTCTTGTTCTATTGTTGCTGCTATACCCAAGGGGGGGATCCTGTTTCCTTTCCCACCCCAGAGGCTGGCCAGGCACCTGGGCCAGTCTCCCCGACCCTGAGTGACTGCTAGAATATTCTGGAAATACAGCCATTCCCCCGCTGCAAACTTCCAAGGCTTCCCCTGTTTAGAGACCCAGACCTGTTACGGAGCAGGAAGCACTGGACTCGCCAGGCATGAGGGGCCCACGCGCCCCTACTCTGCACCCTGCTCCGCCACCACGCCCTCATGTGCCTGCCGCAAGTCCCTCACCGCATCCTCGCCCCCGTCACTTCTACCTAGAGGGCTACCCTGTTCTGAGCCAGGCGGAGCATCCTGTCCTACCGGGTGAGCTCATAACCTCCCAAAAAATTCAAGCAGGCTGCTCCCTGCTTCCTGGCTAGGAGAAGAGCAGATCGGGGACAAAAGAGGGTCCAGCCGAAACAAGGGCATTTGCAAAGGCCCGGAGGTGGAGTGATGATTAAGATGGGAATGCAACTTGACAGGATCTAGAATCACTTAGACAAATCTGTGGTCATGGCTGGAAGTTTCTAGACGGGATTCATTGAGGTGGGACGATCTACTCTATTTTTATTTATTGCACTGTAGTTTCTTCAGGTTTTTGTTTTTTTTTTATGTTTGAAGTAGGATCTCACTCCAGCCTAGGCTGACCTGGAACTCACTCTGCAGTTCCAGGCTGGCCTCAAACTCACAGAGATAATTCTACCTCTGCTTCCTGAGTGCTGGGATTAAAGGTGTATGCTACCACGCCTAGCTTTTCTCTTTCTTTCTGTTCTTTTTTTAAAATTTAGAATCTATTTATTTATTAGAGACACACACACAGAGAATGGGCACGCCAGGGCCTCTGGCCACTGAGAACGAACTCCAGATGCATGCGCCACCATGTGCATCTGGCTTACGTGGGACCTGGAGAATTGAACCTGGGTCTTAGGCTTCGCAGGCATGAGCCTTAACCACTAAGCCATCTCTCCAGCCCTTTTTTTCTTTTTCTATTTTTGGTGAGGAGAATTATTCTAAATGTGAGCTGTGCCATCCTATGGCCTGAAGACCTAGACTGAACCAAAAGGAGAAAGGGGGCTAGAGAGATGGCTCAGTGGATAAAAGCGTTTGTTGTGAAACTCTTAGTACCTGAGTTCATATCCCCAGACCCCATGAAAAGCCACTGGAAAGGAACTCCAGACACATGTGCCACCTGGGCATCTGGCTTAGGTGGGTACTGGGGAATCAAACCTGGGTCTTTTGGCTTCACAGGCAAGCACCTTAACCACTAAGCCATCTCTCCAGCCCCCAAGTTACAAATTTTAATGAAACACCTGAGTCAGAGGCTAGAGTGATGGCTAAGCAGTTAAGGCACTTGCCTGGGAAGCCTGAAGAACCAGGCTCGATTCCCCAGGACTCACATAAGCCAGATGCACAAGTGGCGCATGTATCTGGAGTTTGCAGTGGCTGGAGGCCCTGGCATGCCTGTTCTCTATCTTCCTGCATCTCTCTCTATCATTCTCTCATAAATAAATAAATAGCCAGGCATGGTGGGTGGCACACACCTTTAATCCCAGCACTCGGGAGGCAGATGTAGGAGGATTGCTGTGAGTTCGAGGCCACCCTGAGACTACGTAGTGCATTCCAGGTCAGCCTGGGCTACAGTGAGACTTTACCTTGAAACTAAAAAAATAAAATATAAATAAATGCATTAAAAACACCTGAGTCTATTGGGGGACACAACGTTTAACTACCACACTTACATTAAACAATAAATGTTCAAAAGAAGAAAGCACCATGAATGCCAGCATTCACTGCTTTTGCTCCTGACTGAGGATACAATGTGACCTGTCACCTTGTGCCCCGTCTCAGTGCCTTCCTGCCATGATAGATGATCCCTTCCAACAGCGAACCAAAGTGGACGCTTCCTTCCTTAAGTTGTTTTTGTCCCAGCAACAAGAAAAGTAACATAGGTAGGGAAGGCCTAGCAGTTTGGGATTAGCACCTCCAGTGAACGGGATGTGAAGTTGAGAGTGTGAGGGGAACTCAGACTAAATCAGAGCAAACCCCGAACTAGGCTGACGTTCTGAGGCAGAGGAGACATTGCTGTGGCAATCACAGGGACCTCTTGAGTGGGGCTAAGGTTACTGACTCCTTCTGAGAGGCCAAAGCTGCTTCTATAGTGTGTTTTTTTTTTTTAATTTTTAATTTTTCTTTCTTTGAGAGAGAGAAAAATAGGCAGGGAGGGAGGGAGGGAAGGAGAGAGAGAGAATGGGCACACCAGGGCCTTCAGCTGCTGCAAACAAACTCCAGATGCATGTGCCCCCTTGTGTGCATCTGGCCTACGTAGGCCCTGGGGAATTGAACCTGGGTCCACTGGCTTTGTAAGCCACTTAGCCACTAAGCCATTTCTCCAGCTCCGTGGTGGGTTTTCTCCCGGAAGCCCTGAGCCACAGGCTCAGACTTCCCACCTGGGCCTCGGCGTGATCGGTTCCACGTGGGACAAACTTATTTTCAACGACCTCACATTTCAGATGAGGGAGCTTAGGGGAGACGTTGGGCCAAGCTCACCTCAGACCGCTCCCCCAAAGCTCACTCCTTCACGGCACACTCTGGGTGGCCCTGTCTCCCCTCCACCCCCCACTTTCAGACCCCCAAGCTCCCCGAGCCCATACTCTCATTCTCAGCCCTCGCCTCTTTCCCACTCAGTTCTCAACCTGATCCCACAGCTCCACCTCGGCCCACCTCCTCCGCACCCCCTCCGCTAACCTGCAGCAGGACGAGGGTGTCATCGAAGAGTAGCACGCGCTCAGCCCGCAGCGGGGTGACCGTCACGGGGACGTCGTAGCTGTCCTGCAGGAGTCGGTGACTCGGAGTGCAGAGAACATCCTGGTGGGGTGGAGGAGGATGCATGAGCCTTGGGCACCCCCAGCCCCCTACAGGCTGCTGGTCTGTCCCCTCCCATGCCCCCTGGAAGCCCCTCCGGCGGCCTGGTGCACCCCTGGGTCGACGCATTCACCGATGCTTTGAGATGGGGAGCCATTCCTGGGAAGGCCAAGCAGGGCAGAATAACTTCTCTCGGGAGCTCCCCTGGGCCATCTCCACACGCTATCCCAGCCGGCCCCTGGCATCCTCACTCAGTATGCTACAACCTCTTCCTCCTGTGGCAATTAAGGGTCCCTCGACCCTGGATGCCTCTCATGTCCTCTCAGACCACAAGGACTCTCCTTCCCACAGGGGCAGTACATGACATGACATGTAGTGATATCAAGGTGCCATGAGGGACACCAGCAGAGAGAAGGTCAGTTTAGCTCCCTGTTCAGACTAGGACCAAGATCAGTCCAGCAGCTGGCTGAGAATGGCTGACAGTCACCAGGTTTGGCCATTGATCTTCCTTCCAAATGGGAAGACTGAGGCAGGGAGCCATTCAGTCCATCCAGGAACCTCATTCTTCCCTCCCCCCACCCCATACAACTTTTTATTTATTTTTTTTGTTCATTATTTATTTATTTATTTATTTGAGAACGACAGACACAGAGAGAAAGACAGATAGAGGAGAGAGAGAGAGAATGGGTGCGCCAGGGCTTTCCAGCCTCTGCAAACGAACTCCAGACGCGTGCGCCCCCTTGTGCATCTGGCTAACGTGGGACCTGGGGAACCGAGCCTCGAACCGGGGTCCTTAGGCTTCACAGGCAAGCGCTTAACCACTAAGCCATCTCTCCAGCCCCAACTTTTTATTTTTAATGCGAGAGAGAGAACTGGTGTGCCAGGGCCTCCAGCCACTCTGCAAGTGAACTCCAGATACGAACCTTGCGTCCCCTTGTGTGTTTGACTCACGGGGGACCTGAAGTGTCAAACCTGGGCCCCTAGGCTTCGCAGGCAAGCGCCTTAACTGCTAAGCCATCTCTCCAGCCCAAGAACCTCATTCCTACATCCAGTGTGGAACATCCTTGTCTGACCGCTCCAAAGTCTCAGACTCACCCTCGGCCGGCTGCTCAGGGTGTGCCACAGGGCTTGGGTGGCCTCCGCCTGGTCCAACGCCTGCCTCATGAAGGACTGTAGGTCCCCAAAGAGGGTGACTGCGTGCATGACCAGTTCCTGGGCAGGGTGATGCTGTGGAAGGACAAGGCAATGGTGGGGAGGGGGTGAGCTGATGGTCTTGGCAGCTGCTCTCAACTCTTTGATGGTTAAGCTGCCCCTGATCTGGCCCAGCTGGTCAGGAGGCCCGGACTTAAGCCAGAATTTACCCCTTTCTTTTTCTTTCTTTCTTTCTTTTTTAATTATTTGAGGGGGGGGGGAGAAGAAGAGGCAGATATATAAAGAGAATGGGCACTCCAGGGCCTCCAGCCACTGCAAATAACTCCAGATGCATGTGCCCTTTGTGCATCTGGCTTACGTGGGTCCTGGGGAATCGAACCAAGGTCCTTAGGCTTCACAGGCAAACGCCTTAACTGCTAAGCCATTTCCCCAGGCCAATTTACCCTTTTCTGATAGGTCTCTTCTGAGGGCAGGAAGGGGGCTTGAAGGTGCTTCCAGAGGAGTCAGGTCATTTCAGTGACCCTCCTTGCGTGACCCTGCGCCGTATGTTCTCACGCCCAGAACAAGATCCCGCACCCGCTCTTTGGGTCTCGGCTGCCCCACCAGGGCAAGTTATATGTCCTTAGGGTAGGACCAGGACCCACAGAGATTCCCCAGGGCAGGGCTATGGCCCCAGGCCCCCCCCCCCCCCGTTACCTGGTTTCCTCCAAAGCCGCACGGTGGCACCTACCTCCTCCAGGGTGTCCCTGAGGCTCAGCAAGAGGAGCACGTACTGCTGCACGTGCCTGGCATGGGGCTGGCTGAGGGCCTGGCCCAGCGCGGTGCCCATCGAGCCCTCGGAGGTCAACCACAGCAGCTGTCGCAGGGCCTTCCGCTGGCTCTGCCAGTACCTGCTGCGAGGAGGAAGGGTCGCCTTCAGCCGTCCCAGAGCCACACTGTCCTCCATCACGCCCTGCTCCCCACAGTCCCCGCCCTGCATCCCGTCAGCTCCCTTCCCGGAGACGTAACAGTGTCTACAGAAGGGGGCAGAGGAAGGAGGGCTGCTGCGAGTTAACGGCTGGCCTGAGACTACACAGTGAATTCCAGGTCACCCCGGGCTAGAACGAGACTGTACCTCAACGGAAGAAAGGAACAAATAAATAAATAAAGGAAGGAAGAAAAGAAAGAAAGAAAGAAAAAAGAAAGAAAGAGAGAGAGAGAGAAAGAAAGAAAGAAAGAAAGAAAGAAAGGGAGCTGGAGAGATGGTTGAGCTGTTAAGGTGCTTGCCTGTGAAGCCTAAGGACCCAGGTTTGACTCCCCAGAATCTACATAAGCCAGACGTACAAGGAGGCAGGTGGCACATGCATCTAGAATTGGTCTGCAGTTGCTAGAGGCCCTGGCATGCCCATCCTCTCGATATATAACTGCCCCTTCTCTCAAATGAATAAATAAAATATCTTTTTTTTTAAAGAAATAATAGGGCTGGAGAGATGGCTTAGCGGTTAAGCGCTTGCCTGTGAAGCCTAAGGACCCCGGTTCGAGGCTCGGTTCCCCAGGTCCCACGTTAGCCAGATGCACAAGGGGGCGCACGCGTCTGAAGTTCGTTTGCAGAGGCTGGAAGCCCTGGCGCGCCCATTCTCTCTCTCTCCCTCTATCTGTCTTTCTCTGTGTGTCTGTCTCTCTCAAATAAATAAATAAATAAAAATTTAAAAAAATATTAAAAAAAAGAAATAATAAAGGAGAAGGGGACCATTAACTCTTGACACCTGAGTGGCAGGCTATGGCATCTCAATCTCACTAGCACCCCCACCTCCTTAGGGGGCCACCGGGGCATCCCCAGGCTCACCTCCTCTTCTTCGTGGACTTCTGGAAGGTCTGCGCCACCATGCAGTCAGTATAGGCCTCTATGTACCTACGGGTAACACTGGGTCACACTGCAAGCCCAGCTCCCGACTCACACACTGCCCCTGCCCTTCTGGGGTCCCCGGATCTCACCCACTGGCACAGCTGAAGCCCTAAGGACCCAAGTCACAGGGATACAGACACTAGTGACTTGAAGTCCCAATCCAACGAGACAGTTGTGCCTCACAGGCCTGTCCCCCGGGAGGCCCCCAAACCACCAAGCCAACACCCCAGCCTTAAGGAGTCCCACTCCAGATGAGTCGTAAGGATGGGCGGCACAGGTGGCACTAAGGCCAGATACCAGCGTGCCCGTGGGGGGGGTGTCTTACTCCTTGTGGGCCTGTACGACACGGTCAGGTCTACACAGTAGCTCCAGGGTCTCCAAACCAACGCAGGATGGGCTGTGCAGCCTCGCCCCCAGTGAGCGGAGGCTCTGTTCTGTCACGTCCCACAGCTGCTGGGCACTGGTGTGCAGATGTTGCACAAGATGCAGACACTCCTGGCTGTGGGGCTCAGGGGACTCTGGGTCTGGGGAAATGGGGGACACAGCCACACTTAGTGGGTGCTGCAGCCAAGCGCTACAGCCCTGGGGCCCACAGCACCTAGAGCTCCTCGGGAGACAGGCAGGCTGAGATAGGGGATTGCATGTGGGTCTCTCCTCAGTCAACTGAGGCAACGGTACTCATCTTGGGGAACCAAGGTCACTAGCAACGGGACTCAGATGCAGAACATGGAGGCTGTAGGGTTCGGGCCATTTCACTCACTGATGCACCCAACAAGCTTTGAGAAGCAAGCGCCAGCCCGAGGTCACTTAAACCCCGACGGACACAAGCTCTATGTGTCCTGCCTTCTAGCCAGGGCATTTTGCCAGCACCATCAGGAACCCTGGGTGAGGGCCACATGAAGGGTGTCTCTAGGCACGTGGTCCCTCGGGATCGATCCCCCTTTGAGAAGGGAATGGCCAGCCCCTGGTGGCCGGGACCTGAGTTCCATCAATGGATGGCAGCCCCAGGCTCCACCTGAGGCTGAGAGAGCTGTGGGTCAGAGAGTCTCCAGCAGGGCAGGCCTTCTGTGGCCACAGCACCATGCTCATGTTACCTACCTTCCCACCTAAGGCTGACACTCACCGGCTTCAAGCAGAGGCTGCAGGATGAGGCTGGTGGTGTAGGCGAGGGTGGCTGAGAAGATCTCCTCCAGCCGAAGCAGGGCTGTTTCCTCAGGGCTGCACATGGCCAGGAAACTGGGTGCAGCGCCTCCTGGTGAGGATACCGTCACAACCCGAGAACATGGTGGGATGCAGGGCTATGACCAGTGCCCGGAAGCAAGGCCCATGACCACCCACATCAGAACTGTGCCCTGAGCCCAGCTGGGACCTCTCCCTCCCTGGGCCAACCGAGGAGAGGGCTGAGCACAGAGAAGGGAGTACCCCTTTTTTACCCAAGAGTATGTCCTCTTCAAATTCAGTTCTGGCCCACTCCAACACCAGCCATGGATCCAAGAGTCCAGGGGACTATTTGGTGGTGGCTCTAACCTGGCCACCTTTCCACTGAGTCTCTGTCCGGGGACTCTGCGGTCTTTGGAAAAAGGGACATGTTATCAGAAAAGCCTAATGTGGGGCTGGAGACATGGCTCTGTGGTTCAAGGTGCTTTTTTGCAAAGTCTGGTAGCCTGGATTTGATTTCCCAGTACCCAACTTAAAGCCAGATGCACAAAGTGGTGCATGTATTTGTAGTTCTGTTACAGCAGCAGGAGGCTCTGGCACGCCCCCAGTGACTCACTTTCTCTCAAAAATAAATAAATAAAGTAAGTAAGTAAGCCAGGCATGGTGGCACACACGTTTAATCCCAGCACCCAGGAGGCAGAGGTAGGAAGATCACTGTGAGTTCGAGGCCACCCTGAGACTCCACAGTGAGTTCCAGGTCAGCCTGGGCTAGAGTGAAACCCTACCTCAAAAAACAAAAATAAAAATAATAACAAAGAAATAAAGAAAAGCCTAGCATGTCCTGATGGCCTTAGGGCTCCCGGTCACCCAATAGGGCAATTAGGGGGTGTCAGAGGGTCCTGGTAGAGCTTAGGACTCCCAGGGAATTGGCTTTGGAGCGGAGCAGGGCGGGAACCTCAGCAGTCTGGCCCAGGCCCAGGCATTCCTGCCCCACCTTTCCTGCTGCTGCAGCTTGGGGAGGGAGAGGTTATGGGAGCAAGAGGCAGGAAGAGGAAGAGACTGGATGTTCAGCTGCAGCCATACCCACAGGCCCACACGGCAGTCCAGTGCCCCCGGGGTCCCCTCGTTCGGCTCAGGCTAACCCGAAGAGTCCAGCCATGGGGCCGGGGTATGGCAAATGGCCTGGACCCACCATGATGTGATTCCAGGAACTGATGGGAGTGAAAGTCTATTCTCCGTGGCTTTGAACTACCCGGGGGGACCCGGCCCGCATGTCACTTGCTCTTCACAGGAGCGGCATCTTAGCCCCACGATGCCCCCACTGATCCCTAGCCCTGCCCCTGTCTGGACCTGTCTGTCACCCCTTCTTGAGACGGACTAGATCAGAGCATTTCAAATTACTGTAGTTACTCCTCAAAAGAACAGTCAGTTATTTGAGAGCAACAGGCAGAGAAAGAGGCAGACACAGAGAGAGAGAGAGAATGGGCGCGCCAGGACCTCCAGCCACTGCAAACGAACTCCAGACGCGTGCGGCCCCTTGTGCATCCGGCTAACGTGGGTCCTGGGGAATCAAGCCACGAACCGGGGTCCTCAGGATTTACAGGCAAGTGCTAAGCCATCTCTCCAGCCCAAGAATCACCATTCTTGGGAAACTGGGTCACACTTTCCAGCAGAGAAGATGGAAGTTGAACAAGGCAGTAGGAGAGGGAAAACTGCACTGGAGGCAGAATCTGGCGTGGTGGCCCACAGGGATACAGGCTTGAAGGCTCATCCCAGAGGTTAATGAGGAGAGTGTAAAGCCAGGGGCGAGGCCAGACATGAATGTGCAAAAGTATATGTCTGCAGGAAAATGACAAGTCCTGAAGCAGTTCAGCAGAGGTACGCCCCTCCACAACCCCACGGCCCTCCAGTCAAGGGCATGGCCACCTAACCCTCTGCCCCCTCCCAGCTCCAGGCTCCTTACTGGTAGACTGAGTACAGTAGGGAAACTGAGGTATGAGAAGGCCAAGAGGACCCAGACACCCCATCTGTGCAGCATACTCAGGGTTCAGACCCAGGCCTCTGGCTCTCAGCTCCACCAGGCGCGCCTGCCAGGCCAGGTAGCTCAGAGAGGCTGGGTGACTCACTGAGGCCCACAGGGAGTCGCTGGCAGGGACTGGTCTCCCATCTGATCCCCAGCGAGCTTGATGCTCACCATGGGGTGGGATGATGAGTCCAGAACTAATGGGGCGTGCATGGGTGAGTCAGCTACTGTCTCCGTGGACACCTAACCTGCCCCCCCCCCTCTGCATTCCTGGCACCTGTTTACACTAACCTGCTCCTGAGGCTGGTGAGTCCTCTGCCCTTTCCCAACCCTGTGGTCTGTCAGGCCCCTCCGCCACACCCCATGGCACTCTGGTATTTCCGGCTCTGGATGGGCAAGGAGTTTGTGTCTGGTGTGGACAAGGAGACCTTTTCCTTGTCTGCCCTGGAAGTCCCTTAATCAAGCAAGCACCTTCCGTCCCCAGAAGTCTCTTCTTCAATCAACACGCTCAGTGGACAGTGGAGAGAGAGAAGAGAGAGAGACCACCCAAGGGAGTCACACCTGTCCTCTCCATCTCCACTCCCAGCCTCTGTCGGCAGCAGCACGCTGGCCCTGGCCCTCGGGTGCTCTCAAACTTCCCTCCCCCTCTCTGCAGCCCCGTATGTAGTTAGTGTAGTCTTTCCGCCCTGGCACCGGGAGTTCCAGCAGCCAGGCACCCGTCCGCCCCGCTCTCGGGCGGGCAATGCCACTTCCCTGGCTTCTCTTCCTGGCCTTTCCGCCCGGACCCGCCGTCACCTCCTCTTGGCAAGCCTTCCCCAGGCAGGCTGAGGCCCCTTGGCCCTTAGCACCCCGGGAGTCCAGGTCACGAGCCTTGCAGGAGGTGGTGGTGCGGACCACGCTGCGTGGCCAAGCCCGGGCCTGAATCGTGTGACCACGCAGCGCGGGGTGCGGCGCGGCGGGGGGGGGGGAGGGACTTGGAACAAACTCTCACGCAGTGCCCGGGGCGTGAGTGCCACCGGGCTGGGGACGGAGGGATCGCGAGGCCCGGTGAGGAGGTCAGCGCCCCCCCAACCCCCACCCGGCCGCGGAGAGCTTCGGGACAGCGCGCCCCGCCCCCAGCCGCGCGCCCTTACCTGCGCGCCCGCCGCGGTGTCCCGAGTGCCCGCGCGCCCTCGCCGTGCGCCACCGCCGCCGCCGCCGAGCCGGCTCCGCGCGCCCCGCCCTCCGCCCCGCCCCGGGGTGTCGCTCGGGTCGGGGTGCGGCGGAGTAGGCGGGCCGAGGCTTCCTGGGAACGTCCCCCGGCCCTGGCCAGGTGGCGGGCGTGAGGCGTGCAACTTCAGGATGCTGGCGCGTGTCCTGCCCCGTGTGCGCACCCCGTACACACACGCGCACCCCGCCGCGCGTGCATCCTGGCTCTGCCCCTCGCAGGTGTTGCAAAGGGTGGGGTTCGTGAAACTTGTCGCCGAGGGGGGGGGAGGGGGAGGAGGGTCAAGACGAGATGGACCGCGGTGGCGCACGCCTTTCATCCCAGCACTCTGGGAGGCACAGGTAGGAGGATCGCTGTGAGTTTGAGGCCACCCTGAGACTCCATAGTGAATTCCAGGTCAGCCTGAGCTAGAGTGAAACCCTACCTCAAAAAAAAAAAAAAAAAAAATAAGGGGCTGGAGAGATGGCTTAGCTTAAGCGCTTGCCTGTGAAGCCTAAGGACCCCGGTTCGAGGCTGGATTTCCCCAGGACCCACGTTAGCTCGATGCACAAGGGGGTGCACGCGTCTGGAGTTCGTTTGCAGAGGCTGGAAGCCCTGGCGCGCCCATTCTCTCTCTCTCTCTGCCTCTTTCTCTGTCTGTCGCTCTCAAATAAATAAATAAAAATAAATAAATAATTTAATTAATTAATTAAATTAAAAAAAAAACAAAAATAAGGGGCTAGAGAGATGGCTTATCCGTTAATGCATTTAGCTGAAAAGCCAAAGGACCTAGGTTCAACTCCCCAGGACCCACATAAGCCAGATGCACAAGGGAGCGCAAGCATCTGGAGTTCACTTGCAGTGGCTGGAGGCCACTATCTGCCTCTTTCTCCTCTCTCTCTCTCTCAAATAAATAAGAAGAAAAATACTAAAAACAAAAAACAAAATGAAAAAAACAAAAACAACAAGCAGGGCATGGTGGCCTTTAATATTAGCTCTGGGTGGGTGGAGCAGAAGTAGGAGGATTGCCGTGAGTTCAAGGCCACCCTGAGAATACATAGTAAATTCCAAGTCAAATTGGGCTACAGTGAGACTCTACCTCGAAAAAGCCTTTTTTTTTTTTTTAATTTATAAAATGGCGGCTGGAAACATGGCTAAGCAGTTAAGGTGTGTGATAGTTAAGGTGTTGTCAACTTGATCTGTTTAGTAATCCACAGGCTGCTTCTAGGAAGGATCAACTAAAGGAGGAGGTCTTTCTCCCAGGTTGAGCCCTTCCCCCAGAGTGGGCGGTCCCGCTCAGAGAGGGACTTGATATAAGGAAGCTCTGGGTAGAAGAGTTCCCTTTTTTTTTCCTTCCTTCCTTCCACTTGGCTGCGGGAGCTGATCCCTACCTTCTAGCGTGGATTGAAGACCAGTGCGGACTAAAGACCAACATCAACTGAAGACCCACGTGGATCGAAACCCAGCGGCTCCTCAGGAAGCCTCCAGGCTTTCCGGCTCCTCAGGAGGCCTCCAGGTTTTCCGGCACCATCTGCAGTGCCGGTCAGGACTGCTGAGGCATCTGGCCACGTGGACTGAGCAGCTACCAGGTTCGGTGATTCTCAGGCCTGCAACTGCTATTGGACTACTGTAAGCTAATCCAATAAATTCCCTTTATAAAATAATTCATTCTAGTAATTCTGTTCCTCTAGAGAACCCTGACTAATACAAGGTGCTTGCCTGCAAAGCCTAAAGACCCAGGTTCGATTCCCCAGTATCCATGTAAGCCAGATGCACAAGGTGGTTCATGCCTCGGGAATTTATTTGCAGCGGCTGGAGGCTCTGGTGCGCCTATTCTCTCTCTCTCTCACCCCCCCCCCCCCGTCTCTCTAAATAAATAAATAAAAAGTCTGATGTCAGGAAGCCTGTTCCCCTTGGGCCAAGAGGCCAGTGACCCCGCGCTTCCGGTGGCACTGGGTTTCCAGGGGCTTGCGCAGGCGCTAACTTGCTTTTGCCTGCTTCCAACGCTGAGAACACAGAGAACATACAGGGGAAACTGTAAGAAAGAGGGGTCCACCTGACCCCTTCTCGAGTTTAGGCACCCTCCACAGAAGAGTGATTCTTGGGGGCTGGAGCCGTCAACCTCAGCCCAGAGTTGGAGGGTTTTGCAGCCTTGGTGACTAGCAGCTCCCCAGTGACTTCTGGTCCCACACTGCCCTCCTTCCTGGGTCGCCATCCTCAGGAGCCCTCCCGACCCCTGTAAGGTTCAGGAGTGACCAAGACCACGGAGAGCACTCTGAGGCAAAGATGGAAGTTTTGGGTTGTTGTTTTTTTTTTTTAATTTATTTGAGAGAGGCATAGAGAGAGAGGGAGAGAATGAGCATGCCAGGGCCTCCAGCCACTGCAAATGAACTCCAGATGCATGCGCCACCTTGTGCATCTGGCTTACATGGGTCCTGAGGAATCAAGCCTCGAACTGGGGTCCTTAGGCTTCACAAGCAAGCACTTAACCCCTAAGCCATGTCTCTAGCCCAAAGATGAAAGTTTTTATTCGGGGGGGGGGTGGGGAGCACAAGCTGCCAAGACTGACTCGCAAGAACGGAGCAATCAGTTTGGGGTCACAGATAGGGGGCTTTATAAGCTTCTCAGTTGGGGGAAGGTGAAGAAGGGAAGGAATTTTCTTGTTAGGGCAGTAAACCTCTGTTCTTTACATTAGCCATAGGGTGAGACCAGAAGTGACCCCCCCCCCCACACACACACACCCGTCAGAGATAAGGGGGCAGTAAATCTCTGTTCTTAGGGTGAGACCAGAAGTGACCTGGTCAGAGAGAAGGGGGCAGTAAGTCTGGACCTGGGGCATCGTTAATGGCTGGGCAATTCTTTGAGGAATGTGGATGACCCCATTGCCTTATATCTCTCTGTCACCATCCTGTCGTCTTTGGTGGCTCGCTTTTGGGAGGCCCCTCTTGACCTAACAACCCCTTCTCCATGGCTCTCCACATATTCAAGGGCCCTGCCATGCCTGCGGCCTCCCGCATCTCCAGCCTCGCTCTCGTACCCTCTCCTGTGCCACCTTCTGCCTGAGATACCCTCCGCCTCTACCACCTCCAGGCCTGCCTCTGTCCCCTTCTGGCCTCAGTGGGGTGCCCCGCCCACAGGAGCCATGTCCCCATCTCATCAAGCAGTTTTTTTTGTTGTTGTTGCTGTTGTTGTTTATTCTTATTTATTTGAGTGGGACAGAGAGAAAGAGGCAGAGAGAGAGAGAGTGCGCCCCCTTGTGCATCTGGCTAACGGAATCGAGCCTCGAACCGCAGTCCTCAGGCTTCACAGGCAAGCGCCTTAACTGCTAAGCCATCTCTCCAGCCCCTGCTTTTGTTACTTGCCAGATGGAGCAAGACCTGTCTAGCCTCTCACCCAGTCAGTCCTTGGTTGGGGACTAGGCAGGGCCCCTGGGCCCCTGGTAGTGCCCAAAAGGTAGCCTTCATGGCATCTATCTGCCCTTGGCCTCTGGCCACACAGGGCCATGGCCCCACCTCTCCCACCCACAGACAGCATGCGTGTTCCCTGTGTATACATTCAGTGCACCGATGAGGAACATGGTGGTGAGAGCGTTCACATGGGTCGTCTATTGCTGGAGGGGCAGGACACCTGTGCAGCCCCGTTTCAGGGTGACAGTTCTGCTCATGAACACCTGTGTGTGGATAGTATGTACTTAGACTCTCCTCTGTCTCTCTGTCGCATAAACACACCCACAAACTGCATGCAAAGTGCAGTGTTCTGCCGTGCACACTAGTGTGTTGGTACAAGAGCACAAGTTCTTGCTCATACAAGTCTCACCCATGCTGGGCCAAGCCTGGAGCTATTCTGGGCTGGGCTTAGGGCCAACAAGTTGAGCCGGCTCCCAGCACAACCCAGTTGCTGTGTTACTGGCCCAGGCTGTCATAACTCCCCCACCCCACCCCCAGGCTGAGTCTACAATGGCCCAGATCCCAGCTTGGCTCTGTGACTGGGGTACGGGTCCCGCATCACTACCGTCACTACCCCCTGCTTCCCCGGAGCTAAGTCTTGGGCTCCACGGGGTCAGGCTCCCGAGAGAAGCGTCTATGGGGTCTGCTAGCCAAGCACCGCGCACTTTCTTGCCCCGTAGCTTCCAACCCAGAAGCCCTGGAGGCTGGATTGGATCCCTACCGGAAACCCACAGGATCTAAAAATAGCATAAAAGGGACCAGTAGTGTTCCGCACGCCAGCATCCGTGCCTGTGCAGGGAGCGGATGCTGTCTTCCAGGGAGCCAGACCTTCCATACCACCTCAGCCTTGACGGACCCCCCGGCGGGCAACCAGCTGGGTACAGGGGCATGTGGCACTTGGTAAGATGCCAAAATCAACTGAGAGCGGGCAGAGCCCTGGGTCAAAGGCAGAAGGCTGAAGTGGAGGCTCCAGATCCTAACTGAGAGGCCAGAGACGACTCTCTGGGGCTCAGGCCTCCGCAAGAAAACCGGGGAGACGATGAGCTCGCCAGTGGCCCTTGCACAACAGAGGCGGGTAACCCAAAAGGGAAGAGCCTAGCTTTCACTGCAGAGCTGGGAACGTCCAAAGTATTCAACAGTATGGCCGTTACTGAAGGAGGTATTGCTCGGCATTTAGGCAGTGTGATATTACACAGCCCTCAACAATAGCAGTGACACTAATGACGATCATTTGTCACAGGCTTGTCACGGGCAAGGGCCGTGAGACTGTAGTTACACCTATTTTACAGAGCTGAAGCGCAGAGGTTAAGCAGTTTGCCAGAGGATTCGCAGTGTCAGTCTGATCACGTTCCAGAAGTTATAGTGCAGTCTAAGTTGCTTTTAAAAAATTTTTTTTAATTTAAAAATTTTAAATGTTTTATTTTTTATTTATTTTCTTTTAAATATTTTATTTATTTATTTATTTGACACAGAGAGAGAGAGTGGACGGGCCAGGGCCTCCAGCCACTCTAAACAAACTCCAGACGTGTGGACCCCCTTGTGCAGATGCCTAACGTGGATCCTCGGGGATCGAACCTGGGTCCTTTGGTTTTGCAGGCAAACGCCTCAGCCGCTGCGCCATCCCTCCAGCCCTATTTTTATTTAGTTATTTATTTATTTGAGAGAGAAAGAGAGAGAGAGGAGTCAGATAGAGAAAGAGAGAATGGGTGCACCAGGACCTCCAGCCACTGCTAATGAACTCCAGACGCACATACAACCTTGTGCATCTGGCTTATGTGGGCACTGGGGAATCGAACCTGAATCCTCAGGCTTCTCAGGCAAGTGCCTTAACCACTAAGTCATCTCTCCAGCATCCCTTTTTCTTCCTTCCTTCCTTCCTTCCTTTCTTCCTTCCTTCCTTTCTTTTTTAAGTTTTTATTTTATTTTATTATTTATTTGAGAGTGCCAGACAGAGAGAAAGAGAATGGGCATGCCAGGGCTTCTAGCCGCTGCAAACGAACTCCAGATACGTGTGTCCCCTTGTACATCTGGCTAACGTGGGTCCTGGGAAATCGAGCCTCGAACCAGGGTCCTTAGGCTTCACAGGCAAGCGCTTAACCGCTAAGCCATCTCTCCAGCCCCCCCTTTTTTTTGAGATAGGGTCTCATGTAGTGCAGGCTGTCCTTGAACTCACTGTGTAAGCTTGGATGAGCTTAGGCTCCTGGTCCTCCTACTTCCAATTCTAGAGTGCTGGAATTACCAGTGAACATCATCATGCCCAGTTTCTGTCATGCTGGGAATTGAACCCAGGGTAATGTGCACGCTAGACAACCACTCTATCAACTGAGCTACATCCTTAGGCTTTATTTATTTACTTACTTGTTTATTTTTTTGAGCCAGGTCTCATGTAGCTCAGGCTGCCTCAAAACTTTCTAGGCAGTTCAAAGTAGCCTCAAACTCCTCATCCTCCTGCTTCTAACTCCCAAGAGATGAGTTCAAGCTTTACATTTTTTTTTTTTTGTTGTTGTTGTTGTTTGTTTGGTTTGGTTTTTCGAGGTAGGGTCTCACTCTAGCCCAGGCCGACCTGGAACTCACTATGAAGTCTCAGGTGGCCTTGAACTCACGGCAATCCTCCTACCTCTGCCTCCTGAGTGCTGGGATTAAAGCTTGCCACCACGCCTGGCAAGCTGGCAAGCTTTAAATATTTTTATCCATTTATTCATTTGCAAGCAGAGGGAGACAGACAGACAGAATGGGCATGCCAAGGCCTCCAGCTGCTGCAAACAAACTCCAGATGCATGCACCA
Source organism: Jaculus jaculus (assembly GCF_020740685.1). Taxonomy (NCBI): domain Eukaryota; kingdom Metazoa; phylum Chordata; class Mammalia; order Rodentia; family Dipodidae; genus Jaculus; species Jaculus jaculus. The sequence continues at coordinate 15,533,486 of NC_059118.1, forward strand.
CCTTGTGCATTTGGGTACTGGGGAATCAAACTTGGGTCGTTAGGCTTTCTAGGTAAGCACCGTAACTGCTTAAACCATCTCAGCCAGTGCTTAGTTCAGGCTTTAATAACTTCAGATGTTGGGAAGAATAAAACTAGAGCTTATAAGAAACATACTTTGAAAGATTATTTAAATTTTTCTTATGCTAATTAGGTCTTGTAAATTTTGAAGATCTTCTTTTCAGTCAACTTTTGCTAACTACAGAGACCAACAAAAGGAAATTTAAATAAGTGAGCTTTTCCATGGGAGTCTCTTGTCTTGCTATGGAGACCAGGCTGGCCTCCCACTTCCAGTGATCCTCCTGCCTCTGCCTCCTGAGTGATAAAATCACAGGCATCTGGCACCATGCCCCACTCCTCAAATGGTGTTTTTCTAAGTTCATAGCTTTTTAATTTTTTTTTAAGTTCATAGCTTTATACTTCTTTTTACAATTATTTAAAATTAATCATGAACTTTACTGTATGAACAGGTTATCACATATTCCCATTAGGAGCTTTATACTTCTGAGGTTATAATAACTAAAAAATAAGCCATAGCGGTTGAGGCATTTGTCTGCAAAACCAAAGGATCCTGGTTCGACTCTCCAGGACCCATGTTAGCCAGATGCACAAGGGGCGCATGCATCTGGAGTTCATTTGCAGTGGTTGGAGGCCCTGGAGCACTCATTCTCTCTTTCTCTCTTTCCTCCCTCTTTCTCTCGGTCAAATAAATAAATAAAATTTTTTTTTATTAAAAAAAAATATAAGCCAGCACTTTAATCCCAGCACTCGGGAGGCAGAGGTAGTAGGATTGCCGTGAGTTCAAGGCCACCCTGAAACTACATAGTGAATTCCAGGTCAGCCTGGGCTAGAGCAAGAGCCTACCTCGAAAAACCACAAAAAAGGAGTGGGGGGGGGGAAGTGCTGGAGAGATGGCTCAGTGGTTAACACACTTACCTGCAAAGCCTAAGAACCCAGGTTCCATTCCCCAATACCCAGGTAAATAAAGCCAGATGTGACTGGAGATCCTGGCACCCAATCCCTCTCCCCACCCCCCGCACCTGCTTGTAAATAAAGAATAAAATATTTTTCAAATTATTTATTTATTTGAAAGAGAAAGAGAGAGAAAAGGGCAGATAGAAATAGAGAATGGGCACGTCAGGGCCTCGAGTCACTGTAAACAAACTCCAGACATGTGCCACCTTATGCATCTGGCTTATGTGGGTCCTGGGGAATCAAGCCTGGGTCCTTGAGCTTTGCAGGCAAGCATTTTAACCGCCTTAGCCATCTCTCCAGCCATATATGTATATATTTTTAGTTTTTCAAGGTAGGGTGTCACTCTAGCCCAGACTAACCTGGAATACACTCTGTATTCTTAGGGTGGCCTTGAATTCACAGCAGTCCTCCTACCTCTGCCTCCCAAGTGCTGGAATTAAAGGCGTGTGATACCACACCTAACCATATATATTTATTTTGATTTTGATGTACACATTTTTGTTTTTGTTTTTCGAGGTAAGGTCTCACTCTAGCTCAGGGTGACCTGGAGTTCACTATGGAGTCTCAGGGTGGCCTTGAACTCAGGTGATCCTCCTACCTCTGCTCCTGAGTGCTGGGATTAAAGGCGTATGCCACCACACCTGGCTTATTTTTATTCTGAGAGAGAATGGGCACACCAGGGCCTTTAGCCGCTGCGAACTACAGATTTGTGCGCATGTGCAACACTGTGCATTTGCATCACTGTGCGTCTGGCTTAAGTGGGACCTGGAGATTCAAACACGAGTTCTTAGGCTTCGCAGGCAAGCGTCTTAACTGCCAAGCCATTTCTCCAGCCCTGGCGCTCTCTCTCTCTCTCTCTCTCTCTCTCTCTCTCTCTATCCATCCATCCATCTATTTATTTATTTTTTGGTTTTTCAAGGTAGGGTTTTACTCTAGCCTGGGCTGACCTGGAATTTACTATGTAGTCTCAGGGTGGCCTCAAACCTGGAATCCACTGTCTCAGGCTGGCCCAGAACTCACGGTGATCTTCCTACCTCAGCCTCACAAATGCCGGGATTAAAGGCATGTGCCACCACACCCGGCTTAAGAAAATACTTTTTTATTTAGTTTCAAGCAGAGGCAGACGGGGGGGGGGGGGAGAACTGAATGGGCATTGTAGGACTCCAGCCACTGCAAATGAACTCCAGATACATGTACCACTTTGTACATCTGGCTTTACATGGGTACTAGGGAATTGAACCCAGATCATTAGGCTTTGCAGGCAAATGCCTTAACCACTGAGAAATCTCTCCAGACCCCTAGCCCTACTTTATTTTTATTTTTCTACATTTTTAGCCCTGCTTAAAAAAAATTATTTATTTGAGAGAAAAAGGCAGAGAGAGAGAGAGAGAGAGAGAGAGAGAGAATGGGTACTCCGGGGCCTCCAGACACTGCAAATGAATTCCAGACACATGCGCCCCCTTATGCATCTGGGTTACATGGGTCCTGGGCAATCGATCTGGGGTCCTTTGGTTTTGCAGGCAAGCGCCTTAACCACTAAGCCATCTCTCCAGCCCAAGCCCTACTTTTTTTTTTTTTTTTATTGTTTAACATTTGGGTTTGTTTTGACAGTGCTGGAGGCTGAACCCTGGGTTTTGTGCATGCCAGGCATGTGATACCAGTCAGCCTCAATCCCAGCTTGCTCTACTTGAGGATGCAAACAGTAGCACGCCTTCCCTGGGCTGAGCCGCGTGTGGGAGCCCTGGGAACAGCAGAGGTGCTGGGACCTGCTCCGAAGGGCTGCTCTTTATCCCCTGCAAGAGTCCCGTGATGGGCCTTGCCTTCCAGTCCATTGGTCAGGAAAGAGGAGAGGAGAATAACAGTCTGCCCAATCAGTGCCACCATCAAGTTCACTTAATCCTAGCCCAATCCCGCCTCTCCGACCCCATGTCATGAGGGTGTGTTATCAGTGTGGCTTTTCCTAGCCTGGCCTATAGCCAAAGCCTTAGGAAGTAGGGGTCAGAGTTCTGCTGCTAATGCCTTGAGTCTCAGAGGCATTCCTGTTTGTGTGATCGAGGCCCTCCTGATTTGGATAGGGTGACCTCTGGACCTTAATGGGTCCCCTGAGCTGCTGTTATCTGCCAATATTTTCCTACGTGGCATGTCAGCTACAGGCTCTGAATGCAGCTAGCCCTCTGCCCTCTCCTGCCTTGCCCACGGGTGCCTGGGTCCCTCTGTGGCCCTCCTCCAGACCAAAGACCCATTCAGGTAGGTCCAGCGTCCCCAGCTTTGAGAACCTTGCTAAGGGGAACCACTTCCTCCCCACACACTCCCACAGCCTGGACTGGGGTCTTGGTTGATAGAAGAAGATGTGCTGTTTCTGCCGGCACTCAGCAGGCAGGAGATAATAGCGGAAAGAAGGAAGGAGCAGAGGGAGGGGGCTGGGGGCATCTTCCACCTCCTGACACCCGCCCCATCTCCATAGTTCCTCAGAAACTCCTTTCATCCCTGGATGGATTCTGAAGCATGTGGGCTGGTATTATATGTCTTTAAAAAAAATACTTTTATTTACCATTTGCAAGCAGCGAGACGGAGAGAATAAAGACAGAGAGATGGAGAGGAAAGAGAGGGAGAGGGAGAGAGGATGGATACACCAGGGTCTAGAGTCATGGCTCAAGCTGGAGCATAAGTTGAGGGTCAGCAGGTTCAGAAAATGGCCTTCCAGTCCTTCCAGGGATACAAGACACTAGCTTCTTTGGGAACCTTCCACAGCATCAGCATCTGGTGGCTCTAACCATGCTATCCTTAGTTCTCCATCCCCCCCCCCCTCCACACCCACCTCCAGCTCTGGTGTCCCCAGTGACCAGAGCTGCCTCTGGGCAGAAAGCCAGCCCAGAAAGCCCAGGACTTCCCTCAGCACCTGTCACCATGGCAACATGCCCTCTATACCCCCCCCACCCCATGTCCAGTACCTTCTTCTTTCTTTCTTTCCTTCTTTTTTTTTTTTTTTTTTTTTTTGCTTCAAATTCAGAGCGTCAGAATGAGAAGGACCTTCCAGATCAGTCCATTCCAGCCCCTCCCCTTGTCCCAATAGAGATACTGAGGCCCAAGTAGAGAAGGGACGGGGGGGGGGGGGAACCTGTTGATTATGGGCTTTCCCCCAGCCTCTACCTTTCTCCCTCCCTGCCTCCTTCCACTTAAGTGTCCCTTGGGTAGGATAAGGAGGGGGGGCCTGGGCAACGGGGAGGTGCTGGAGTCGGATCGCCCAGGAAGGGGGCGTGTCCGCCCAGCAGTGATGGCGCAGGTGGCGTCCAGCACGGGAACTTGACACCTACGGATGAATAAATGATGCCTTCTCAACCTCCAGCGGCCAGAGGTGGCCGCCACCGCCATCACCACCGCCCGCTGGTGACCAGGGCCCGTCGCCGGGCAGCCCTGCGCCGTGGGCCCCTGGGCTCCGGAGACAGCGCGCGGCGCGGCGGGCGGACATGGCTGGACCGCAGCGGGGCCCCGGGCGGCTCTGGGCGCTGGGCGGCGCGGCGCTGGGAGCTTGCCTGGCGGGCGTCGCCGCGCAGCTGGTGGAGGTGAGGCCGGGCATGCAGCAGGGCAGGGCAGGGCAGGGCGGGGCGGGGCGCTGCTGGGGACAGGGATGGCTTTATCCCTTCTCCTTGCGGTAAAAGATCTGGCTTGAGTGGGGTGACACACTACATCCCTCCCTCCCTCCCTCCCTCCCTCACTCTTGGGGGTCCCTGGTCTCATGGGAGAGCAACATAATGGTGGAGACTGGCCCTGATCTGGGGTGTGCTCTATGCAATTGCGGGGCGGAGGAGGGAAACACGGCCTTGCCCAGTTCAATGAGCGGCACAGCCAGTCATCTGAGTCTTTGCTTTCCTGGAGGATGTGTGTGGGGGGGGTCTGCCCAGCCCTTGCGTTCCTAGACTTCTACTCAAGCATCTGTCTGCAGAGATCCAAAGACCCCTGCCTTAATGGGTCTTGTGTAGGGGATGAGCACAGTCCCTGTTGGAGGGTGGGCACAGCAGGGTGAGAAGGCCTACTTTAGAAGCGGTTAGGTGTATAGCCTTAGGCCCAGGAGAAGAACCAGTAGGGCAAAGACCCAGGGACTGGGGAAGCCAGCGGAATTCCGGTTCTAGAAGAGAGCTAGGAATGGGTAGTTGAGAACGAGGTGAAGATGGGGGGGGGGGGATGCGAAGGGGGGTGTAAAACCTGAGTGTCAGAATGCCTGGCTGGAGCCACCTGCAGCCTCCATGATCGGCTCTGCAACCCTCTCCTGCATCATCAGAGGCTGAACCAGAGTGAGAACTGACAAAACGGAACTAGAATTCTGGGGATTAGAGCCAGGGTCAGGAGAAGTTGGCGCTGGAGCCAGCGCGGGCAGGGGCAACAGTGGACGGCTGCGAGGCAGTTGCTAGGAGACAAGATGGGATAGGGAAGACAGAGCCATACTCAAGGGGTCCTGAGGGGACACGTTCTTGAACTGAAGGGTCGGAGAAGGACACGGGGCAGAGCCCCAAACCCCTGTGTAGTGTGTTCCTTCTCTACTGACCAGGGGGTGTGCTGAGGAGGCTGGTGGAGTCAGATGTCAGCTCAGTGGCCCTGTAAGGGGAGCCAGGCTGATTTGAGCCCCATGGAGTGCACCCGGGCCTCTCATCAGCTGCCCCAAAGCCCCTGTGCAGAAACCGAGCCGTTCTCACAGCAGGCAGCTGTGGGAGTCAAATCAGCTCCAAGGCAAGGAGTTTTCCTGCTCCCGGAACCCATCTTCTCTCAGCTCTGCAAAGGAAATTACATTTGGAGTCCATTTGCTTACAACTCAAGCAGGGCCTAGCCCTTCCCTCCAGGGAAGCACCAGAGAGGTGCGCAGGGCTGGCAACCATGTTACCTCAGACCTTAAGCCTGCGGCATCCCTCTCCGCCCCGCTGGGCTGCAGCCAGAGGCAGGAGTCAGGACCCCCCGAGCTTTAGCAGTCTTAACCCCAGCAGGGCCCATCATAAAGTGATTCCTGGCCTGCTACCCTCCATCCTGATCAGGTGTGTGTGAACCCAGTTCCACCCACAGCAAGTCTTGAGCGAGTGTGTGTAGCAGGTGTTCACTGCCTTGCCTCAGAGTCTGAGACCTGCTCTGGGCTTTGGGGTCTTCCATTCATACCCCCTCAAGTCAGGCCGATATACAGGGCCTGTGAAACAGGGAATGGCCACTGCCAAGCCCCTGACCCTGATGCCACAGCCATGAGCCTGACCATACTCACGTGTGCTTTGGCCATACATATGCCCTCTGCCTATACACACATGCCATGTGCCCACACGTGGGCCTGCCTTAACACAGACTCCCCAACACAGTGCAGGGGATGACACTGACAAGTGCTATGTTCTCGTCAGTTTTGCCATCAGCCTGGGTAGGGAGTGCCTAGACACCCCTGAGACTACCCTACTTCAATTACAGGGGGAGAAACTGAGGGCCAGAGAAAAGAATGTTTCCACCTTACTTCATCCTGGTGAAAAGAGCTTGGAACCACATTCCAAGCCAACAGCCAGCACCTCTGGGCTACCTGGCACAGGCTGTTGACCCTCTCCCCACTGTCCCTATGAGGGGAAGTCATTTGATAAGGAAGTGTCTACCATGTATGTGGGCCCCAATATGTGGGGAGGAACAGGAGAGGGATTTAGAGAAAGGTGGTCTTTCTTTCCTCAAGACTTCCTCAAGCCTGTCCTTACAGAGCTATTCAGGGGCCAACCTGTTGCACAGCTGCCTCAGGGTTCTCTCTCCCTCTGAGTACTGACACCCCCACTCTTGACCCTCAGCCAAAGCTGCGGACAGAGATAGGTACCTCTTTCTGCTCAGAACAGATCTTGCTCACATTCAACACGATATGGCCGTGTCTACTAGATACCCAGGGCAAAATCATGTCCCCTCAAACCACCCAAGGTGGAACCAAATTCCCTCAAGACACTCAAGGCAGGGCCATGTTCCCGAGACACCAGGACAGGATCATGTCCCCTCATCCCTTGGGGCTGGCCTGTGTTATCTAGGAAATCAAGTCAGGATCCTGTCTCCTTAAACATGGGGCAACACCTTGTCCCCTAGAGTCCCAGGAGATTACGACGTCCCTTAAGCCCCTAGGTCACGTGCCCATGAACCCCCAGGACCTGGTCGTGTATCCCCTGTATCCTGTTCAGGGTTGCTACAGCTGCTGTATTTACATCGTGTGGCCACAAAGTGGCGCTACTACATCACTACTATGGGCTTGTCCTCTCAAGGCTCAGGCCTACCCTCTGGTGGTGTGACTGTCAGTAGGGAAGGCCACTGTATGAGGTCACCTCTGGGAGGGAGTCCTGCCCAGGAGTCCCAGCAACAGCACTCCTTTGAGGAGACAGAAGCAAAGCTAGTCCACCAGGCCAGATCAGGCCTTGCCTTGCCTCTGGCCTTGGTCCTGAGACCCCATCTGTGTATGGTGCTGGGTTATAAGGCAGGAGGTGCTCAAAGAGGCCTTGAATTGGCTGGGCTAGCTTGTCCACATTTGATTCTCTAGGCCTTGGTTTCCCTAAGTACCAACCACTCTTCCATCCAAGTCCCCAGGGCAATGGCCTGGGACTCTGCTCACTGCTTTTGCTCTAAATCTGGGGCTTTCTGAGTGAGGTCTAGGGGCTTTGGTTATGAATGTCTGAGATACTTGGTTTGTGGAGATTCTAAAATGCACAAGGTGACTCCTTGATGACCCCTTCCCAGCCTACCGGCCTCTGCCTGGCTCACTCCTCTCTCTCTCTCTCTCTCTCTCTCTCTGCTGACCCGCAGCCCAGCACGGCCCCACCCAAGCCCAAGCCGCCCCCACTGACCAAGGAGACCGTGGTGTTCTGGGACATGCGCCTGTGGCACGTGGTGGGCATCTTTTCGCTCTTCGTGCTGTCCATCAGTGAGTAGCTGCTCCTTGCCCTCTCCACCGCACTGCGGCACCCCTGCACCCCCAGCCCCCTCCGTCAGCACACCTCGGGCTCACAGCAGCAATTCCGGGCAGCGCAAGTAGGCCAGGCACCCACAGGAGGCTCTCCGTGGTTTCTGGCACCTCCTCGTCCACACAGAGTCCCTGTGGAAGGTTGACGGGCCAGTGGTGACCCAAAGATTTCTGCCGGACCCAGGGAGGCAGCCACATGGTAATTATGGTAATTACAGGGAACTCTACTGAATCGAGGACATGTCATTTTTCCCCCATGGCTGGCCTCCTGATGCTTTTCTTGCAGTTTGGCCAGTTTAGAGAGTCCACACCCTGGGGCCCCAGCAAGGCCACCCTTCATCAGAGACGTCCCAGACGCCTAGCAGATGTGGCTCTGGGGCCTTGAATTCTGCCTCATCGAATACCATTTCCCAAGAGTGAGTCACACCTACTTCCTTTCAAAGCAGGAGGCCCTTCTCTCTCCTGGGGTGTGGGCTCTTAGTGATGCCAAGCCAGCGGCCAGTAGTGGGCTTGTCATGCACCCCCTCATCCTAAAGTGGAGTTGAGGAAGGAGTTGAGAAAGTTGCATGAGAGGCAGACCAGGTGGGAGAGAGTGCAAGGGCCCAAGGCAAGTGCAAGAGAGATGGTAGCTGTAAAACAAGAAACCCACTGGCCCTGCAAAAACCAGAGGGAGGACACCTCAAAAAAGCACTCAGGGCTGGTGCGAGCAAGCACCTCTATGTTTGGTGTCAGATAAGCCCCAAGAGAACATCCCCCAAGTACACCCGATTGAGGATGGTAAAATGACACTGAAATCTACTGGGAGCTTTCCCAGGAGATCCCCTCACGGGGGCCGGGTGGCCACAGAGGGCCCATCCAGATGTGAGGGGCGCCAAGGAAGACACGACATCTGACTTGCATGCGTTTCTCTGAGCACGGAAAGTGTCCTCCCAAGAGGAAATAACCCCACTTCCTGGATCTGAGAATTCAACTGATTCTCTTCCCCATGAAGCCGGGGAGTCAGGCAGCTTAGAGAAGGCCCCACAGGTAGACAGAGCCGGGGCTGCGGCCAGAGCCCAGGTACCCAGAGGACGATAACCTGGAGGTTCAAGAGAGAAGACTGTCAAAGTGACTGGCCCCAAGGAGCCCAGAGGCCCAGGGAGAAACTCTAGGGTACCTCCCCAGAAAGTGGGAACAACAACCTATAATTAAAACACACATATATATACATATATATGTGTGTGTGTGTATGTATAAAGGTGCACTATTGATTCAGGCCTACCACCAGAGAGCCATATGCAATCGGAACCACAGCTAGGACCCAAGCCCTCCTTCCAATATGTGCCTGGATGCTGGTGACACCCTTGTCTATTCATTCAGGAGCCCAGTACTAGTCCATGCAGCAGAGGCTTTTGAGCCATCCCATCCATCCATCCATCTGCTTTTTCTTCCATTCTAATAGACTGGATGAGAACAGTGAGACCAAAAATATTTAGCTAGGGATAGAGAGATGACCTAATGGTCAAGGCACTTGCCTGCAAAGCCAAAGGACCCAGGTTTAATTTCTCCAGGACCCACATAAGCCAGATGTACAAGGTGAGACATGCTTCTAGAGTTTGTTTGCAGCAACTGGAGGCCCTGGCACACATTCTATATCTATCTATATGACCCCTCAAATAAATAAAAATACAATATTTAAAATTTTTTTTTTTTAATTTAGCTGAGGGGACAGAACACTGCCTAGGTTGAACAAGATGACCCCAGCTACCTAAGTCTGTTCCATTTCCCCAAAATAGACTCGATTTGCCATGCCTGGGCTCTTCTGCCCCTCGGCAGTCTGCCAGGAAGCTCTGTCTGGCCGTCTGATTTATAATAGGGATCAGCCTTATTACCTCCCCTGGGACCAGGGCCACAGTGGTGAGACTGTGGGGGCCTTAGAAAAATAAAGCCAGCCTAGCCAGGGCCTGGCAATTCCAACCTGCCCTGTCCATCACTAGACAAGCCAGCTCCATGCCCTGGCCCAACTGGCATGGGTGCAGCTGCCCTTGGCTGGGAAAACCACTTCTGGAATAACTTGGAGGTGAATGCCCCATGCCAGGGTCTGACCTTTGCATAGGTTCTATCCCTTGCCAAGGGGCCAAGGCTTCTCCTCAGGGAGGTTGAGAAGATGAAGCCACGTTCTGAGGTAGCTCTGGCTCTGCTCTCAAAAGGCTAGGCGGGAAAATTAGGATGTCTTAGGAGTTCCCAGAAACCTGGGTCAGCACAGGGTGGCTCTGGGGAGTCATGACTCAAGTCACACCTCAGCCATTCACCTTACCCTCCAGTACTCAGTGTGACTAGAAAGACCTCAAAATCAACTGGCTATATAATTTATGGGGCCTGAGACAAAATGAGAACATCAGGTTCCATGTTCAAGTTATTAAGAATTCAAGCCGGGCGTGGTGGTGCATGCCTTTACTCCCAGCACTCGCGAGGCAGAGGTAGGAGGATCATCATGAGTTTGAGGCCACCCTGAGACTACACAGTGAATTCCAGGCCAGTCTGGGCTAGAGTGAGACCCTACCTTGAAAACAAACAAACAAAAATTTGAGAGTACAGTGTTATGTCAAGCAAGGACCGCATGCAACTGCATAAAGTCAGTTTGGCTCAGAAGGCCACTCTGGGGCTAGAGAGATGGCTTAGCGGTTAAGGCGCTTTGCCTGTGAAGTCTAAGGACCCATGTTCCACTCTCCAGATCCCATGTAAACCAGACACACAAAAGTGAGGCAAGCGCAAAGTTGCACATGCTCACTAGGTGGTGCAGGCGTCTGGAGTTCAAATGTAGTGGCTGGAGGCCCTAGCACAGCAATTCTCTCTTTCTTTCTCTCTCTCTCAATATCTCTCCCTCCCACATTAAAAAAGAAAAGAAAGCTTGGGCTCTGCTGAGCTTTTGCAGATGCGGAGCCTCCTGCTCAAGTCTCCTGAGTGAGACATGCATAAGAAAATGGAGACACCGGTCTGGGGAGATGGCTCAGTGGACACAGTGTTTGCCATCCAATCCTGAAGACCCGAATTGGAACCTCCAGTGCTCACACGTAAATGTCAGGCATAGTGGTACACACCTGTAATCCCATCACTGGTGAGGCAGAGACAGGCCATCCCTAGGGCTCACTGAAGAGCTAGGATAAATTGGTGAGCTCTAGGTTCAGTGATAGACCCTGTCTCAAAGAACAAGATGGAAGATGACAAATGAAGTCATCTAATGTCAACCTCTGGCCTGCGCACAATGCACACACATGTGCATCTGCACATACACCAGACAGAGAAAGCGAGCGAGAGAGAGCAGACGGGTTTAAAGTTTGGGTGCCGCCCCTGGCTAGCTGAGGCTCTACCCTTGCAAACCTCTGTCTTTCGGCTACAGTCATTACTCTGTGCTGTGTCTTCAATTGTCGTGTGCCACGGACCAGGAAGGAGATCGAAGCTCGGTACCTTCAGCGAAAGGCTGCCAAGATGTATACGGACAAACTGGAGACTGTGCCTCCCCTCAACGAGCTCACAGAAATCCCAGGAGGTGAGTCAGTCCCAGTCCTGACCTAGCCAGCATTGAGTCTTGCAGCCCACCAGTTGCCCAGCCCCACTGTCCCAAGGTACCCTGCAGCAGGTTCAGAGAGGGGACCAGGCTCTGGCTCAAGAGACCACAACACAGAAACTGGTCAGGCAACTGAACCAAGGAGCATATTCTCCAACAGGAGAGGCTTAGAAGAAATAAGAAAGGAAAGGGGAGGGGGCTGGAGAGATGGCTTAGTGGTTCAGGCACTTGCCTGCGAAGCCAAAGACTCAGGTTTGATTCCCTGGTACCCATGTTAGCCAGATGCACAAGGGGGTGCATGCATCTGGAATTTGTTTGCAGGGGCTAGAGATCCTGGGGTGCCCATTCTATCTCTCTTTGCAAATAACTAAATAAAATAAAATAACAGGCATAAGGCAGAGGTAGGAGGATCGCTGTGAGTTTGAGGCCACCCTGAGACTACATAGTGAATTCCAGGTCAGCCTGGGCTAGAGTGAGACCCCCCACCTTGAAAAACCCAAAAGAATAAAAAAGGAAGGACGAGGAGATGGGGAGGCTCTGGGATGCTTCCCCATTAGGCTCCCAGGCCAGGTCCCAGAACTGATCTCATCACTCTGGTTTAACTTCTTTCTTCTGCTCACAGAGGACAAGAAGAAGAAGAAAAAGGACAGTGTGGACACAGTGGCCATCAAGGTAGAGGAGGAGGAGAAGAACGAGGCAAAGAAGAAGAAAGGAGAGAAGTGAGAGGAGCATCCTGGAGGGTGGCATGCCCTAGAACCCAAGTTCAGAGCAAGATCCAGACATCTGGACTCCGAGTTCATCCGCGGACCACAGAGGCTGTGGTCAGAGGGAAGCCGAGGCCACGGTCGTTTTCTCATGACCCAGCAGGGACCAGACTTCACAGGTGTCTGGATTTCCAGCCTGGACTCTTGCTCCTTTTATAACATCCTCAGGGGAACATCCCTGTGGCCACTGTCCTGCAGGCAGAGAGTGGCCTCAAACCATTCTCCCCACCCAGAAACACTTCTGCCCCACCCTTTCTGCCAGGGGCAGCAGCGGCCATGGAGGTGTCAGGGCTGAAAGGGTTCCTCCTGGGAGGGGGATGGCGGGACTGAAGGGGTTGAGTATAGGTCCGTGAGCAGGGAGAGAGGGCTGATGGGGGGAGGAGGGGAAGGGGGCCTGTCCTAAACCTGGGCGGAGGTCTGCCTCTGGCTCCTGAGGTGGCTCCATCAGCAGGAGCTGAGCTCAGAAAACAAGATCCACTTGTGTGATGTGCTGAGGAGCTGGTATGGAAGCCCAGGGTCTGGGAGCTTCCAGGTCAGGTTTGAGGACTGCAGGCCACTGAGCCAGAGGGAATAGACGTGGGCTCCCTCATGAAAATTAGGAAATTCAGAGAAGCCAACGGGAACCTCAGGATCTTTGTGGTGACCTTCGCTATGCACAGGGGGTCATGGCTGGGGGATACAATAAGCTTTCCACTTGCTGAAGACAGGAGCACATAGCTCCCCACTACCAAATCAGGCTTTTTTTTTTTTTTTTTTTTGAGGTAGGGTCTCACTTTAGCTCAGGCTGACCTGGAATTCACTATGTAGTCTCAGGGTGGCCTTGAACTCACAGCGATCCTCCTACCTCTGCTGGGATTAAATGCGTGCTCCACAATGCCCTGGTTTAAATCCAGCTTTTTTTCTGTCCAGAAAACAAAAGAGCTAAATGCCACCCAGGGGCTGACTTCATGGGGATGGGGAGTGCACAAGAGGCTTCCAGCATCAGACTGAGGTACTCAGACTTGAGCTTGGAGATTAAGGAGACCCCAGGGGAGACCTGCCAGGTGGAGAGGTTGCTGGAAAGGCAGCTTGCAAAGATTTGTGAATAAAGCTGAATGCCTCCTCAAACCCATAATAGAAAATTGCCTCCTGAGGTGACACCTCACCCCCCCACCGCCACTCACGACACTCGGGGATGCTCTGTCCTTGGAGCATTCATGTGGAAGGTGACATAGCAAGGGTGGCTCAGACCACACTGAAGCGCCCTCCTCAGCTCTTATCCCAGACTGAACTAAGGTGAGGCAGAAATGGTGTCTTTGGACTGTAGAGATGGCCTAGCTGTTAAGGTGCTTGCCTATGAAGCCTAAGGACCCATGCTTGACTCTCCAGGTCCCACATAAGCCAGATGCACAGTGACATATAAGCATGCAATGTTGCACATGTGCACAAGGGGGCACATATGTCTTGAGTTCGTTTGTAGCAGATGAAAGCCCTGGCTCACCCTCTTTCTCAAATAAATAATAAAAAAAAAAGAAAGAAAGAAAGAAAGAAAGAAAGAAAGAAAGAAAGAAAGAAAGAAAGAAAGAAAGAAAGAAAAGAGGGCTGGAGAGATGGCTTAGTGGTTAAAGCACTTGCCTGCAAAGCCAAAGGACCCAGGTTCAATTCCCCAGGACTTTAATAAGTCAGATGCACAAGGTGGTGCATGTGTCTGGAGTTCATTTGCAGTGGTTGAAGGTCCTGGTGCACTCATTCTTTCATTCTCTATTTGCTTCTCTTCTCTCTCTCTCTCTCTCATTCACTCAAATAAATAAATGAAATAAAAACAGAAAAGAAAAGGTGACTGAGAGGCACCTCCCTCCACACCCGGTGGCTGAGAACAAGGAAGATGCTGAATTGACAAGGCCACCTTTGACTCTCCTTCTACCCTTACCCCATGTTCTCAACAGGCCGCCAGTGGTTTGGGCCTGGTGCGGAGGGCTCATGAGAATGACCCCTGGCTCTTGACCTGGATTCAAATCCAGTGTACCAGCCTCCTACACGGAGGAACCTTCCAGACTGGTACAAGGAAGGAACAGCGAGGGGAGAGAGAACACAAATGTTCCCACCAGGTAGATGCAATTGGTTGACCTCTGCCCTCAGGGTCCAGCCTATGAGAGCTGGCAAGGGTCATTCTCCCCTCATAAGCCAGAACCCTCCCCTGCCACCATGTGCCAAGGAAGTAAAAGTCCAGGGGAGCAGGGGTCACTCAGGATCACCCAGAGCAGTAAACTGGTGAAGTCTTGGAGTTTGTCCCTCCTACTCTAACCTGGGACACCGGCTAACTTTTTCTTTTTGGTGGGGGGCGGTAGAGTCTCGCAGTATCCCAGACTGACCTGGAACTCACCCAAGATGGCCTTGAACACATGGAGATCTTCCTACTTCTGCCTCCCAAGTGCTGGGATGAAAGGTGTATGCCACCACGCCTGGTTCCCAGTCACTCTTTTCTGTTTTGCTTGTTTTGTTTTGTTTTGTTTGTCGAGGTAGGGTTTCACTCTAGCCCAGGCTGACCTGGAATTCACCATGTTGTCACAGGGTGGCCTTGAACTCGTAGCAATCCTACCTCTGCCTCCAGGGTTTTGGGAGTAAAGGCGTGCACCACCACTCCTGACTTTTTTTTTTAAGGTTTTTTTTTTTTTGGTTTTTCGAGTTAGGGTCTCACTCTGGCTCAGGCTGACCTGGAATTCACTATGTAGTCTCAGGGTGGCCTCGAACTCTCGGCGATCCTCCTACCTCTGCCTCCCGAGTGCTGGGATTAAAGGCGTGCGCCACCATGCCCGGCTTTTAAGGTTTTTTAAAAAATATGTTATTTTATTTATTTGATAGAGAAAGAGGGAGAGAGAGACAGAATGGGTGCGCCAGGGCCTCCAGCAAACAAACTCCAGACGCATGTGCCCCCTTGTGTATCTGGCTAACATAGGTCCTGGGAAATCAAACCTGGGTCCTTTGGCTTTGCAGGCAAACACCTTAATCGATAAGCCATCCCTCCGGCCCTCCCACTAAGTTTTTATGGGCAAGCATGGTAGTAGATGTTGGGGTTAATGTTTAGTCTCTTGGGCACCTGCCCATTTCCAGAAAGAGGGAAGGGATAGAGGGTCAAAATGCGCTTTGGCTTTGGAGGACAATATACCGGTGTATTCCAGACACCAGTGGGAAGACAGCCAAGGCCAGGGTCACAGCACACCCCACCTGGGTTCCCTGTAGCCCCAGCTTCATCTTGGGTGGCACATTCTAGGCCTTCCATCACCTGACCCTCCTGTTGTCTCTTGCCATTCCCTCCACTTCCTGCAGGAGCCACCCCAAACCTTTTAGGGCTCTCCACCTTTCAGCACAAACTGCCCAGAGTCCCTCACCCCCATGGCATACACCTGTCTAATACCAGAGCAGGCCCAGGCAGTGAGGGACCTCAGATGCAGGAAGCAGGAGATTTGGGAAAAAGAAGTGTTTAATCTCTGTTCCACCTTGCCGGCTGGGAGTCACACCCACCACAGCTTTCAGGAGGAGGAGAAGGAGGAGGAGGAGGGGAAGGCGCATCCTCTGGGAGTCACACCCACCACAGCTTTCAGGAGGAGGAGGAGGGGAAGGCGCATCCTCAGGAGGTGTGCACCAGGGACATAAGCAATTCACAGAGCAGCAAGGAGGCTGGGAGGCAGAAGGAGAACCAGAAGCAGAGTCCTGGGTGGACTTAGGAGGCCCATGGGCTGCCCACTGAGGACATTCCAGACCCAGGGCTGGAAGGAGGAGACCTGCAGGAAGATGGGTGGGGCGTCTGTCTTATTGCAGCCGGCACCCCAGCTCATCATCCCCATCAGGTACCATCTGTTATTCGAACTGCAGACCAAGGGCTCACCAGTCTTCTCCTGTGGAAGAGAAGATTTAAGAAAAGGTGGCAGGGACTGGAGTGATGGCTTAGCTGTTCAGGCACTCGCCTGCGAAGCCTAAGGACCCAAGTTCGATTCCCCAGCACCCATGTGAGCCAGATGCAGAGTTGCTCGTGCATCTGGAGTTTGTTTGCAGTGGCTGGAGGCCCTGGCATGACCATTCTTTCTCTCTCTATCTGCCTCTTTGTCTCTCTCAAATAAATAAGTAAAACATTTAAAAAAAAAAAAAAAGATTCAGGCTGGGCGCGGGGGCACATGCCTTTAACCCCAGCACTCAGGAGGCCAAGGTAGGAGGATCGACATGAGCTCAAGGCCACCCTGAGACTGAGGTCAGCCTGGGCTAGAGCGAAACCCTACCTTGAAAAAAAAAAAGTTCAGAAAGACCAAGCAAGGTCAGAGGGGCACATGACCAAGCTCAGAGACACAGCCACAGGTCTTCTCCATCGTAAACACACCCAAGAGGGGCTCGCAACTCAGAGGGTCCTCTTCAAAGGACACCAGCCCTCCACCTCCCTACCACACACCCCCAACCCCCATCCCTTCGGTCTCTACGTCGATTTCTGCCCCCCTCTTCCCTTTCCCATGCCATGGCAGTATCTCTGCCCATTCCCCCTCCCCTCCCACGAAGCCCTCAGGTCTGCCTCCCATCCCCCTTTGACTCCTGACCCTTTGGGGGGGGGAGTGAGTTAGCAAGGGGCAAGAGCTGCTCACATAGCAAAAGCGCTCCCTGTGTGGGTCCTTGACACAAATCATCTGCGTGGTGATGATCTGAACCAGAAAAGGGATTTTGGAGAACCTGTGGTAGAAGCGTTCACACTCCTTGTTGTTCAGGATGGTGACTTCCTTCTCCTGAAGGGTCAGGAACTGGGGCCACACATCTGTGGGACAGGAGTCCACTCAGCTCTGGCTGCTCATGGCCATTGGCGCCGTCTCCATCTCTCTTTGGCAACTTCCAGCCTCTTCTATGCGCCACGCAGCAGCCACAGAGATGTCCCCAGGCTTGGCCTCGTTTCCCCTCTAGCTGGACCTCATAAGGATGTCTCCATACAGCACAGGGAGCAGGTGCCCCCATCATCTGGCCTTGTTTCCTAGAGAGTCCAGCCCACCTCTTCCTCTTGGCTCTGCCAGTCACCTCTCAAATGCCTGTGAGTGCTTAGGGCTCTCCTTCAGGACCTCTTCCCCACCAAACTGTCCCAGACCCCCTCCATAGATCCCCAGCACTGCTCCTCACCCAACCCCCAGTGTATCTCTGGCCCTAGATTGAGCTCCCCAAACAGGGCACAGAATGGGTGTTTGGGAACAAATTGGCTCCTTGAAGGCAGAGGGAAGGACATCTACCTTGTGCATTGGTGATTCCCTGAAGGGAGAGGCATTCCCAGAAGCCATTAGAAAATGGTCCTTTGGGGCTGGAGAAATAGCTTAGTGGTTAAGGCATTTGCCTGCAAAGCCTAGGGACCCCAGTTTGGTTCCTCAGGACCCATGCAAGCCAGATGCATAAGGGGGCACATGCGTCTGGAGTTCATATGCAGTGACTAGAGGCCCTGGCAAGGCCATTCTCTCTCTCTCTCTCTCTCTCAAATAAATAAATAAACAAATAAGTGTATATATACACACATACACACACATGTATATGTATATATATTTTTTTCTTTCATATATATATATGTGTATATATATATATATATATAAAGATACACACACACACACACACACACACACACACACACACATATGTATGAAAGAAAAGAAAATGGTCCTTTGAATGGCACTGAGAGAAGATACCTGCCTTGGGGACTTTGCTCCTGTGCTGGAATTACACAGGATCAAAGGCTAATGAGGGGAGGGAAGTATTACCAGTGAATGACTCTCATCATCTAGAGACTGCCTCCAAATGGGGGTCATCTGAGAAGCATTTTTACAGACACAGCAGTCTACTCCCCATGTCTTCTGCTTGCTTATAGGTGCTCTGGAGTGTGTATGGACAGCAAACTATTGCTCTGAGACCCACTGGCCTTCAAGAAAGTTCTTACATGTACTGGCAGGCAAAGGGCTATCAGAGTTTCCTAAGGCCCAAGTGGCCATGGTATGTCCCCTGCTGAGACCCCTCCCCCAAGGGGAAGGAGACCTCAGAGATGAGAACCCAGTAGGTCCCAAAGGCAGTGAACTTCTTAGAGAAGATACTCCAGAAATGTCCACCCAGGTGACCTGTACCCAAAGTGCTCTCTCCCATCATGCACCCTGTGTTGACAAGATTCTGACTCACCATTCATTTTGGGATAGCCCCATCCTGTCACACTGCATTCATCATTGTCCTTCAGCTCATAATCTAGGCCAGGCAAGCAGATGGGCCCCACATATTTGCTGAACTTGATCCCTGATTGGAGCTTGAGGAGGCTGATGTCATTGTCCCGGCCGATCCAGGACCAGTAACGCTGGACCTGGTACCTGTTGTTTATGATGACCTGGAGCACTGGAACATCAGAGCCAGTCTTCGACGTCTGGTTAATCCATGGGCTCCCCACCCTCACTGTATAGTTGTTGCTTTCCCTAGAGGAGCCAGGAGGGAACGGTCAACTTTGGGCTCCTGGCCCAGCCCCTAACCCTGTCTTCCACCCCACTGTGGCCCTGAGAACATCCAGCCAGGCCTCCCCCTGCTTCAAGCTTCCTGAGCCTATTAATACCCAAAGACAGGGCCCTGAACACACATTGAGTAATCCTCTTCCATTTTACAAAAGGAAAACATTGAGGCTCAGAGAACCCCAATGGCCTGTTCAGGACCACACAGCTGCTAGGGAGTGGGGGAGCTTGGATGTGGATCTAACTTTCTCTAATTCCAAAACTCTAGACTCTTCCAGCATTCTATGCTAGATCCTCACTAGTGACAGAAGCCCTGTATGACTGGCCATGGCTTGGCTCTCAAGCTGACTTCCCTGGACTGCTCCTTATTGTCACTATGTTAACCCTTAGGCCTAGGACATGTCTCCACTGGTCAGTCCTCAAGGGCAACACAAATGCTGCCTTAAGGCTGCTCTTGGGCCCAAGAACATTACTCTACCCACTTTCGTCTTCACACAGCCTATGAGCATCTATTTTCTTGTCTGTCTCCCCACCTGTCTAAGAGGAATGATTGTTTCCTCTCTTGACATTCCCCAAGCCAGGAGATACTTAGCTCAAAAGAAATCCAGAGACAGGGCTGGGGAAATAGCTTAGTGGTTAAGGCGTTTGCCTGCAAAGCCTAAGGACCCCGGTTTGAGTCCCCAGGACCCAAGTAAGCCGAATGTACAAGGGGGCGCATGTGAATGGTGTTTGTAGTGGCTGGAGGCCCTGGCGTGCCCATTCTCTCTATCTGCCTCTTTCACTCTCTCTCTCTCTAATAAATATTTAAAATATTTTTTAAAATCCAGAGACTATTAATTGACAGATGTGAGGAGCCAGAAAGTGGGAGCAAAGAGAGGCAGAGTAGGACACATAGGATCTTTTCCCTATAGAGAGGTGGAGGCTGAACAAATGGCCTCTGAGTATCCATTTCCTGACTGTGGAATGACTTCGCCAGGCTGAAAGGGCAGGTGAGGAGGCAAAGGTTGACTGCAGGGCTCAGACCCCCACTGACTCAAAATTGGGGTGAGGCTGCCACAGATGGGTCAGGTGGGTGGGTGACTCCAAATACCTTTCCACCCATCCCACCTGGGCCCCAACTCACTCAGTCAGGCAGTGTGCCACAGTCAGCACCCACTGGGAGGCAATGAGGGTGCCCGCACAGATGTGTGTACCGTTGGCTTGCACACTGACCATCCATGGCCACCGCCGAGACATGGCCTCTGGGTCCCTGATGGTGGGGTCTAGCTCGAAGGACTGGCCACATACTGAGGAGGAAGGAGAAAGCCTGGTGACTGTGGGGGGTGGGGAAGGGGAGAGGGAGGATGACAGATAGGCTTGGCATAGCCACAAACTGTGGCCTTGTTCTCAAGCCAGCCTCTCCAGTCACTGATCTATATATCTACTCGGTGCTTGAATGATGGAGTCCATGTTGGATGGCTCCAGTCTTTCTTGGGTCTCGCTCTAGACCAGGCTGACCTGGAATTCACTCTGTAGTCTCGAACTCCTGGTGATCCTCCTACCTCTGCCTCCCTAGTGCTGGGGGTTAAAGGCGTGCGCCACCACACCCGGCTCCCCGGTCACAATTTTTCCACAGGGCTTTTCAGCTAAAGACCATTGCTCAAGAAAATATAGGAAGTAGTATAGAAGGGAGGGGATATGATGGAGAATGGAGTTTCAAAGGGGAAAGTGGGGGTGGGGAGGGAGGGCATTCCCATGGGATATTGTGTACAGTCATGGAAGTTGTTAATAAAAGGGGAAAAAATTGAAGAAAAAAAAGTATAGAGAATATAAGAAAATGTAGGGGTGCCTTTAGCAACACCACGGGAAGGCTCACCATAGCCCCTTGGCCCTCTGGAAGTCACATTGGAGGGGGACTCTGGCCCTGAGATCCTGTGTCAGGAAAGCTCTGGGCACCTTGCCCGGGGCCTACCTGGTCAGGATGGGCACAAGGTCTGTCCCCACGGGCAGCTGCACGGCCTTGGCCTGGCAGGGCTCCCTAAATACTTCTACAGGGAAGGTCTCTTCCATCTCACCCCGTCCAACCCACCCTGCCGCCACCACCCTCCAGCCCCCTTCCCCCCCATTCCTCCCTGGTCCCCTTCTGCTCCCGAGAACCCCAAGTCCGTAAGCCTGTCCTTGAGTGCCACCCTGGTGCCCGCGGGAAGGCTCGGCACTCACAGGGGGCAGCTCGGGGCTTGGTGGTGGACACGGGCCCCGCGGTGGCGGACGCGGTACTCGAGATGCTGTGGTTAAGCGGCTGGGGCGGCTGAGAGGGGTCCATGGCTCTGGGGGCCCAGGACATGGCGGGGGACGGGGTCGCTGGGCTGGCGGCCAGGTGAGCTGAGGAAGAAGGTGACGATTTGGACATCAGAGGCGCGGGCCTGTCAGGGAGGGCAGCGCTGAGCAGGAGGAGGACGAGGACGAGGAGGAGGAGGAGGAAGGAGGCTCTGCTCACCTGCAGGCCTCCTGGGCAGCAGCAGCAGCAGCAGGAGCAGCAGCAGCAGGAGGAAGAAACGCACGTGGACGCGGGAGGAGCCGGGCACAGGCACGCGATGCCTGCGGGCCGCGCGGCACAGCCACGCTTCCATGGTGCCTCGTGGGGGATGTGGCGGGAGGCTGGCTGATTGACTGACTGACTGACTGACTGACTGACTGACTGACTGACTGACTGACTGACGGGACGGCGCCCCCTGCCGGCCGGCCAGGCGCGCAGAGGCTCTCGCGCCCCAGCCCCCGTGGCGCCCCCTGGCGAGCCGCGCGCCGCTGAGCAGCCTCCTTGCGGCCGGCCTCCCGCCCCCTCCCCCACCCCTCCATTTCCCCCCCCACACACACACTGAGGTGATGGGTGCCCCCCACCCGCCTTGGCCTTGGTAGGCACCTTCTCTTTCACTGTGCTTTTGAAGGGTTTGCTTAGGAGTCTCCCTGACCTATCGCTGCCAGGGCCTGAGCCCTTCCTTCAGGCTCCCCAGGAGTGAAGGGGGAAGACCAAGCCTTCCGCCATCACCGGCCCCTGACCTCCCCGCCCTCCACTGAGGGTAAGTATCTCCAAGGACACCCCCACATCACACTTCCCCTCCACGGGTTAACCACGTGGGTCTGTCTTTCGCTCAGGCCGCTGAAAATTAAAGTCGAGTAAAGTGTTTGAAGTAACAGACTGGGGTTTGCAGGGGGGGGGGGTGCTGGTTGAGACAAGGGGCTCACTCTGTGATAGGAGAGATGGCCTAGGACTCTGTGTGTAACCCAGTCAGGCCCTGAGCTCACAGCAACCCTCCTGCCTCAGTCCTCCAAGTCATGGGCTGATCGACATAACCCCCACCCCATGCCTGGCTTAAGTAATGATGTTTAAAGGCAGCAATCTTTTATGTAGAGTTCCCCAATCCACTCCTTAGGTCCATTTGCTGAGGAAAGGAAGCTCAGATTAAGTAACCCTTGGAGGAGTGATGGAATCACTGTGGGAGCCAAAGGTCACCATGTGTTGGCATTTGGGGAACATTTTGTTGGTTCTGTAACATAGACGGTTAATACATTTAGAAGTAGCATAGAAGGGCTGGAGGCATGGCTTAGCAGTTAAGGCACTTGCCTGCAAAGACAAAGGACCCAGGTTCGATTCCCCAGGACCTATGTAAGCTAGATGCACAAGGTGGTGCGTACATCTGGAGTTTGTTTGCAGTGGCTGAGGCCCTGGCGTGCCCATTTTCTCTCACTCTTTCCCTGCCTGCCTATTTTTCTCTCTTTCTAATAAATAAAAATATTTTTTTAAAAAAAAGTAGCATAGAGGGGGCTGGAGAGATGGCTCAACAGTCAACAGAGCACTTCCTGTGTGATCACGAAGGCCTGAGGAGGCCTGAGGAGGACCAGGACGGGAATAAAACAGCTAGGCGTAGCTATGCACATCCGGAACCTCAGTCCCCCAGGGGAACAGACCTAAGAATTGCCAGAGCTCAGAGAAAACCCCAGCGAACTCTGCAATCAGTAAGGGGCTCTGGCTGAGAGTAGGAAGGAGTAGGAATAGAGCAGGACATTTGATGTTCACCTCTGGCCACCATAGGCGAACGCACCCCACCACAGGGGAATACATGGGGTGCCACGTAGGCACCTACATGCGCATACAACACACACACACAAAGTAGCATAGAGGGATACTAGGGGAAGCTTTGGTTAAGACTGTCAGAAAATTCCAGCCTAACAAAAAATAAGGTAAGGGCCGGGTGTGGTGGTGCACGCCTTTATTCCTAGCACTTGGGAGGCAGAGGTAGGTGGATTGCTGCGAGTTCAAGGCCACCCTGAGACTACATAGTGAATTCCAGGTCAGCCTGGACTAGAGTGAAACCCTACCTTGAAAAACCAAAAAAAAAAAAAAAAAAAGGTGGGGGCTGGAGAGATGGCTCAGCAGTTAAGGCACTTGCCTGCGGAGCCTAAGGCCCCATGTTCCACTCTCCAGATCCCACGTAAGGCAGATGCACAAGGTGGCACAAGCTCAGTTTCACTGAGTGGTTGGAGGCCCTGGTACATCAGTTCTCTCTCTCTCCCACACACACGCACACACACTCTCTCTTCCTCTCCCTCAAAATAAAAAAATAAGGGGCTGGAGAGACGGCTTAGTGGTTAAGCACTTGCCTGTGAAGCCTAAGGACCCCGGTTCGAGGCTCCATTCCCCAGAACCCGCATAAGCCAGATGCACAAGGTGGTGCATGCACCTGGAGTTCATTTGCAGTGGCTGGAGGCCCCGGCACGCCCATTCTCTCCCTCTCTCTCCCCCTCTTTCTCTGTTGCTCTCAAATAAATAAATAAAAATAAAAAGACTGCATTAAAGAAAATAAGAGCCAGGTGTGGTGGCGCATGCCTTTAATCCCAGCACTCGGAGGCAGAGGTAGGAGGATTGCCGTGAGTTCAAGGCCACCCTGAGACTCCATAGTGAATTCCAGGTCAGCCTGGGCTAGAGTGAGACCCTACCTCAAAAAAACAAAAAAACAAAAAAAAAAAGAGAAGAAGATAACTAACGTAAGGGGCTAGAGAGATTGCTCAGTGGCTAAAGGCACTTGCTTACAAAGCCTGCTGGTGCCAGTTAGATTTCTCAGTACCTCCAGATAAACAAAAGTGGCGCATGTGTCTGAAGAAGTTCGTTTGCAGTGGCAAGAGGCCCTGGCTCACCCATACTTTCTCTCCCTGCTCCTTTCTCTGTGTCTCAAATCATTTTTTTTTAAAGACAAGGTTAAAGTAGAACCAAACAAAAATAAAATAAAAAGTTGAACAAAGCCAGAACATTCTAACATTTGTCAAGGCCCTCTGTCTCAGAAGAGACACTTGGACTGATAATTCAGAGCTCCCTCCAGTCTTTACAAAGAGCAAAGGGTACTGCTGCCTTTCTGGGGCCCTGAAAAGGTGGGGAGAGCTGGTGCTCTGAACCCCAGGCTGACCAGATATGAAGGCCCCCTTCTACCTCACAGGGAGGTGGAGACGGCTGTGGCCTTTCAGGCTGGCTAGTTTGACTTTCTTGCTCTTCTGAAGTCTGACGGAGGTCACCTAGGAGCTCAAGGTACAGTCACTTCACACACATGCAAGCAGGCACCCTCCCCTGCACCCACCCACCCCTGCTCTATGGAGGGAAAAGGAACTGATTGAGATCTGTTGACTCTCAGGAGTGATGAGGGGTTGGGAGAGACTCATGGCTTCCTGAACATGACTCACAGGTGTAAGTCTATGGTCTGGCCACTGAAAGTTTCCTGGGAAAAAGCTAACCCTTACAGGAAAGCTTGAGGGAAAATGTTCCTCAGAGCCCCAGAAGAGGGTCCTGGGAACATGGGGGTGGTTGGAGTACTGGGGTGATAGAGCAAGGACTTCAACCCATGTTCAGTGGAAGAGAAAACTGAATAAACAACCTCCCAGGATCATACAGCAAGCCTAAGACATAGGGCGACTGTCAGAGAAGAGAGGTTCAGCCAGGCCTGGGTGGCTGTGAACGGCTTCGACCAAAGTCAAGAACACTGTGGCTTCCACGTCACAAGGTTCAATAGCATCTTCATTGAACAACTGAAAAGGGAAAAAAAACACCAAAAAACACCAAACAATAGTAGGTCTGGGACCCTGCCCAAAGTCACTCTATCCTGATGTCCTGTGCAGCCTCTGGCCTCTTCCTCTCCTGAGGGCCGAGCAGGAGAAGCAGCCTCTGTGAGACACATGGCTTCACAGGAGCCACAGGGAGCCCAAAGAGACCAGCAGAATGTAGCCAGTGAGGATGACCGGGCTCAGGAAGGAGAGGCCAGCCATACTGGCGAACCTCATGTCGGACACCTGCTTCTTGATCCACGTGGTGTAGAAGGAAGTGCTGGTGTAGATGTTGGGGAACTGGCGCCGGCCGCAGCCGAAGCTCCAGCTCACCACGCCCATCTGAATCCAGGTCTTGTTCACCTGGCAGGCAAGGGAGCTGCCCGAGGTGTCCTGCAGGGGAGAAGACAGGCCTCAGGTGACAGCAGTTCGTGTTCTCTCTGGCTAGGAATCTTTTCTGTGACGCAGGAATTCTTTTCTCTTTCTTTTTTTAATTTCTATAAAAATGCTTTGAAAAACATTTCTTTATTTAAAAGAAAGATTGAATGGGGCCTGGAGAGATGGCTTAGTGGTTAAGTGCTTGCCTGTGAAGCCTAAGGACCCCGGTTCAAGGCTCGACTCCCCAGGACCCAAGTTAGCCAGATGCACAAGGGGGCGCACGCGTCCAGTGTTCGTTTATAGTGGCTGGAGGCCCTGGTGCGCCCATTCTCTCTCTATCTGCCTCTTTCTCTGTCTGTCACTCTTAAGTAAATAAATAAAAATTTTTAAAAAAGTATTAAAGAATGAATGGGCACACTAGGGCCTCCAGCCACTGCAAACAAACTCCAGATGCAGGTGCCTCCACATGTATCTGGCTAACATGGGTGCTGGGGAATGGAACTTGGGTCTTTAGGCTTCAAACCTGAGTCCTTAGGCTTCACAGGCAAGTGCCTTAACCTCTAAGCCAACTTTCCAGCCCCTAATTTAAAAATATTTATTTATTTGAGAGAGAGAGAGAGAGAGAGAGAATGGGTGATCCAGGGCCTCTAGCCTATGTAAACAAACTCTAGTTGCATGTGCCACCTTGTGCATCTGGCTTTATGTGGATACTGGGGAGTCAAACCTGATTCCTTTGGCCTTGCAGGCAAAGCAGATGCCTTAACCACTAAGCTATCTCTCCAGCCCACCCAGAAATTCTTCACTGGGACTCAAGACCCAGACCTGGTCTCTTTCTTTATGATCCCTTTACCTCTGCCCGTCATTTACTCAACCCTGGGTGGGGAACCAAGATGCAGTCATTGAACTTTCTACAGACCTGAGTACAGGGTGAGCTCTTCAAAGTGGAAACCAACTCTCCTTTTTGGTGTGCAAACAGGCCTATGTATAAGAATAATGTTCACAACGACACACATCAAAGGGGGGTTGGTTCTGGCTAGGCGTTGCCATAGCTGCTGAGCCATCTCTCCAGCCCCAAGGATAAACACTTTGAGGTTGTTCTCTGACCTGCACAAGCACACTGTGGCATGTGTGTACCCCTACATCTTCACAAATAATTTAAAAAAACAACAACTTTATGAGCTATGATTGTACTGTAGCACAATTGGGGAGCATTTGCCTATCATATGTGGGGCTTTGGGTTCTATTCCCGGCACAGGAAGAAAGAAAACACCTCCACTCTACATTTTTCTTTAGTGGTAAACAATAAAAATATTTTTAATTGTGTGTGCATGTGTGTGCCTGTATCCATGGATGAGTGTGAGATCATGCATGTCACAGAGCACATGTGGAGGTCAGAGAATGAGTTTTGGGTTGGTCCTTGCCTTTCCATTTTTTTTTTAAGTTTTTAAAAAATTTTTATTTATTTGACAGCTACAGACAGATAGAGAGAGAAAGAGGCCGATAGAGAGAGAATGGGCGCACCAGGGCCTCCGGCCACTGCAAACAAACTCCAGATGCATGCACCCCCTTGTGCATCTGGCTTACTTGGGACCTGGGGAATCGAGCCTCAAACTGGGATCCTTAGTCTTCACAGGCAAGTGCTTAACCACTAAGCAATCTCTCCAGCCCTCCATCTTTTTTTTAAAATGTTTCCCTTCACATATTTTTTTTTAAATTTTATTTATTGGGGTTGGAGAGATGGCCTAGTGGTTAAGGTGCTTGCCTGTGAAGCCCAAGGACCCAGGTTCAATTCCCCAGTACTCATGTAAGACAGATGCACAAGGTGGCGCATGCATCTGGAGCTCATTGGCAGTGGTTGGAACCCTGGAATGCCCATTTTTTTCTATTCGCTTCTCTCTGTCACACACACAAATACATAAATATTTAAAAATAAATAAATAAAATTTTATTTCTCTATTTTGAGAGAGAGAGAGAGAGAGAGAGAGAGAGAGAGAGAGGCAGAGAGAATAGGTGCACCAGGCTATCCAGCTACCGCAAATAAACTCCAGATGCATGTGTCCCCCTTGTACATCTGGCTTACTTGTGTACTGGGGAATTAAACCTCGGTCCTTAGGCTTCGTAGGCAAATGCCTTAACTTCTACTTGAGGCAGAGCGCACTGAGTTCTCACTCCGATGTTTGTTACTGCACTCACTTTGAGCTTCCAGGAAATTCTCTTGTTTCAACCTCCTATTCCAGAGACTGTTGGGATTACAAAAACTCATCATGGCGTCCAGTTTTCTTTTTGTTTTTTTTATGAGAGAAAGAGAAATAATTAGTGCACCAGGTGAACTAGACGCGTGCAGCCTTTTGTGCTTGCATCACCTTGTGTGTCTGGTTTGCATGGGATCTAGAGAGTAAAACATGGGTCCTTAGGCTTTGCAGGCTAGTGCCTTACCCATTAAGCCATCTCTCCAGCCCAGCTCCCAGCTTTTTATGTTGGGTCTGGGGGGTCAAACTCAGGCACTCTGGCTTGAGCAATGAGCACCTTATCTACTGAGCCAACTCCCCAGCCTACTGTTGGAAAGTTTTATAAACCAGGAAAGCAGATCACTGCTTTTGTTTTTAATTTATTTATTGGAGAGAGAGAGAGGTAAGTAGGTAGGTAGGGAGGGAGGGAGAGAGAGAGAGAGAATTAATATACCAGGGCCTCTAGCCACTACAAATTCTAGATGCATGCATCACCTAGTGTATCTGGCTTTATGTGGGTACTAGGGAATCAAACCTGGGTCTTTAAGCTTTGCATGCAATTGCCTTAACGGCTGAGCCATCTCTCCAGCTCTACGTTTATTTTTTTTTTAACATAATGCAAACGAAGATTCACAGGGCATAACCTAATGAAGTGTACATAAGATGGTTAAAGAGGGCTATAGAGATGGCTTAGCGGTTATGGCATTTGCCTATAAATCCAAAGGATCTCGGGTTGATTCTCCAGGACCCACATAAACCAGATGTACAAGGGGGCGCACGCGTCTGGAGTTTGTTTGTAGTGGCTAGAGGCCCTGGTGCACCCATCCTCTCCCTCTTTCTTTCTCTCTCTCAAATAAATAAATAAATAAAATACATTTTAAAAAAGATAGTTAGCCGGTCATGGTGGCACATGCCTTTAACCCCAGCACTCAGGAGGCAGAGGTAGGAGGATCACCATGAGTTTGAGGCCACCCTGAGAGACTACATAGTTAATTCCAGGTCATCCTGGGCCAGAGTGAAACCCAACCTCGAAAAACCAAAAAAAAAAAAAAAAAAAAGATAGCTAAAGAAAATGATTATAAAGCTACATCTAAAAGCCCATTAAAGAAGACCTGACTAGTTTAATGCATAGATATACCATTGTTTACAGATGAATAGTTCAAAACAATGTTCAAAGGCCAATTCTCAGTAATTGCTTTTCATCAATATGAAAGACAAGACAAGAAACCCTAAACAACCCATTCCACAGGAGGGAATGCATGCCTAGTACTGAAAGCCTAAACAAAAGCCTATGGCTCTAAGTCCTGGGGCGTTGGGGGGCGGGGAGGGACTACTACTGTTGCCTGCCTAAATGCATATATTATGCCTGCCAAACTGCCCTCTAAACCCTTATGTTTATGCCCATTTAGTAGTGCTACTTTCACTTTTGGTTAGAGAAGCTTCTCTTTTCAGATGACTATGGCCACGGGGGAGATTCTCAAAACTCACCACAGTGCTGAGAAGTGACAGTGGAGTGTTTAGCGCGGAGACAGCTCTATCACACCCTTCGGGGCTCAGGGACCATTGGTGAAGAAGTGGCAGAAAAAACAAATGTAAGAGCCAAAGGAAAGGGAGGGGTGCTTGGCAACACTGTCTTCCAGACACAACATGGTTGTGACAATCGTGTCCTCACGGTGGCTGACACGACCTACATGAGATCTGCATAACAGACGAGGAAAAAGATGATGATATCAAAATAGAAAAGAGCCAGGTGTGGTGGCAGAGGTAGGAGGATGGCCGTGAGTTCAAGGCCGGCCTGAGACTACATTATGAATTCCAGGTCAGCTTGGGCTAGAGTGAGACCCTGCCTCAAAAAAGAAACAAATAGAAGAGAGACTAGTTGGGAAGAAAATTCAGTGGAGGGGGATGAGGGAGAGGGAAAGGCAAAATAGGAAAGGAGGTTGTGGTCATGGAATCTGGGCTCTATGTATGGAGGCTGCCAATAGAAAGTTCATTTTTTTATTGTTACCTTTTTTTTTTAAAATTATTTTTTATTGACGATTTCCATAACTGTAGACAATAATCCATGGTAATTCTCTCCCTCCTCCCATTTGCCCCTTTGAACCTCTACTCTCCATCATATCCCTTCCCCCTCTCAGTCTCTCTTTTATTTTGATGTCACATCTTTTCCTCCTATTATGATGGACTTGTGTAGGTAGTGTCAGGCACTGTGAGGTCATGGATATCCAGGCCATTTTGAGTGTCTGGAGGAGCACATTGTGAGGAGTCCTACCCTTCCTTTGGCTCTTACATTCTTTCTGCCACCTCTTCTGCAATGGATTTTGAGCCTTGGAAGATGTGATAGAGATGTTTCACTGCTGAGCACTCCTGTCACTTCTCAGCACCATGGTGCTTTTTAAGTCATATCAAGGTCAACACCATCTGAAAAGAGAAGCTTCTCTAGAAAGTTAATTTAATTAATTAATTTATTAATTTATTTGAGAGAGAGAGAGAGATACAACAATAGGCAGGTAGAGAGAAAGAGAGAGAGAGAGAACGGGTGTGCCAGGGCCTCCTGCCACTGCAAACGAACTCCAGATGCATGCGCCCCTTGGTGCATCTTGTTGACATGGGTCCTGGGGAGTTGAACCTAGGTCCTTTGGTGTTGCAGGCAAGTGCCTTAAATGCTAAGCCATCTCTCCAGCCCAAAAGTTATTTTTTTTTTTTAAAAAAAGAAATTATACACACACACACCTCAAAACTACTTTCAATGGATACATGGGCAGCCGGAGAGTAAAGATTCCTCCGAGCCTGTTGCAGTTACTTTCACACTGTTGTGACAAAACACCAGACCAGAAGCAGCTCATGGAAGGAAAGGATTTATTCTCAGCTTATAGTTTCCAGGGGACCTTTTGCATCATGGCAGGGAAAGGATGGCAGAATAGAGGCTGGGCATCCCATCATGCCATAGCAGCTAGAAGATAGCAGCAAGAGTAGTTAGCTATGAACACGCAGTGTGGTGGGACTAATAAATACCAAGGCCCACCCCCCCCCGTGACACACCTCCTATAGCAAGCTCCACCTCCCATAATGCCACATGCTGGGAACGGGTATTCAAAACACCAGAGGCTCTGGGGGACAATTCACATTCAAACCTTGGCCCCTGATAGTCAAGGCAGGGATGTCTGCCCTTGCTAGAAGCCAAAGGATGATCTGACTTCTCAACTCTAGCCTAAAGGAGTTCCCTAGATCTGCTTTTCCACAAACCTTCCTGGGAGGGAGGTCCCCTTTCCTAGAATTTAAATCTAATCATGACATTGTGGTTGGTTAAGTTCAGCCCCTAGAGCTTGGCATCTGGTTCACCTGAGAAGGTGATAAATAGATATGTGCCAGGGTACAAGCCTCTCTCAGGGCTGCCTGACCATCACTCCTAAACCTCATCTTGGCCCCAGCTGGGCCGAGATGAGGGGAGAAACCCCCTGACCCTTGCTCCCATGAGGGTTCTCTGCCCCCTCCTGCCCTCCGTGTGGCAGGAGCTCTCTGCACTTTCTTTCCTTTCCTCTCTCACTCCCTTTTCAAGTCTCTTCTTCCAGGCCCACTGTATGAACTGTCAGGCCACGTGAGCATATTCATTTTCCTTCCCTTGGTTCTGTACATCCCTCAGTAAATATGGTAGTTTCACAACTATCCTTCTCAGTTTGCTTTGCCTAATTCTTTGGTTAAATGCAAACGTGAACTCGGGGTTCCAAGATTCTTATTCCTGAACCCCTAACACCCCATTTCAAAAACCACTGCAAAGGCCAAAACTTGAATAAGGGCTGGAACCCAAAGGGTCAGAAGAACCCAGAAGCTTTTGCTCAAAGGTCTTGTGTGTGAGCATGAGCTTCCAGTTCATAGTCTTGTTCATGGGTGCATGAGACCAAAGACACAATTCAGAGCCTGTCTGAGAGGGAAGCGAAGCCATCTCTCCAGCCTGAAAAATAATTTTTTTTTTTAAAAAAGCAGATTCAGTAGGGTGTGGTGGTGCATGCCTTTAATACCAGAGCTCAGGAGGCAGAAGTAGGAAGGTCACCATGAGTTTGAGGCTACTCTGAGACTACAGGGTGAATTCCCGGTCAGCCTAGGCTGTAAAGCCAAAGGACCTTGGTTAGATTACCCAGGACCCACATTAGCTAGATGCACAAGGGGGCACACACGTCTGGAGCTCTTTTTTTTTTTTTTTTCTATTAACACCTTTTATTCAATTAACCATGCCAGCAACGCCTGGAGTTCTTTTGCAATGGCTGGAGGCCCTGGCACGCTCATTCTCTCTCCCCCTCTTTCTGTGTCAAATAAATAAATAAAAATAAAATATTAAAAAGAAACTGAAGAGGGAAAATGTGTTCATCTTAATCACTTCAATGGAAAGCTATCTATAAAGTAAAGCACACCAGTATCAATGTTGTTGCAGATAGCTGGTGACCTCAGATGGGCTGTGTGTGTGTGAAGGGGATGGAGCTCAGATGGGATAGTGCTGGCCTAGATTTCACAAAGCCCTGGGTTGGAGCTCGACCATTACATAATCCAGGTCTCATGGCACATGCTAGTAATCCCATCACTTGGAAGGTGGAGGCAGGAGGATCAGAAGTTCGTTATTCTCCAGTACATACTAAATTCAAGACGGCCTGAGATACATAAGACCCTGTCAAAAAAAAAAAAAAAAAAGACATTTGCCCTAAGTCCTGGAGGACAATGTTAGGATATCTAAGAAACTTATGTAAATGATGATTGGGGGCTCTGATGTGCCCATTCTCTTTCTCTCTCTTTCTTTCTACCTCTTTCTCTCATAAATAAGTAAATACAAATTTTTTAAAAAAGAAGAAGAGTTAGAAAGAGCTAGAGAGATGCATCTGCCTGACTTCTCGGTGAGGTCTGACCTGCATTGTAGCAGAGAGATAGGATAAGGCATGAAGTACAAATCACATTGATTCTTTTAAGTTGAAACTTTTTTTTTTTAATTTACATTTTTCAAGGTAGGGGCTCACTCTAGCCTAGGCTGACCTGGAATTCACTATGTAGTCTCAGGGTGGCCTTGAACTCATGGCGATCCTCCTGCTTCTGCCTTCTGAGTGCTGGGATTAAAAGCGTGCATTACCACACCCAGCTCTAGGTTGAAACTCTTAATGGGACGGGACACTTAATAACTTAAAGTGAGCCAGGTGGGCCACTCATACCTGCAATCCCAGCACTTGGGAATCTAAGGTAAGAGGATCCAGAGTTCGAGGCTAGCCTGGACTACATAGTCTGAAGCCCATCCTATGTGCTATGTGTCTAGATCTTGTCTCAAAAAAATCCCCAAAACAAAACAAACAAACCTGAAAGTGACTCAAAATTAAGAAATTTGTTCAAGGGCTGGAGGGATGGCTTGGCAGTTAAGGCGTTTGCCTGCAAAGCCAAAGGACCCAGGTTCAATTCCCCAGGACCCATGTATCCAGATGCACAAGGGGGCGTCTGGAGTTTGTTTGCAGTGGCTGGAGGCCCTGGCATGCCCATTCTCTCTCTCTTTCTCTACCAAATAAATAAATAAAAATTAAAAAATTTAAAAATAACTTTATTCAAAATGTTTATTTAAGGAAAGTGGTTTTTTTTGTTGTTGTTGTTTTCTTTTTTGGCTTTTTAAGGTAGGTTCTCACTTTAGCCCAGGCCGACCTGGAAATCACTGTGTAGTGTCAGGGTGGCCTGGAACTCATGGCAGTCTTACTACCTCTGCCTCCCAATCCTATCTGTCCTCAAACTTATGACCCTCCTACCTCAGGCTTCCAAGTGCTAGGATTACAGGCAAGCTCCATCCTGACCAGTGAGGTAGGAAGATCATGAGTTTGAGAACAGCCTGGGATACATAGCAAAATCCTGTTTCAAAAATACTAAAAGGAGGCTGGAGGGATGGCTTAGTGGCTAAGGCGCTTGCCTGGGAAGCCTAAGGACCCAGGTTCAATTCCCCGGGACCCACATAAGCCAGAGGCACAAGATGGCACATGCATCTGGACTTCATTTGCAGGAGCTAGAGGCCCTGGTTTGCCCATTCTTTCTCTCTCTATCTGTAATAAATAGATAAAAATAAAAAACTTTAAAAATTATTTTAAAATAATAGTAATAATAAAAGGGCTGGAGAGATGACTTAGCGGTCAAGGTACTTGCCTGTGAAGCCTAAAGATCTAGGTTTGATTCCCCAGAACCCACATAAAAACCAGATGCATGTGGCGGCACATGTGTCTGGGGTTTGTTTGCAGCAGCTAGAGGCCCTAGCATGCATTTTTTTTTCTCTCTCAATAAATTTTTTAAATTAAAAAAAAATAGCCAGGCATGATAATTCATACATTAGAAAGCAGAAAAATCATTGGCTTGGGAAATTCAATCCATAGTTCGATATATATATATATATATATGTGTGTATATATATATATATATATATATATATATATATATATATATATATTTATTTATTTATTTATTTTGGTGATGCATGTGCCTGGAGTTTGATTGCAGTGGCTAGAGGCCCTGGTGGGTCAATTCTCTCTGGTGCTCTCTTACTCTCCCCTCTCCCTCTCCCTCTCCCTCTCTTATTTAAAACAACAACAACAACAAAAACCCCAACAGATAAGCATCTTGTGATTCTTACCAAATGAGAGAGAAAGGGAGAAATGCAAATACCAGAACCATACCCAGGGAAAAATAGACTTTTCTCAGAACCACAAGACTTTACAATTTTCTCTTCATGGACTTAACTTATGGTTGAAATGAATAATCCCCAAGGAAATAAAAATGATCAAAACCAATTTAATGAGTTATAGGAAGGCTGACTAGTCCAATAACTATGTGGAAAACAACTGAGAATGTGCCCAGAACAATACCTCAAAGGAAAACACACGTGTGGTTTCATGGGCAACTGCTGGCCAGGCTTCAAGGAGATGATTTCTGTTACTTCAAATGTTCCAGAACATGGACAAATATTTTTCAAGTGAAGCAGACATATTCCTGACAAAAGGAATGACTTCCTCTCTACACCTTAAAGTGGAGCCCAGCCTCCCTGGAGGAAAGGTTGTGTGGTCTGCATGGCATAGATGGGTAATAGGAGACACTAAGTTTCCTGAGGTCAGGACCTCTCCTGGACTGGGCATTTAGCTCGGGGTCCAACACACAGTATTAGTTGGGTGTAAATAAACCAAACTAGCTGGTTTTCTAGGATATTGGGAAACTTGGATGACCTTATTGATTACCATACTAGCTAAATTAAAGATTAAAAACTGGGCTGGAGAGACGGCTTAGCAGTTAAGGCACTTGCCTGTGAAGCCTAAGGACCCAGGTTTGATTCCACAGTACCCACGTGAGCCAGATGCACAAGGTGGCATCATGCATCTGGAGTTCGTTTGCTTTAGTGGCAGGAGGCCCTGGCATGCTCATGCTGTCTCTATATATCTGCCTCTTTCTCTATCTAGGAATAATAAATATATTTTCTTAAAAAAGATTAAAGGGCTGAAGAGATTACTTAGTGGTTAAGGTGCTTGTCTGCAAAAGCCAAAGGACCTAGGTTCAATTCCCCAGGACCCATGTAACCCAGATGTACATGGTGGCACATGCATCTGGAGTTCCTTTGTGGTGGTTGGAGGCCCTGGTGTGCCCATTCTCTCTCTCTCTATCTTTGCCTCTTTCTCCCTCAAATAAAGTAAATACACACATATATACAGAGAGAGAGAGCTGGAGGGATGGCTTGGCAGTTAAGGTGTTTGCCTGCAAAGTTAAAGGACCGAGGTTCGCTTTCCCAGGACCCACAAGTTAGCCAGATGCACAAGGGCGCACACGTCTGGAGTTGATTTGCAGTGGCTGGAGGCCCTGGCACACCCATTCTTTCTCTTTCTCTCTCCCTCTTTGTCAAATAAATAAATAAATAAAAACCTGGTGTATATGTGGTTTTTCAAGGTGGGGTTTCACTCTAGCCCAGGCTGACCTGGAATTCACAATGTAGTCTCAAGGTGGCCTCGAACTCACAATGATCCTCCCACCTCTGCCTCCTGAGGGCTGGGATTAAAGGTGTGCACCACCATGCCTGGCAATAAAAATATTTTTTAAAAAAGATTAAAAACCACAGCTGGGATTTTCTCTCTCTGCCTCTTTCTCTCTCTCTTTCTCTCAAAAAAAAAATTTTTAAAAAAGGCTGGAGAGATGTCTTAGTGGTTAAGGCACTTGCCTGTGAAGCCTAAGAACTCATGTTCAAATCTCCAGGTCCCACATAGCCAGACACACAGTGATGCAAGCATGCAATGTTCTTCATGAGCACAAGAGGGCACACACATCTAGAGTTCGTTCACAACAGCCGAAGGCCCTGGCATGCCCATTCTCTCTCTCTTAAAATAAAATAACAATCAAACAAACAAATAAATAAATAGTGCTGGAGAGATGGCTTAGCAGTTAAGGCATTTTACCTATGAGACCTGAGCACCTAAGTTCGATACCTCAGTACCCATGTGAGCCAGATGTTCAAGGTGGTGCATGCATCCGGAGTTCATTTGCAGTGGCTAGAGACCATGGTGTACCCATTCCCTCTCTCTTTATCTGACTTTCTCTCTCTCTCTTTCAAATAAATAGATAAAACATTAAAAAAGTAAAAAACCAGAGAGTTGGGGAGATGGCTCAGTAGATAAAGATCTTACTGAGCAGCATTGAGTACCTACTGTCAGAGCCCTAGACTTCCACATAAAAGCCAGAAGTTGTGGCAGGCTTCTGTAACCCCAATGTGCAAGAAGGGAGGTGGAGACAGCAGAATTTCCCTGCAGCTCATGAATGGTGTGGTGAACAATGGCAGACCTTGCCTCAAATGAGGTGGAGGAAAAAGCACGCCCTCTGATCTCCCCGCAGGCACCACGCACGCTTACACACGAAATTTAAAAACAATCTTAAAGACATGTGTCTAACCCTAGTTAATAAATGGAACACAAGTGCACCACAGTTGGATTGGAGGCCTGCTCCAAGAGGAGGGGATCCCTGCCTGGCACTAAGAAGCCTAATCAAAAGCCTATGGGAGGGCTGGAGAGATGGCTTAGCGGTTAAGCGCTTGCCTGTGAAGCCTAAGGACCCTGGTTCGAGGCTCGGTTCCCCAGGTCCCACGTTAGCCAGATGCACAAGGGGGCGCATGCTTCTGGAGTTTGTTTGCAGTGGCTGGAAGCCCTGGTGCGCCCATTCTCTCTCTCTCCCTCTATCTGTCTTTCTCTCTG
Organism: Jaculus jaculus; assembly: GCF_020740685.1. NCBI lineage: Eukaryota > Metazoa > Chordata > Mammalia > Rodentia > Dipodidae > Jaculus > Jaculus jaculus. The sequence continues at coordinate 15,570,125 of NC_059118.1, forward strand.
TGTCTGTCACTCTCAAATAAATAAATAAAAAATTTAAAAAAAAAAAGCCTATGGGAAGGTCATGAGCCCGAGAGGGGAGACTAATACTATTGTCTAGCTAAATGGATATGTTATACCCACCAAACTGCCCTCTAACTACTTGTGTTTATGCCCATATTTTAATGCCACCCTCACTTTTGGTTAGAGAAGCTTCTCTTTTTGGATGGTGGTAACCACTAAGCTCATTCAAAACTCGCCATGGTGCTGAGACATCTCCATCACAGCCTCAAGGCTCAGGGCTCATGGGGAAGAGGTGGTGGAAAGAATGTAAGAGCCAAAGAACGGGAGGAGTGCTTTGCAATATTGTCTTGCAGACACTCATGACCACACAGTGACCTGCATATTAAGAAGGAAAATATGATGACATAAAAACAGAAGGAAGGAAGGCCGGGCGTGGAGGCGCATGCCTTTAATCCCAGCACTCTGGAGACAGAAGCAGGAGGATCGTCGTGAGTTTAAGACCAGTCTGAGAATACACAGTGAGTTCCAGATCAGCCTGGGCTAGAGCCAGACCCTCCCCTGAAAAAACAAAAAATAAAATAAAGTAGAAGAGGGACTACTTGGAAAGAAGAAGAGATTCAGAGGAGAGGGCACTTCAGCAAGGGAAAATGGAAGATACTAAGAAGGGATTATGATCATGCTATATTGTCGATATGTACAGAAGTTGTCAATAAAAAAAAAAAAATTTTAAGTATACCATTATTGAGCTGGGCGTGGTGGCGCACACCTTTAATTCCAGCTCTCAGAAGGCAGAGGTAGGAGGACTGCCACGAGTTGAGGCCACCCTAAGAATATATAGTGAATTCTAGGTTAGCGTGAGCTAGAGTGAGACCCTACCTCAGAAAAGCAAAAGAGCATGCCATTACCAAGTCCTGCAACACAGGGAGAATGGACATGAGAAACCTGCTCAGTGCTTTGACCTAGAGCAGTGTCACCTTAGTAGCTGCAGATAATTCACTGACAGAGCGGAACATTTGTCCCTGAAGTAAAGTGCCACAAAAATACCAGCAAGGAACAGCTCTCTTCACGGCAGATGACATGCTAAATCAGCTCCGCAAAAAAAATCGTTTATGGTGACGGGTGTGACACCCACCCATGAAGGTCAGCAGCAAGCAGTAGGTGAGCTATGATTCCAGGGTGTTTGGGGGTGGGGAGGGAGAGATATGCCCAAATTAATGAAAATAATAAAACATCATGGAGGTAAGTGAAACCACTAACAACTACCGTTCATTTGAAGGCCTGAAAACCTCAAAGAGAGCTCAGTGAAAGTTCTCAGATGTACGAAAAGGCTCAGCTGTTGCTCCCCACAAGAGGGAGATGAAGAGAATGAATGTATTAGAAAGTTCTTGTCTCAATTACCTTCCCATTGCTGGGACAAAACATCCATCCGGAAGTGATTTATGGGAGGAAAGGGTTTATTTCAGCTTATCATCTCCAGGGGTGGGGTTCATCATGTCATGACAGAGCAGAGGCTGGGCATCCCATCTTACATATTTATTTATTTAAGTGAGATAGAGCAGATATATAAAGAGAACGGGCACACCAAGGCCTCCAGCCACTGCAAAAATCTTCAGATGCATGCACCCCCTTGTACATCTGGCTTACGTGGGTCTTGGGGAATTGAACCTGGGTCCTTTGGCTTTGCAGGCAAGCGCCTTAACTGCTAAGCCACTAAGCCATCTCTCCAGCCCTGAGCATCACATCTTGTGACATTAGCAAGATGGCTAGCACGAGCACACTGGACTAACCAGCCTCAAGCTCTAACCTGAAGGACACACCTCCTCTAGCAAGACTCCACCTCCCAAATGGCCTCCAGCCAGGTACCAATTATTCAAAACACATGAGGCTATAGAGAACTTCTCATTCAAACTGCTAAGGTGGTTGTAGGCATTAACTCTTGGTGTTAACTCAATTCTAAAATATGTGTGTGGGCTGGAGAGATGACTTAGCAGTTAAGGCACTTGCCTGCAAAGCCAAAGGACCCAGGTTTGATTCCCCAGGACCCACATAAGCCAGATGCACAAGGTGGTGCATGTATCTGGAGTTCGTTTGCAGTGGCTGGATGCCCTGGTGCTCCCATTTTTTTTCCCTCTCTCTCCTTCTCTGCCTCTCTCTCAAATAAATAAATAAATAATAATGTGTGTGTGTGTAAAATATATGGTGATATGCTACTCAGTCTTTTGTTACTACAAAAAAATACCTGACATAGGCTACTTATATAGAAAAAGAGGTTTATTTAGCCCTTGTTTTGGAGGCTCATTAGTATGACTTCCGCATGGGCTCAGTTCTACTGAGAGGTCTATAGCAAATAGCAGATGGCATTGAGTGAGGGGAGGGCTGGATCAGGGCAAGTGAGCATATCTTCAGATGTTCCAGAATATGGACAAATATTTTTCTTTTTTTTTTTTAATTTTTATTAACATTTTCCATGATTATAAAATATATCCCATGGTAATTCCCTCCCTCCCCACCCCCACACTTTCCCATTTGAAATTCCAGTCTCCATCATATTACCTCCCCATTACAATCATTGTAATTACATATATACAATATCAACCTATTAAGTATCCTCCTCCCTTCCTTTCTCCACCCTTTATGTCTCCTTTTCAACTTACTGGCCTCTGCTACTAAGTATTTTCATTCTCACGCAGAAGCCCAGTCATCTGTAGCTAGGATCCACATATGAGAGAGAACATGTGGTGCTTGGCTTTCTGGGCCTGGGTTACCTCACTTAGTATAATACTTTCCAGGTCCATCCATTTTTCTGCAAATTTCATAACTTCATTTTTCTTTACCGCTGAGTAGAACTCCATTGTATAAATGTGCCACATCTTCATTATCCACTCATCTGTTGAGGGACATCTAGGCTGGTTCCATTTCCCAGCTATTATAAATTGAGCAGCAATAAACATGGTTGAGCATGGACAAATATTTTTCAAGTGAATCAATTTAAAAGTGAAATTTTCAGGGCTAGAGGGATGGCTTAGCAGTTAAGGTGTTTGCCTGCAAAGCCAAAAGACCCAGGTTCGATTCCCCAGGAACCACATTAGCCAGATGCACAAAGGGGTGCATGTGTCAGGAGTTCGTTTGCAGTGGCTGGAGGCCCTGGCGTGCCCTTTCTCTCTCTATCCCTCTTTCTCTGTCAAATAAATTTGTTAAATAAAATATTTTTTTAAAAATTAGGAAAAACAAGAGAAAAAAATAAAATTGAAATTTTCAGGGCTGGGGAGATGGCTCAAAAGTGCTTGCTTGCAAAGCCTGCTGGCCCAGGCTCAATTCCCCAGCATCCACGTAAAGCCAAGTGCACAAAGTGGCACATGCATCCAAAGTTCATTTCCAATGGCCAGAGGCCCTGGTGCACCCATACTTTCTCTAAATAAATGATAAATTTAAAAATTTAAAAATAAAAAATTAAACTTTTCCAGTTACTTTTATTGTGGGAAAGCTTCATTTTCTAATTGTATTTATGTATTACTTTAAAAATATTTTGGGCTGGGGAGAAGGCTCAGCAGTTAAGGGGCTTGTCTGCAAAGCCCGAGGACCTGAGTTCAGTTCCCCAGTACCCATGTAACACCAGATGTACAAGGTGGCACATGCATTTGGAGTTCATTTGCAGTGGCTGGAGGCTCTGCATACCTATTCTCTCTCTCTCTTTCTTTCTTTCTTTTTTTTCTGAGATAGGGTCTCTAACCCAGGCTGACCTGGACTTCACTATGTAGTCTCAGGGTGGCCTTGAACTCACGGGTATCCTCTTACCTCTGCCACCCAAGTGCTGGGATTAAAGGTGTGTGCCATCATGCCTGGCCTCTATCTTCTCTCTTTCTATCTTACTCTCTCTCTCAAATAAATAATAAAAATTGAAAACATTTTTATTTATTTGCAAGAGAGAACATTATCTATTTTTAAGGAGAGAAAGGATAGAGAGAATGAATATGGGTAAAATAGGATCTCTTGCCATTGAAAATAAATTCCAGATGCATACACCCCATTGTGCATCTGGCTTTATGTGTGTACTGGGGAATTGAACCCAGGCTGACTGGCTTTGCAAACGAACACCTTTAACCACTGAGCCATCTCCCAGCCCTTATGTATTACTTTTAAACCGGATGTGTACATTTCCTTCCAAATCACAAACCATGATGGAATCACAATATTACAACTTATAAGAGTTGAATTCAAAATTCAAATCAAAGGTGATGTCATGACCTGAATTGGTTTAGACACAAAATTAGAAGGAATCAACCTTTGTGCTTAAGAAGAAACAAAAAGAAAGCCAAATCAAGCCTAAAAAATGCAGATAAATCAATAGAAATTAAATAAAATGAAATAAGCATTTAAGAATATATCAGGCAGCTTAAGAAGTTTCTATATATTTCATGTAATTGGTGATACTATAGGACTTATTTTTATTTATTTATGGATTTTCAAGGTAGGGTCTCACTCTAGCCCAGGCTGACCTGTAGTTCACTATGTAGTCTCAGGGAGGCCTCGAACTCAAGGTGATCTTCCTCCTACCTCTGCCTCCCAAATGCTGGGATTAAAGGCGTGCACCACCATGCCCTTCAGGACTGATTTTTTATGACTACTGGAAAACTGTTGCAAATCTATGTAAGCCGGGATTTGATCCCAGAACTCAGGAGGCTGAGGTAGGAGGACCATTGTGAGGCCAGACTGGGCTCCAGAATAAGTTCCTGGTCATCATGGAATAGAGTGAAACTCTGCCTCAAAAGAACAAAAGAGGAATAATAATAATAATAAAGAAAATCTAGGATAGAGAGATGGCTTAGCAGTTAAGGCATTTGCTTGCGAAGCCTAAGGACCCAGGTTTGATTCCCCAGTACCCACATAAGCCAGATGCACAATGTGGCACATACATCTGGAGTTTGCTTGAAGTGGCTAAAGGTGCTGGTACACCTATTCTCTCCCCCTCTCTCTCAAATAAATAAATGTTTTTCTTTTAAAGAAATTTAAAAAGACAATCTATGGCAACAAAAAGTGTGCATGGGTTAAAATGAAACCAAATGAAAATTATATAAGCTATTAGAACTGATAACAATAAAATGTTACATATCAAAATTTTAATGCTGGAGCTGAAGAGATGGCTCAGCAGTTAAAGGCACATGTTTGCAAAGCCTAATGGCTTGGGTTCTATCCCTATACCCATGTAAAGCCAGATGCACTAAGTGACATATACATCTGGAGTTCCTGTGCAGAGTGGCAGAAGCCCCTGGTGTGTCCTGTTTCTCTCTTTCACATACATACATACAGACAGACAGACATGCAAATTTGTAGCCTGCAGCTGAAGCAATAGTTAGAGGAAACTTTATACACTCAAGTATTTCTTTCAGAAAGGAAGAAAGGCCAATGATAACCAGACAGCCAACTCCAGAAGTTTGTTCTACGTATGCGGAAGACTTTTCTATGGCAGTGGTGGTATGGTCAATGCAGGAAATGCGTTTTCCTTGATTTTCCAAGTTGTTAGGAACAAAAGATAGAAAGGGGCTGGAGAGATGGCTTAGCAGTTAAGGTGCTTGCCTGAGAAGCTTAAGGACACATGCTTGACTCTCCAGATCCCATGTTAGCCAGATGCACAAAGATGAGGGAAGTGCAAGGTCGCACATGCCCACTAGGTGGCACCAACATCTGGAGCTCTATTGCAGTGGCTGAGACACACCTCCCCCCTCTCTCCCTAAGAGAAAGATAGAATGACTTCATGTTCCTGCTTTCTTTTCTTTTCCCTTCACCTTTCCTCTTTTCCCCTCCCCATTCCTCTCTTTTCCTCTTACTATTCCTCTCCTCTCCTTTCTCCTCCTCTCTCTCTAAGATGGCATAGTGGACACCTTTAGACCTAGCACTCAGAAGGCTGAGGTAAAAGGATCACTGTGAGTTCAAAGCCAGCTTGGGTTACAAAGTGAGCTCCAGGTTGCTTGGGTTATAGTGAGACCCTGCTTCAAAAAACAATCTGGGGCCGGGCGTGGTGGCGCACGCCTTTAATCCCAGCACTCGGGAGGCAGATGTAGGAGGATCACCATGAGTTCAAGGCCACCCTGAGACTCCATAGTGAATTCCACGTCAGCCTGGGCTAGAGTGAGACCCTACCTTGAAAAAACAAAACAAACAAACAAACAAACAAAACAAAACAAAACAAGCTGGGTATGGTGGCGCATACCTTTAATCTCAGAGCTCTGGAGGCAGAGGTAGAAGGATTGCTATGAGTTCAAAGGCTCCTCTGGGACTATGTGGTGAATTCCAGGTTAGCCTGGGCTAGAGTGAGACCCTACCTTGAAAAAAACTAAAACAAACAAACAAACAAAAAATTAAAAAAACAAAGAATCTCTCTATATAGCCCAGGCTGGCCTTGAACTTGTCTCCTGAGTACTGAGAGTTTAAGCATGCACTACCATACAACTAGGATTTCTTTAAGGACACACACACACACAAAAAACATAAACCAGAAAGGGAAAATATGACATATTTCACTTAGATAGTAACTAAATTTCTGTTCAACAAAAGGACATGGAAGACCAGGCATGGTGGTGCATGACTTTAATCCCAACACTCAGAAGGCAGAGGTCGGACGATCACTGTGAGTTCAAGGCCAGTTTGAGACTACATAGTGAATTTTAGGTCAGCCTGGGCTACAGTAAGACTCTACCTCAAAAAAATAAATAAATAAATAAATAAAAATAAAAAGAGGACATGGTGAAAATGAAAAAAGATAGGGATGAAAAAGAATAATATGGCATAAATATGATCAAATTATAATATGTTCACATAGTAAAGTTCTCAATGAAAAAATAAAAAAATAATAAAAAACTAGCAGAAGTTTTTTTTCAATATGCACCATGAACATGAAATTAACATACACAACATAAACATGTAAAAAAAAAAAAAAAAGGCCAGACATGGTGGCATACACCTTTAATCCCAGGATTCAGAACGCAGAGGTAGGAGGATCATTATAAGTTTGAGGCCAGCATGGGCTATAAAGTCAGCTCAAAGCCAACCTGGAATCCATCCCAATAAATGTGGAGCGGCGGGGGGGGGGGGGGGGGGGGGGGAGAAGTGACAGAGGAGTGCTCAGCACTGCCAATATATTTATCACATCTTCCAAGGCTCAGGGTCCATTGTGGAAGAGATTGAGTAAAGGAAAGATGGAGGGAGAACTAATCAAAATCTAAGAGGACATAAATAAATCATATAGAAACCTACTCTTTTGGACAATGGAACACTCAGGAGTCATAGTTTGTTAATAGAAAATTTTCAGTGCCAGGGATGGGATACCTTCCAGTGAGTTGTTGGCCAGGGAGGTCCCTGATGCCCCCAAAACAGTACAGGCCATTGCCGAGGCCCTTGGCTTCCCACCAGGAATAGATGGTAAGACCCTATTGCTGAAGACTCCACATACTTGGGCTGCAAGGTCACTGATAAGTCCTGGTGGAGCTGAGCTGAAAACCTCTTCCATGTAGACCAGCTAACAAAAAGCTGGGAAAAAGCCACACTGCATGCAGCTCAGTGGGAGAGAGAAATCACCAGTGAAGATACCCAACAATGGACACTGCAAGCCTTATGTTTGGCCAGCCAAGCCAAATGAGCCAATGGGTGCAATAGTGGCACGTCTGTTATGGAGGAAACCAACTGCCCTCTAATTGGACTGGAGGCCCACTTCATGGGAAGGAATACATCCTGATACTGAAAACCTACAACAGGGGTAGTCATGAGCCCTAGGGGTGTGACTTCTGCTGCTATCTGGCTAAATGTATATACTATGCTCAAAAAACTGCCCAGTAGTGCCGGACGTGGTGGCGCACGCCTTTAATCCCAACACTCGGGAGGCAGAGGTAGGAGGATTGCCATGAGTTCAAGGCCACCCTGAGATGACAGAGTTAATTCCAGGTCAGCCTGGACCAGCGTGAGACCCTTCCTCGAAAAACCAAACCAAACCAAACAAACAAACAAAAAACTGCCCAGTAAGCACTTTTCTTTTCTTTTTTTTTTTTTTTTTTTTTGTTTTGTTTTTTCGAGGTAGGGTCTCACTCTGGCCCAGGCTGACCTGGAATTCACTATGTAGTCTCAGGGTGGCCTCGAACTCACGGCAATCCTCCTACCTCTGTCTCCCGAGTGCTGGGATTAAAGGCGTGCACCACCATGCCCGGCTCAATTTTTCTTAATGTTCATCCCCATATATTAATGCTACTCTCACTTTTTCATTAGAACTTCCCTTTTCAGATGGCAGTGACCTTGGGATGACTCAGAAGGCATCATGGTGTTTGAGAAGAAGTGACAGATACATGTGCCACTTTGTGCATCTGGTGCTCAGCACTGCAATATCTCTATCACATCTTCCAAGGCTCAGGGTCCATTGCGGAAGAGGTGGTGGAAAGAATGTAAGAGCCAAAGGAAGGGTAGGACTCCTTACAATGTGCTCCTCCAGACACAAAATGGCCTGGATATCCATGACCTCACAGTGCCTGACACTACCTACACAAGACCATCATAACAGGAGGAAAGATGATGACATCAAAATAAAAGAGACTTATTGAAAGGGGGAGGGGATATGATGGAGAGTGAAGTTTCAAAGGGGAAAGTTAGGGGAGGGAGGAAATTACCATAGGATATTATTTACAATCATGAAAGTTATTAATTATAAAAAAATTATTTTAAAAAGGGACCGGGAACTGGGGGGATGGCTCAGAGATTAAAGGTGCTGTCTTGCAAAGACTGATGGCTTGGATTAAATTCCCCAGTACTCACGTAAAACCAAAGCACAAACTGATGCATGTGTCCGGAGTTCCATTTGCAGGGGTGAGGGCCCTGGTGCACCCATGTGCTCTCTCCCCCTGTCCTCTACTTCCTCCCTTTCCCCACTTTCTCAAATAAATAAATAATTTTTTTTAAAAAAGGAGGGGATGGAGCTGGAGAGATGGCTGAGCAGTTAAGGCACTTTCCTGTAAAGCCTAATGACCTAAGTTTGATTCCCCAGTACCCAGATAAAGCCAGATGCATAAAGTGGCAAATGCATCTGGAGTTCATTTGCAGGTGGCTAGAGGCCCTGGTGTACCCAAAATTCTCTCTCTCTCACTGCAGCTCACAGTGGCTCATGCCTCTAATCCCAGCACTTGGGAGGCTGAGGTAGGAGGATCTCTGAGGCTACATAGTGAACTAGAGCAAGACCCTACCTCAGAAAACAAACAAACAAATAAAAGGGGGAGAAAAAGGAACTGGAGGGATGGCTTAATGATTAAAGGTGCTTGCTTTGGAAACCTGCCAACCAGAGTTTGGACCCTAGTACCCACATAAAGCTGGACACAAAGTGGCTGAGGCATCTGTCATCCCAGTGTGCTTATAGCAATGGGAGGTGGCGACAGGAAAACCCCGAGCTCATGGGCTGGTTAGTGTGACCTTCCCAGTGGTAAAACAGCAGAAGAGACCTTGTCCTCAAATAAAGGTAGAGAGAGAGGACTGGCACCCGAGGCTGTCCTCTGACCGCCACATGTGCCCCATGGCACATGTGCACCCATGTGTAAACACACCGACATGTAATAAACATCCACACATACTATTTTTTTAAAATATGAATTTAAATACAATCTATGACCCACCACTTCCATGCCAGATACATTCTAGTGAGAAGTGGAGGACATGTGAAGGGGGAGATGTGTGGGAGGATGCTCAGAGCAACGATATAGTAGGGAACTCCCTCGGCTACCTTAAACCCTAGAATGGGGAAACTGTGGCACATTCACAAAAGAGAATATTAAAGACTTGTTCGGGGCTGGAGATATGGCCCAGCAGGTAAGGGGCTGGGCCTGCAAAACCTGATGACCTGGGTTCAATTCCCCAGTACCCATGTAAAACCAGATGCACAAAGTGGCACATATATCTGGAGTTCTTTTGCAATGGCTAGAGGCCTTGGTGCACCCATCCTTTCTCTCTCTCTCCTTGCAAATAAATAATAAAACAAAATAAAAGAATTGCTCATCAAAAGGGGAGTATCTCCAAACCAATATATATATATCTATATTTTGGTTTTTCAAGGTAGGGTCTCACTCTGGTCCAGGCTGACTTGGAATTAACTCTGTCATCTCAGGGTGGCCTTGAACTCATGGCAATCCTCCTACCTCTGCCTCCCAAGTGCTGGGATTAAAGGCGTGTGCCACCACGTCCTGCTCTCCAAACCAATATTGAATAGGACATTATTCACGGAGAACCATCTGCCAAATCTGGGCACGAGGCTGATGTGAGAAGTTTTAAGATGCCCTACAAAATGCTGACCTGTGGACAGGGGCATGGAGCATCTCCCCCCAATGTAACAGTCTAGAACACTGAATCTGGGCAGCGGGGGGGAGAGGATATTTCTCATCAAGTCTCCTAGGGCGACGTGACAAGGAAAGAGTGACCCGTGGAAGCCACCTCCCTGGCCCGGCCTCACATCACACCTGGCATGTATCCAAGCCCCACTCGGAGTTGGTACACAGCATGTTGTTCCCCATGAACTTCTTCTGGCTCTTTGGCAGCAGGAATTGGTACCGCTTTTCACAGATGTCATTGTGTATAATTCTGACAGCCAACCCCTGGACACTGTAGGGGGCCTTTAATTTCCCTACAGGAGAGAGAGAGAATATCTTGTTACCATCTTATCCTACTGTAGCTTCTTGGCTTATTTCCAGCTCAGAACTGTGCCTGTTGGCTAATGTGAGTGGCAGGGCCGCCTCCTGGAACACTGCTTTAATAAACTCACAGCCTGACTTTTCAAAAAGGTCTCTCATCATTAAGACAATTACCACGAGCCTCCTTAGGGCCTTGTAGTAAAAGTCAGACAATGAGCCGGGTGTGGTGGCGCACGCCTTTAATCCCAGCACTCGGGAGGCAGAGGGAGGAGGATCGCCATGAGTTCGAGGCCACCCTGAGACTGAATTCCAGGTCAGCCTGGGCTACAGTGAGACCCTACCTCGAAAAACCAAAATAAATAAATAAATAAGTCAGACACTGAATGAGGACAAGGAGATATTCCCCAATAACTCAGATTCCATGAGGATAAACACTGGTCTGTAGCTCCCAGACAAGATGGCAAGACCCTAGAGCCAAGGCATGGCCTTGGCTGGAAGGCAGGACTCTACAAGGGCTCCTAGGTAGGACCCCAAATGGCACCAACAGGACCAGATCTCTGGGAATGTATTGAGGTCATGGTCCTCATGCCACCTGTGGACAGGACCCCATGATAACCAAAGATCCATTTCCTGCCGTGCTGTGGGCCAAGGGCTTGGCCCTGGATCTAACTCTGGGAGCTGAGGCCCCTGCAGGACTCTTTGTCTTCGACACTAGAATACGGTACAGAAAGGGCTTTGGGAGATGCTAACAGTGACTGAATGCGTTCCTAGCGAGCAGGGCTGGGACTTGGGTCAGTGGGTAAAGTGCTTGCTGCATAAACACGAGGATCAGAGTTTGGATTCCCAGTTGCCACATCAAGCGCCAGGTGAGGTGAGGTGACATGCTGCTTCAAGCCCAGCACTGGGGGTGGGGGGTGGGGTGGAGGCAAGGAATCCCTAGGGCTCACTGACTAGCTAGTCTAGCCAAATTAGTGGACTCTAGGTTCAGCAAGAGACCCTGTCTCAAAGAAGAAGGTGGGAGTGGGGAGATGGCTGAGCAGTTTAAAGGGGCTTGCTTGCAAAGTCTGCCACTGGGTTCAATTCCCACGTAAACAGCACCCAAGTAAAGTCACGCCCAAAAGCGGCACATGCGTTTGGTATTTGTTTGCAGCACAGGGAGATCCTCATGCACTCCCCATGAACACACATAGAGAAATAAATAAACAAATAAAAATGAAAAAGAAGAAGAAAGCCGGGCATGGTGGTGGCGCACGCCTTTAATCCCAGCACTTGAGAGGCTGAGGTAGGAGGGTCTCTGTGAGTTCAAAGCCAGCCTGGGACTACAGAGCGAATTCCAGGTCAGCCTGGGCTAGAGTGAGACCCTACCTCAAAAAAAAAAAAAAATAAATAAATAAAAAGAAGGAGGAGGAGGAAGGGGTGGAGAGTGACTAAGGGAGATACCCAACATTCACCTCTGGCTTCCATGAGTATATGTACACGTGCATGCGTGTGTGCACCTGCATCTGCACGTGCACACACACAAAGACACACAAGCACGCCACACACATAGACATGCAAACAAAGCCAGTAAGGAGGAAGGGGAGAGGGAGGAGGAAGTGAGTGAGTGAGCTGACCCCACATAGCCGCGCTCTGCAGAGACGGATGTCTCGGGACCTCTGCTCTGATGCACTCACCTTTATTCCTGTCTTTTCCCCACCCAATGACCCAGCACATGGTGCCAATGGTTGGTTTGAAATTGATGCTGGGGAGGCAGATGGGCTGGATGAGAGGGGACCAGGATACAGACGTCTTGAGCTTCAGAAGGGCAATGTCCTGGGCCATTTGATTGTTGAAACTGTCATGAATCACGATGAGAGTGACAGGCAGCTCTGTGTTGTTGTCTGAAAGGGTCTGCACTCCCACCTTCACAAAGTACTGGGTGGGATCCTTGGATCTGCAGGCCCGGGTAGGAGTCAGATCACCGTCAGTGAGACCGTAACATGGTTAGAGAGGTAGGGGCCACCCCCACGACTCCCGGCTCCTCAGATTTACCCCAGGGCCCCCTAGGCTCAAAAGCAAAGTCGCACATCCCACCCCTTCAGACTGAGGTGGTGGTCTTTCCCCGACTAACCTTTGAAAGCAGTTTGCAGCCGTGAGGACCCACTGCTGGTGGATGAGGGAACCGCTACAGATGTGCATGCCCAGAAACAGGATGCTCACATGCCAGGGCCACTTGCCCACCTCCACCACCTTCCCCTTCACCATTTTGCAGGAGACATTGGTCTGACCGCAGGTCCAATACCAAGGCACTGAGGAGAGGTAGAGAGAGGACTGCTAAGGGCAGCCTCCACCCCAGTGACCACAGCAGACTGTCCAGGTGATCATTGCCATTGTACATGTGTGTGGGGGAGGGAGGAAAAAGGCGACCCCTTCACCTCAAAGCTGGAAGACACAGACTCAGAGGCAGAAGGTAGTTGACGTTATAAAGAGAATCCCCAAACAATGACCCAACAACCTGTCTGAGGCTTGTTATAAGCCATCACCCCGGGACTAATCCCCAATTGATAATTGACGCAAGTATGACTTGGGGAGGGAGAGGAAGAGACAGCCAACAGGATGGAGAGATGGCTTAGTAGTTAAGTCGCTGGTCTACAAAGCCAAAGGATCCAGGTTTGATTCCCCAGTACCCATATAAGCCAGATGCACAAGGTGTTTCATGCATCTTGAATTCACTCATTTGCAGTGGCTAGAGGCCCTGGAACACCCATTCTCTCTCTCTCTCTCTCTCTGTCTCTCTCAAATAAATAAATAAATAATACTTTTTAAAATTGAGCTTCCAAGTAAGATGGTGGCATACTAGCCACACCAAATCAGCCTAGGGAGGGAAGTAAATAGAAACACAGCAAAATACACTCTTCTACTAAAAAGTTAAGGTGTATAAGTTTATTATCAACTATAGCAGAGAATCAGGAGAGACCAAGATCTTCCAGAAAGAGGAAACTGACCAGAATCCGGCCGAGGCGCCAGCAGCCCTGATCCGTGAGCCCAGGAGTCAGGAGAAGAAACAGGGTGAGGGGATGTAACAGGCAGCTTCAGGCTCGCTGAGATGAACTTCCAGACCAGGCACAGTTATGGAGGAAGGGATATTTATTGAAGCTTACAGATCCAGGGGAAGTTCCTGTTAAGTCAAAATGGGCTTCCCAAAAGGGAGTCACCAAAAGAAAACAGGATGGCAACAGGGAGATATAAGGAAATGGATCATCCACATTCCTCAAGAAATTACTCAGTAGCAGAGTCCAAGAATCTTCTCTTTTCAGATGGCCTTGGGACGACTCAGAAGGTATCATGGTGCTGGAAAGAAGTGACTGGAGTACTGAGTAACATCTTGATCATACCTTCCAAGGCTCAGGGTCTAATGCGGAAGAAGTGGCAGAAAGAATGTAATAGCCATGGGCTGTAGAGATGGCTTAGCGGTTAAGCACTTGCCTGTGAAGCCTAAGAACCCCGGTTTGAGGCTTGGTTCCCCAGAACCCACGTTAGCCAGATGCACTAGAGGGCGCATGCATCTGGAGTTTGTTTGCAGTGGCTGAAGGCCCTGGTGCGCCCATTCTCTCTCTATATCTGCCTCTTTCTCTCTCTGTCTGTTGCTCTCAAATAAATAAATAAAAATAGAAATAAACAAAACAAAACAAAAAAGAATGTAAGAGCCAAAGGAAGGGTAGGATTTCTTACAATGTGCTCCCTCCAGACAAAAAATGGCCTGGATATCCATGACCTCATAGTGCCTGACACTACCTACACAAATCCATCATAAGAGGAAGAAAAGATCATGACATCAAAATAAAAGAGACTGATTGAGATGGGGAGGGGATATGATAAAGAATGGAATTTCAAAGGGGAAAGTGGGGGGAGGGAGGTTATCACCATGGAATATATATATATATATATATATATATATATATATATATTTTTTTTTTTTTTTTTTTTTTTTTTTCTTTTTCGAGGTAGGGTCTCACTCTGGTCCAGGCTGACCTGGAATAAACTCTGTAGTCTCAGGGTGGCCTTGAACTCATGGTGATCCTCCTACCTCTGCCTCCCGAGTGCTGGGATTAAAGGTGTGCGCCACCACGCCCGGCTCACCATGGAATATTTTTTATAGTCATGGAAAATGTTAATAAAAATTGAGAAAAAAATTAAATAAAAAAAAAGAGGACTGGGGAGATGGCTTGGCAGTTAAGTGCTTGCCTGTGAAGCCTGAGGACCCTGGTTCGAGGCTTGATTCTCCAGGACCCACGTTAGCCAGATGCACAAGGGGGCACATACATCTGAAGTTCATTTGCAGGGGCTGGAGGCCCTGTATGCCCATTCTCTCTCTCTCTCTCTCTCTCTCTCTCTCTCTCTCTCTCTCTCTGCCTCTTTCTCTGTCTGTTGCTATCAAATAAATTAATAAAAATAAACAAAAAAATTTTAAAAAGAGAGAGACTGATCGAGATGGGGAGGGGATATGGTGGAGAATGGAATTTCAAGGGGGAAAGTGGGGGAGGGAGGGTATTACCATGGGATATTTTTTATAATAATGGAAAATGTTAATAAAAATTGAGAAAAACAGAAATTACCCAACCATTAATGATGGCCCAATGGACCAAGAACAGGTCACTTCTGGTCTCACCACATGGCTAAGGTAAAGAACAGAGATGCACTGCCCTAACAAGAAAATCCCTTCCCTTCCTCATTTCCCCCCATTTGAAAAGCCAAGCAGGCTGCTCTCACTCTTGACAGTCAGTCCCGGAAGCTTGTGTTTTTCCCCAACAAAACTTCCATCTTTGCATCAGAGTGCTCTCCACGGTCCTTGGTCACTCCTGAACGTCATATCTGGTGCCGTGACTCGGATAGGAAGGCTTCTGGCTGCCCTCATGAGCGGCCAGACCTCCTTTCCCCTGACTGGACCACTGAGCTGCCATCCGACCCTCTGAAGGCTTCAGACCTTCTCTGCCTGATATAAGCTCTCACACTCACCACGATTCGGCCTCAGCAACTGTCCTGCTCTGCCTCACTGTTCTTTTCTCCATCTCCTCCCTTCTCAGCAAGGGTCCCACTCTCTCACGTGAGTCTGTCTCGGGTTTCACCCCTCATGAAAGCCTTGCAGGCATACCAGCTACACCACTCGGCCGTGAGGTGCCCCCGCCAGGTTTTGAGAAAGACGCACTCTCAAAACCTCTGGTCTACTGCACCCTAAGGGGTGCCTTTTGGTTTGGTTAACGGTTGCACCATCTCGGGACACTTCCTCTCCCTCCCTCCTCTCCCTCGCCATCCTTCCTCTCACTCCTAAGATCTCTTTATTCACCTCAAGCAGCTTTCTCCATCAGGAGCACAGGTGCCCTCCTTGCCCACTAAAAGGGCTAAAAGATGACAGTTGTGACCTGTTCACCCTAACGGGCCAGGGGGTCATTTTGGCATCCTGTGTAAACCCAGCTTAAGCTCTGGTCTCTCTTATCGCCTTCATCTTGTTCTTTTTCTGTCTCCTCTCACTAGCCCCCTCATTATTCTTTCACACCTCCATAGGGATCAAAACCTCCAAACCACTCCCTACTACCCACCCCCCCCAGCCTGTCTTCTTAAGAACTTAAAGCCCCTATGACTCCTGGCTGGCATCAAGCCTCATCATCTGATCTTTCTCTGAAACTCTGCCTGGCTGCAACATATGCTGGACAACAGGTCCAAATGGCCTGAGAAGGGTACTTTTAATTTCCAAATTCTCACTGATTTAGAAAACTTCTTCCAACGTACAGGCAAATGGTCTGAAGTACCCTATACCCAAGCATTTTTTTAAAAAATTTATTTATTTGAGAGCGACAGACACAGACAGAAAGACAGATAGAGGGAGAGAGAGAGAATGGGCACGCCAGGGCCTCCGGCCACTGCAAACGAACTCCAGACGTGTGCGCCCCCTTGTGTATCTGGCTAACGTGGGACCTGGGGAACCAAGCCTCGAACCGGGGTCCTTAGGCTTCACAAGCAAGCGCTTAACCGCTAAGCCATCTCTCCAGCCCCCCAAGCATTTTCTAACTCCGCGCACACAGCCTTCTCTCTGTCCTGCCTGTTCTTCTCACCAGGTCCTTTTGGCCAAAATCTCAGAAACGCACTCTAACTCAGCCCCTCCCCCATACTCATCCTCGCCCTCTGCTTTCGACCCAGATGTCATAGATGATCTGCCTCCAGCAGCTCCTCCAGCTTCCTCAGCCCCTCCCGATCCCCTGCCTGATGTCCACACCCTCCCTTCACCCACCTCCTGCATGAGGTTGCAGGTGCTGAGGGAATCTTTGACGTTCATGTTCCCTTCTCCATGTCCAATTTACCCCAGACGGAGAAACGCCTAGGGTCTTTCTCCACTGATCCAACTCACTACACCCAAGAATTTCACTACTCCTCCAAGTCTATGACCTCACCTGGCATGATCTCTTTGTAGCTCTTCCCTCCACTCTCAATCCTGATGAACAAGGAGGTGTCTGGGTGGCCACTCAGGCTCATGCTGATGAGGCTCACTGAAGTGATAACACATTCCCAGTGGGGACAGTTGCTGTCCCCAGAGAGGATATGATAGTTCTCAATACCCATTCCCTGTCCCAATCTGCCCCTGACACCAGGAAAAAACTTAAGTACTTAGAACAGGGCCCTCCAGCCCCTCAGGGAGATCTGCTTGCCCTGGCATTTAACGTTTCTTACAACAGAGAGGACCAGGAATGGACTGAGCGAGTGGTCAGAGACAGGCGGCAATTCCAGCTCCTGGCTACAGCCCTGAGGCCTCCACCAAAGAAGACGATGGGGCTGCAATGCTCACCACCAACGCCCTGCTTCAAGTGCGGCCACGCAGGCCACTGGCTAAAAATGTGTGGCAACCCATGCCCGCCGCCAGGGCTCTGCCCTCACTGAGGACTTGCCGGACATGGACAGGTGGACTGTCCTTCTTTGTCTCAACAAGGTAGGCCAGCCCCTTCTCATTCTTCACAAGAGCCGATTGCTGATCTGCTGGGCCTGGTGGCCAAAGACTAATGGTGCCCTGGGACCTCGGCCCCCACCAACTCTGTCCATATCACAATGGAGGAGCCCAGGGTCACAGTCCAGCTGGAAGGATGGCCTATCTCACTGCTGGTGGATACCAGGGCCATGTGGTCAGTCCTACAATTTTATTCTGGCAAAACCTTTCCCTCGCAGATGTTTGTGTCGGGTATTGATGGCCTATCCCACTCCCCCCCCACCTTACCCTGTGTAATCCGGGGCACTCCCCTCTCTCATTCATTTCTCATAATATTTTCTCATCCTCTCCCTCTCCTGGGTTGGGATCTTATGCAAAAACTTCCCCTCTCTCTGACTGACCACCCTCACTCTGCCTTCCTCCTCACCCCAACTCCCTCCCTTACAAAGGACCCAGACTTGCTCTTCCTTGCCTTTGAAGTTAATCCCAAGAGTGTGGGGCACATTCTCACCGGCACTAGCCTCTCATCATACGCCTGTCCTCATCAGACTCAAAGACCCCACATCCTTTCCCTGCCGCCCTCAATACCCAATCTCACTTAAACATCGCCGAGGTCTCAAACCTATTATTTCTCGCCTGCTCCAAGCTGGATTCCTGCACCCCACTCACTCCTCTTGCAATACTCTGACCCTGCCTGTTATTAAACCTGACAGGACCCACCACTTAGTCCAAGACTTGCGTCTAGTCAATGCTGCTGTGATGCCCATTCACCAAGTAGCCCCTAACCCCACGCTGTCCCCCTCATCCCCCCTCCACTACTCATTTTTCCATTCTTGACCTCAAAGATACCTTCTTCTCCATCCCCCTCCACCCCAATTCCTACAATCCCTTTGCTTTCACCTGGGAGGACCCCAATCCTCATCCTGCCTCTGAGCTCACCTGGACTGTCCTTCCCCAGGGTTTTAGAGACAGCCCCCACCTATTTGGCCAAGTTCTCTCCACTGACCCTTCCTCCCTGGATCTGCTACCCAGCACACTTTTACAATATGTAGATGATCTTTTGCTCTGCTCACCTTCTCTTTCTCTATCCAAACTACATACCAACAAACCTCTTAACGATCTCGGATCCAAGGGATATCGGGTTTCCCTCCAAAAGTTTCAACTTTCCTTAACCCAAGTCAAATACCTGGGTTTCCTCCTCGCCCCCACCTCACGACAACTCACCCCAGGCCCCAAACAACATCTCCGCTCTTTCTCCCCGCCTACGTCTATGGAAGCAATTCTCTCCTTTCTCGGCTTTGCTGGGTTCCTTAGAATAGGGATTCCAAACTTTGCACTCCTGGAAAAGCCCCTTTACGACAAGGTTCAGGGAAACCTTCATGAACCCCTAGACCCTAAGTCGGAGACAGATGCTGTCTTCTCCCACCTGCACGGTGCACTTTTAAAAGCTCCAGCCCTTGCACCTCCAGATCTCCAACAGCCTTTTCCTCTTTATTCCACAGAAAAAGAGAGCTGGGGAGATGGCTTAGTGGTTAAGCACTTGCCTGTGAAGCCTAAGGACCCCGGTTCGAGGCTCGGTTCCCCAGGTCCCACGTTAGCCAGATGCACACGGGGTGGGGGGGGGCGCACGTGTCTGGAGTTCGTTTGCAGAGGCTGGAGGCCCTGGCGTGCCCATTCTCTCTCTCTCCCTCTATCTGTCTTTCTCTCTGTGTCTGTTGCTCTCAAATAAATAAATTAATTAATTTAAAAAAAAAAAAGAAAAAGAGGGTATGATAGTGGAGGTTCTAGGTCAAATGAAGGGCCCATCCTTCACCCCTGTGGCCTGTCTCTCTAAACAACTAGAAACCTCTGTCAGGGGCTGGCAGCCATGCCTATGCGCTCTTGCTGCAGCTGCTCTTCTGGCCCAAGAGGCACAAAAATTCAGTTTTGGACAATAACTCACTGTCCTCTCCCCCCACAGGCTTAAAGACCTATGTTCCAATTCTTGCCTGTCGACTCTGACCCCATCTAAAATTCAACTCTTTCACATCACTTTCTTGATAACCCTGACATCACACTTGACTCTTGCCCCCCACTTAGCCCCGCTACCCTCTTGCCTCTACCCAAACACCTTACACACTCCTGTCTAGAAACTGTAGAGGGACTCACCTATCACAATCCTAGAATCTCTCTATCTCCTCTCCCCGACCCTGATCACACCTGGTACATAGACGGCAGCCCCTCCACTGACTCACAGGGCTCTCGATTAGTGGGACAGGCTATTGTCTCAGATGACCAGATAATAGAGACCTGCCCATCACCTAAGGGGAGGACATCCCAAAATGCTGAGCTGGTAGCTCTCACTGGAGCCCTAACCTTGGCACAAGGCAAGACATTTACTATCTATACTGACTCTAAATATGCTTTCTGTCTTCTGCATCACCATGCTGCTATCTGGAAGGAGAGAGGCTTGCTCTCTGCTAGAGGAACCCTATTACCAATGGAGCCCTTATCCTCAAACTGCTCCATGCCTCCTATCTTCATACAAAGGCGGCTGTCATCCACTGTAGGGGACACCAGGCTCCAGCCTCACCTGTGGCCAATGGAAACTCCTTTGCGGACAGAATCACCAGGGAATCAGCCTCCACAGCAAGCACTCAGCTTCAGCCTTCTTTCTCGCCCCTACCTCCTCTACTCCTTCACACAGCCCAGAACGGTACCAAACTCTAACAAAACTCGGCACCATCCCAGGACCACAAGGCTGGCTACTCCTCGGGGACCTCTACTGCCCGCCTGATCTCCAAGCTACTACCATCCTGACCCACCTAAATAATCTGTTTCATGTGGGAGCCCACCCTCTACAAAGACTCCTGACCCCGCTCCTTTTCCATCCTTGCCTCTCCTCTCTAACCTCCTCTGTGACTCAGGATGGTTCACTTTGTGCCAAACCTTCTCCACAAGGGGGAGTCTGTCCCCCTCCCTCTTTCAAACCCCACCAACACAGGGGCTCGCTTCCCCAGGGGGGACTGGCAGATAGGTTTTACCCACATGCCTCCTCACAAGAAAACTAAATACCTTCTCCACCACCCCCTGGATGTTCAACCTTAATTCTTTTTTAAAAAAAATATTTCATTTTTATGTATTTGACAGAGAAAGAGAAAGAGAGAGAGAGAGAGAGAGACACCAGGGCCTCCAGTCACTGCAGATGAACTCCAGATGTGTGGGTCCCCTTTTGCATCTGGCTAATGTGAGTCCTGGAGAATCAAACCTGGGTCCTTTGGCTTCACAGGCAAACGCCTTACCTGCTAAGCCATCCCTGCAGCCCCCAACTTAATTCTTCTCTATCCTTCCTCAATCAACTCAATCTTACCAGTCACACTGCCTGCTTCCTGTGCTGTTTCCTCGAGTGCCCCTCATTACTGCAGTCCCCTGTTCAAAATGTCACCTCTGCTTCAGACACTCCCTGCTTCTGGCGTCTTCTCTCTAAGCTCTCAACCCCACTCTGTCTTCTGAATCACCTTGATTGCTGGCATAAGGACATCTCTCAATGCTGGCCGGGAGCTTTCAAGAATAACTCTATTGTTAAAAAAACATACTTTAGGGCTGGAGAGACGGCTTAGTGGTTAAGCGCTTGCCTGTGAAGCCTAAGAACCCCGGTTCAAGGCTCGATTCCCCAGGACCCACGTTAGCCAGATGCACAAGGGGGCGCACGCATCTGGAGTTCGTTTGCAGTGGCTGGAAGCCCTGGCGCATCCATTCTCTCTCTTTCTCTGCCTCTTATTCTCTCTCTCTCTCTCTCTGTCACTCTCAAATAAATATATAAAAATGAACAAAAATAATTTTAAAAAACCACACCTTACCTAAGGGGATTTATTTCTGGTGTGACTCCGTGCTGTATACTTGCATCTCTCCAAGAACACACTCGGGCCCTTGCACCCCAGTCAACTCTGGTCCCTAGCCTCATCACGTACCCAGAGGGAGAGCTGGCAGTCCTTCTTGCTAAGCAGGCTCATCATTACAAAAGAGCTGTCCACTTGCCTGTGGTGGTAGGGGTGAGCCTGGCAGCCTCCAGAGCTGCCACAGGACTGGCTGCAGGAAGCCTGAGCCACAGCCTGATCTCCTATGAAGGCTTTCTACAGAGTTGAGCATCGCAGTCTGGGGATCCACTGAGGCCCTGACTGCTACAGAAACAACTTACTTCTCTGGCCTCAGTCATGCTACAGAACCGCTGAGCCCTAGACCTCCTGACAGCCAACAAAGGAGGGCCCTGCCTTTCTCTGAATGAGAAATGCTGTTAACATGTCAACTGATCAGGCAAGGTAGAGGTCGAAATTAAGAAACTAAAAAATCTGGCTGACCAGCGCCTGAAGCTGGTAGGAACACCAATCCCCTTGGAGGCATGGAACGTCTTTGGTACAGTCTGGCCCTGGCTTTTGCCACTCTTAGGGCCTATATCTGGACTTCTCTTATTGCTTGCCTTGGCCCCCTGCCTTTTGAGATGCATCCAAAATCAAGTGGACCAACTCACCCACCTAAGACTCAACCAACTTTTACTGAGCTGTCCCTCCTCTATTTCCCACCAGCCTCTGGCCATCTCAGAGCCGACTCCTCATCACCCACCCTGAGAGGAGACCCATCGACCACATCACCAAGCCTCTCCCATAAGAGCTTGTCACCCCCTATGATCAGCATGAAGATGGCAAAAAGACCATGGCCCCTTGTCACTAACAAAAGGCTGGAATGTTAGGCTGAAATGGGCTTCCCAAAAGGGAGTCACCAAAAGAAAACAGGATGGTGACAGGGAGATATAAGGAAATGGATCATCCACATTCCTCAAGAAATTACCCAACCATTAACGATGCCCCAAGAACAGAGATTTACTGACCACCCCCCTCCTTATCTCTCACCAGGTCACTTCTGGTCTTATCCTAAGAACAGAGATTTACTGTCCCCTTATCTCTTACCGGGTCACTACTGGTCTCACCATATGGCTAATGTAAAGAACAGACATTTACTGCCTTAACAAGAAAATTCCTACCCTTTCTCACCTTCCCCCAATTGAAAAGCCTATAAAGCCCAGTATCTGTAACCCCAAGCAGACTGCACCCACTCTTGAGAGTCAGTCCTAGCAGCTTGTGTTTTTCCCAAATACAACTCCCGTCTTTGCCTCAGACTGCTCTCTGTGGTCCTTAGTCACTCCTGAACCTTACGGTTCCATAAATGGCAGAAGAAGCTGGCCTGCCTTCACAGGTCCAAGCAGAGAGATAGAAGCACAAACCAAAAGCCACACCACACAGCACACTTCAGGAACTCCAGCTAGGCTCACTTTGCATATCTTTACATTGAAATCTCAAACCCATCACCACACCTAAAGATCCACCCAGTGACACTGCCTCCAGCCAGGTGGCTGCAGATGCAAACTACAAGCTAATAAAACACTGAATATATGGGGGGCTCTCCATTCACACTACCACAGGGGATTTCCCACTCACATCAGCCTCCTTGCAAAGGCAAGAAAACTGAAAGGGAAGACACCAGAGATTAGCTGAGCAGCTGCTGAAGAATCAAAACGGGACCAGCTAGGCAGCTCCAGCATGACTCCAGCACCCTGCAAAAGTCTCCCATCCCCCAACTGTGAACATTTGGAGAGCTCATTCATCCCCAACCACCGGGTACTGAGAAGGATCAGAGTGGACACTTGGCATTGGTGAGATTGAAAGCCATCCCAAAAGGTAACAGGGCCTACTTATACAAAGCCAGATACATAAGACTACACCCTTTGCATGTCGTGAAAGGCATGTACTACATTTGACTGATATATTCTTGGCTGGGTTTAAAATAAGCTGTGTTTTGGTGTTGACTATTGTTGTCTTTGATGTTTCCTTGCTTTTTAGGGCGTTTATCTTTTTCTTTTTTTTTTTTAAATTTATTTATTTGAGAGCGACAGACACAGAGAGAAAGACAGAGAGAGGGAGAGAGAGAGAATGGGCGCACCAGGGCTTCCAGCCTCTGCAAACGAACTCCAGACGCGTGCGCCCCCTTGTGCATCTGGCTAACGTGGGACCTGGGGAACCGAGCCTCAAACTGGGGTCCTTAGGCTTCACAGGCACGCGCTTAACCGCTAAGCCATCTCTCCAGCCCTCTCTTTTTCTTTTTTGTTTATTTTTATTTATTTATTTGAGAGCAACAGACAGAGAGAGAAAGAGAAAGGCAGAGAATGGGCACGCCAGGGCTTCCAGCCACTGCAAACAAACTCCAGATGTGTGCGCCTCCTTGTGCATATGGCTAACGTGGGTCCTGGTAAACTGAGCCTCGAACCAGGGTCCTTAGGCTTCACAGGCAAGGGCTTAAGCACTAAGCCATCTTTCCATCCCCTTTGTCTTTTACTCAAGTCACACTATTGGGGGCCAGGACTGACTGGCCCCAGACTGACTTGGAACTGATTTCAGACTAGAAATCACAACCTCCCAGTTGACAGGATTAAGGGTGTGGGCAACACACACCCTTAGGGATTTTGGCTTTACTTATTATCTGTTTAGTTTCATCCCCACATCTAAATACTATGTGCTGGTTTTTCTTTGAATGTCTATATTGCTTAGTTGAACTTTAGAATTTGCCAGTAATTTGCTACAACACTTGAATAGCATGCGATCTCAACACCTAGGGCCACTTCTGCTGTTTCTCTTGGAATATAAAAGCTATACCTGGGAGGTAATATGATGGAGAATGGAATTTCAAACGGGAAAGTGTGGGGGTGGGGAGGGAGGGAATTACCATGGGATATATTTTATAATCATGGAAAATGTTAATAAAAATTTAAAAAAAAAAAAGAAAATTAAAAAAAAATACAAAAAAAAAAAGCTATACCTAACACCTTCAGCTCCTACACTGAAGATATTTAAAGTCAGATTTATAGAGTTAAGAACTCTGTAGATAATCAGAAAACCCAAGCATCAAATTAACTCAAAATTCAAAAGTCTCTACATTAGCATACAAGAAATACAAAAAATTAAGGCAATGCAATCCCACCAAAAATTATAAAACCACCAGAAATTACCTCCAGTAAGATGCGTTAGATGAAATACCTGAGAAAGATTTCAAAAATATGATCATATTTATACTCAAAGAAATCAAAAAAGAAAACCAACTCCTGAAGGAATCTCAAGAGAACACAGGAAACCAACTTAATGAAATAAGTAGGTCAGTACAAAACATGAGTAAGGAAATAAAAATAATGAAAAAAAATACCAATCAGAAATACTAGGGTGTGGGGGTGGGGAGGGAGGGAATTACCATGGGATATATTTTATAATCATGGAAAATGTTAATAAAATTAAAAAAAAAAAATAGCCTGAGCTACAGAAGGTTCCAGATTAGGCCAGAATAAGATTTTAGTTTTAAAAATAAGAAGAGAAAATAAAAGGAAAGTAAAGAAAATTGTTTTTGAAGCTAAAAAAAAAAAGAAATACTAGAAATGAAAAACAGAGTAAGTCAAATAGAAAACTCTGCAGAAAGTCTCACCAGTAGAATGGATCAAGGACAAGACAGAATATCTAAAGTAGAAGAGCAGGTGGCAGATCTAATACAGGCCAACAAAGAGAAAGACAAACTAGTAGAAGGCGTGGATGGGAATTTCAAGAAATTCAGGACACTATGAAGAGATCAAACATAAGAATTCAGGGCAGTAGAAGGAGAAGAAATTCACTCTAAAGGCATGACATGCATTTTCAACAAAATTCATAGAAGAAAACTTCCCCCAAGTAGGGAAAGTCAATACAGAAACAGGATGCCTAGAGAATGCCAAAGAGACAAAGAACCTCTCACTGTCACATTATAATTAAACTACAAGACACACAAAGCAAAGAAAATATAAATCAAGTCACATACAAAGGCAAGCCCATCAGGATCACAGCAGACTACTCAATACAAACCTTAAAAGCCAGAAGGGCTTGGAGTGATGTATTCCAAGTTCTGAAAGACAACTGTCAACCAAGGTTACTTTATCCTGCAAAGCTATCCATTCAAATAGACAGAGAAATAAAGACATTCCACAACAAAAGCAGGCTATAGGAATATTTGAAGACAAAACCAGCTCTACAAAAAAATACTTGAAAGGATCCTCCATGCTGAAGAGAAAGAAAAGCACACACATAAGGAATCTGGAAAAAACAAACAATACTCAAATACTAGTTAATACAAGAGAGCAAAGGTAAAACCAGAGGAACTACAAAACAAGAAAAATGGCAAAAATAAATGCACACCTTCTAATAACTCTTAGTATCAATGGCCTTAGTGCCCCAACCAAAACACACAGGTTTGCAGACTGAGTTAAAAAGCAGGACCTTTAACTTGTTGTCTCCAAGAAACTCACCTTTCCACAAAAGATGTAAACTATCTTAGGGTAGAAGGTTGAAAAAAGGTGTTTCAAGCAAATAGGCCTAGAAAACAAGCAGGGGTTGCAATCCTAATATCAGACAGAGTAGACTTCAGACCAACATTAGTTAGGAAATATAAGGAAGGTCACCTTATATTGATTAAAAGAACATTCCAATAGGAGGACATTACAACCCTAAACATATATGCACCTAACATGGGGGCTCCCAATTTCATCAAACACTATTTGAACTAAGGTCACAGATAACATCAAACACAGTGGTAGTGGGTTACTTTAACACCCCAATCTCATCAATTGACAGGTCATCCTGGCAAAAAATAAACAGAGATGCACCTGGATTAAATGAGGTCATAGAACAAATAGATGTAACAGATATATACAGGACATTTCATTCAAATGCTACAGAATACATTCTTTTCAGCAGCACATGGAACATTCTCTAAAATAGGTCATATATTGGGACACAAAGCAAATCTTAATAAGTACAGGAAAATTGAAATAATTCTTTGCACTCTATCTGAGCACAATGGAATTAAACTACAAATCAATAGCAAGAAAAGCTATACAGCATACACAAAATTATATAAACTAAACAATACATTACTAAATGATGAATAGGTCAATGATGAAATCAAGAAGGAAATCAAAAAATTCATAGAATCAAATGATAATGAGAACACAACATATCAAAACCTTTGAGACACAATGAAGGCAGTCCTAAGAGGGAAATATATACCTTTAAGTGTCTATATTAAGAAATTAAATAAATAAATAAATAAATAAGTAAAGAAAGAAAGAAAGAAAGAAAAAAAAGAAATTAGAGCCGGGTGTGGTGAAGGACTTTATAGTACAAGTAAGCGTGGCTTACAATAGTGCATGACAGGCGGGTGTGGTGGTGCACGCCTTTAATCCCAGCACTCGGGAGGCAGAGGTAGGAGGATCGCCGTGAGTTCAAGGCCACCCTGAGACTCCATAGTGAATTCCAGGTCAGCCTGAGCTACAGTGAGACTCTACCTCGAAAAAACAAAACAAAAAAAAATTTTAGAAAGGTCACAAGTAAACAATTTAATGCTTCCCCTTAAGGCCTTGGAAAAAGAAGAACAAGGCAAACGAAAAATCAGTAAGTGGGAAGAAATAATGAAGATATGGGCAGAAATTAATGAAATAGAAACCACAAAAAATAGCCCAAAGAATCAATGAGACAAAGAGTTGGTACTTTGAAAGGATAAACAAGATTGATAAGCCCTTAGCAAACATAACCAAAAGAAAGAGAGAAGAGACACAAATAATAAAATTAAAGATGAAAAAGGCACTACCACAACAGATACCAGAGAAATTTTTTAAAAAATCATAGGGGACTGGAGAGATGGCTTAGCAGTTAAGCACTTGCCTGTGAAGCCTAAGGACCCTGGTTCAAGGCTCAATTCCTCATGACCTATGTTAGCCAGATGCACAAGGGGGCACATGCATCTGGAGTTCAGTTGCAGTGGCTGGAAGCCCTGGTGTGCCCATTCTCTCTCTCTCTCTCTCTCTCTCTCTCTTTCTCTCTGTCACTCTCAAGTAAATAAATAAAAATGAGCAAAAAAAAATTTTTATCATAGGGACATATTATAAGAACATATACTCTACTAAGTTTGAAAATCTGAAAGAAATACATGATTTCCTTGATTTATATGACCTACCAAAATTAAATCAAGATGAGATTAATCACTTAAATAGACCTATAACAAGTATGGAGATCTAAGCAGTTATTTAAAAAAAAAAATCTTCCAACTAAAGGCAGTCCAGGCCCAGATGGATTCACCAGTGAATTTTACCAGACCTTCGTGGAAGAACTTTGCTTCTCAAACTTTTCCATAAGACAGAAAAAGAAGGAATCCTACCAAACTCCTATGAAGCCAGCATCGCCCCCTGACACCAAAACCAGGCAAAGACAGAACAAGAAAAGGAAATTATAGACCAATCTCCTTCATGAACACAGATGTGAAAATTCTCAATAAAATATTGGCAAACAGAATACAAGAATATATCAGAAAGATCATTCACCCCAACCAAGCAGGCTTTATCCCAGGGATGCGGAAATGGTTCAACATATGCAAATAGATAAATATAATAAACCATACAAATGGACCGAGGGACAAAAATCACATGATCATCTCAATATATGCAGGAAAAGCATTTAATAAAATCCAACATCCCTTCATGATAAAAGTCCTACAGAGACTGGGAATAGAAGGAACATATCTCAACATAATAAAGACTATTTATGACAAGCCTACAGCCAACATAATACTAAATGAAGAAAAACCTGAAGCTTTTCCACTAAAATCAGGAATAAGACAAGGGTGTTCACTGTCTCTACTTTTATTTAATATAGTACTAGAAGTCTTAGCTATAGCGATAAGGCAAGAGAAACACATAAAAGGAATACAAATTGGAAAGGAAGAGATTAGTTTTTTTTCAAATCAAAGATAATAGCTAAGTATCACAAAAGAGAAGAAAGAGGAAAAGATTCTGTTTTTTTTTTTTTGGTTTTTTTTTTTTTTTTTTTTTGGTTTTTCAAGGAAGGGTCTTACTCTGGCTCAGGCTGACCTGGAATTCACTATGTAGTCTCAGGGTGGCCTCGAACTCATGGCGATCCTCCTACCTCTGCCTCCCGAGTGCTGGGATTAAAGGTGTGCATCACCACGCCCAGCTAGGAAGAGATTCTGTAAGTGAGGGTTTGAGACCAACATTAAAGAAAAAATGAAAAGGGGCTGAGAAAGTGGCTCAGCCCGTACAGGTGCTTGCAAAGCCTGCCAGCCAAAGTTCCACTCCCTCGGTATTCATGGAAGGCGGCACATGTGTTTGGAGTATGTGTGCCATGGCAAGAGGCTCTGGGGTACCTATTTTTCTTCTCTCTCTCCCTGTATAACTAAATAAATAAGCTATTAAAAAATGAAAACATTTATTTGTAGCCTGCCATCATTGTGGGCTGTTCAGCAAGCTGTCACCAGTGGCCATGGATCTCCTCATAGAGGCTGGGTACGCTTTACAAGCTGTCACGACACAGGGAGTCTGTGTCCCTCTGCAGTGTGCTGAGCAATATGGAGCAGAGTGTCAGGGCTCAGCAGCAGCAGGCTGATCCTTCCTGAGGGGGTCTGTGGTGGCCAGCGGTGGGAGGACAACAAGAAATGAGGCTCCTGTCTAGGGTGAACTATACATATTAGCAAAGACATCAGCCACACTGCCTTGTTGAAATCACTATTGTTCTGAGGTCAATAAAGCCCTATCCCCCAGAAGTCCATATGCAAAGACTTGGTCCTCAGAAGGTGATGCATAAGGGACCTTTAAGAGGTGGCTAGGGGGGGCTAGAGAGATGGCTTAGCTGTTGAGGTGCTTGCCTTCAAAGCCTGGGGACGCATGTTCAACTCTCCAGACTCCCTGTTAGCCAGACGCACAAAGGTGAGGCAAGCGCAAGGCCGCACACACCCACTAGGTGGTGCAAGCATCTAGAGTTTGATTTCAGTGGCTGAGGCCTCGGAGTGCCCATTCTCTCTCTCTAAAAAAAAAAATTAAATAAAAATAATTAATTAATTAAATGAATAAAATACAAGAGGTGGCTAAGGAGATGGCTCAGTGGGGAGAGTGCTGGCCTGAGCCCCAGAGAGGGAGGGAGGAGCACTTTTACTTTCAACTAGTGGCCTTCCATGAGGATCCGCAGGTGCTCCATGAACCCCCAAATCTCCACAGAATGCTTGCTATCTTATTCTCTCAGGGCTCAGCGCTGATCTACATCCCTTCTGACTGGCTGTCCTGTTTTCTGTATCTCCCAGAGGGAGTCGCATTTCTGGGCCTTTTATACCATGGTGAGTTTGTGATTATTTTCTTCATTTCTTTTTTCTTTCATTTTTTTGGTTTTTCGAGGTAGGGTCTCACTCTAGCCCAGGCTGACCTGGAATTCACTACCTAGTCTCAGGGTGGCCTCGAACTCACGGCGATCCTCCTACCTCTGCCTCCCGAGTGCTGGGATTAAAGGCATGTGCCACCACGCCGGCTACTTTCTTCATTTCTTGTTATGGCCTGCCTCAATCAAGATTACCTCACTGGGGCTGAAGGGATGGTTTAGCTGTTAAGGTATTTGCCTGCAAATCCAAAGGACCCAGGTTCGATTCCCCAGGACCCACATTAGCCAGATGCATAAGGGGGGGTATGTGTCTGGAGTTTGTTTGCAGTGGCCTGAGGCCCTGGCATGCCAACTCATTCTCTCTCTTTCTCTTTCTCTGCCTTTCTCTGTCAAATAAATAAATTAATTAATTAAAAAAAAAAAAGATTGCCTCATTGGGGTGCTGGAGAGATGGCTCAGCAGTTAAAGGTTCAATTCCCCAGTACCCAAAT
This sequence comes from Jaculus jaculus, assembly GCF_020740685.1. Lineage (NCBI taxonomy): Eukaryota > Metazoa > Chordata > Mammalia > Rodentia > Dipodidae > Jaculus > Jaculus jaculus. Next base: position 15,600,477 of record NC_059118.1, read on the forward strand.
AAAGTCAACTGCAGAAAATGGTCGGTTTGCACAGTGGCAGGAGACCCTGGCATGCCCATACTCACACTCTCTTTGTCTGCCTCTTTCTCTCTCTGTCTCAAGTGAATAAATAAAAATATATTTTTCGCCGGGCGTGGTGGCGCATGCCTTTAATCCCAGCACTCGGGAGGCAGAGGTAGGAGGACTGCCATGAGTTCAAGGCCACCCTGAGATGACAGAGTTAATTCCAGGTCAGCCTGGACCAGAGTGAGACTCTACCTCGAAAAAAGAAAAAAAAAAAAAAAAAAAAATATATATATATATATATATATATATATATATATATATATTTTTTTTTTTTTTTTTTCAGGTCAGGGTCTCACTCTATCCCAAGCTGACCAAGAACTCACTCTGTACTCCACCAAGCTGGCCTTGAACTCAGAGCACTCCTCTTACCTCTGCCTCCCGAGTGCTGAGATTAAAGGCATGCACCACCATGACCAGCTTAAAAAATATTTTTTAAAAAAGAAATAGGGAGGCTGGAGAGATAGATGGCTCAGCAATTAAAGCACTTGTCTGCAAAGCCTAAGGACCCAGGTTGGATTCCCCAGGAGCCACATAAGCCAGATGCACAAGGTGGTGTGTGCGTCTGGAGTTCGTTTGCAGTGGCTGGAGGCCCTGTCTCTGTCTCTTCTCTCTCTGTCTTTCTCTGCTTACAAATTAATAAATAAAAGATATATTAAAAAAGAAAGATATAGGAGCTGAGTGTGGTGGCACACATCTTTAATCCCAACACTCAGGAGGCAGAGGTAGGAGGATCACCATGAGCTTGAGGCCACCCTGAGACTACATAGTAAATTCCAAGTCAGCTGGAGCTAGAGTGAGACCCTACCTCAAAAAACAAAACAAACAAATAGGGCTGGAGGGATTACTTAGTGGTTAAAGCTCTTGCCTACAAAGCCAAAGGACCCGGTTTGATTCCCCAGGACCCATGTAAACCAGATGCACAAGGTGGTGTATGCATCTGGAGTTCCTTTGCAGTGGCTGGAGGCCCTGACATACCTATTCTCTCTGCCTCTCTCTATATCTTTCTTTGTCTCTCTCTCTCAAATAAATAAACAAAAATAAAAATGAACAAGTCAGGTGTGGTGGTACATGACTTTGATCCCAGCGCTTGGGAAGCAGAGGTAGGAGGATCACCATGGGTTTGAGGCCACCCTGAGACTACATAGTGAATTCCAGGTCAGCCTGGGCTAGAGCGAGACCCTACCTAGAAAAAAAAACAAACAAAAAACAACCAAACAAAACAACAACAAAAAAAGAAATAAATATTTTTTAAAAGATTGCCACATTAGGCTAGGGTTATGGCTCAGCAGTTAGAGACACTTGCTTGCAAAGCCTTCCAGCCCAAATTCAATTCCCCAATACCCACATAAAGCCAGATGCACAAAGTAGTGGGATCATCATGCATCTGGAGTTTATTTGCAATGGCAAGAGGCTCTGACATGCTCATGTTTGTGTGTGCTCTCTCTTTCTCTCCTTCCCTCTCTCTCTTTCAAATAAGTAAAAAATTTAAATTTTTTGTTTTGGTTTTTTGAGGTAGGATCTCAGGGTGGCCTCGAACTCACAGCAATCCTCCTACCTCTGCCTCCCAAGTGCTGGGATTAATGGTGTGTGCCACCACATCTGGCCAATATGCTATTTAGTTATTTGCAGAGAGAGAGAAAATGAGTGTACCAGGGCCTCTAGCCTCTGCAAACAAACTCCAGATGACTTTGCCACTTTGTTCATCTGGCTTTATGTGTGTACTGGGTCTGTAGGCTTTGCAGGCAAGCATCTTAACCACTGAGCAATCTCTCCAGCCCTCAAATTAAAAAAAAAAAAAAAAAAAAAAGCCGGGCGTGGTGGCGCACGCCTTTAATCCCAGCCCTCGGGAGGCAGAGGTAAGAGGATCGCTGAGAGTTAGAGGCCACCCTGAGACTACAGAGTGAATTTCAGGTCAGCCTGAGTGAGACCATACCTTGAAAAAAAAAAAAAGATTGACAGGCAAGAGAAAGCTTCTGAAGTTTGCCCTTTCCATTTTCATATAAAGCTGCAGCCCCAGAGAGCTGGGTTCTGCTGAAAAAAAAAAAAAAAAAAAAAGGCTTAAAAAAACAGCTGTAGAGGTCAGGGCACCCCCACTCCTCTGTAGGGTCCTTGGTTCTCAAAAAACAGCTCTCTTCATATTTTTATTTTATTTTTAAAGAGAGAGAATTGGCACACTTCAGCTACTGCAATCGAACATCAAATGCAAGCGCCACCTAGTGGCCACATGCGACCTTTCATTTGCCTCACTTTTGTGTGTCTGGCTTATGTGGGACCTGGAGAGTCAAACATGGGTCCTTAGGCTTCACAGACAAGCACCTTAACCACTAAGTCATCTCTCCAGCCCATATTTTTAAAATACTTATCAGAGAGAGAGAGAGAATGGGCACAACAGGACCTATGGCCACTGCCAACAAACTGCAGACCTGGTTTGACATAGGTACAGGGGAATTGAACCCAGGCTACCAGGCATTACAAGCAAGCACCTTCAGCCACTGGACCGTCTCCCCAGGCTCTCTTCTGATCTTGTATATCCAGGGTAACACTGATCCCATTCTCCTTCCCTCCAAACCTTACACAAGACTGACTGTACCGGGTACCAGCACCACGAACAGAAGGCAAACTCGGGGAGCCATGACAGATTACTTGGGCATGGAAGCTGTTGCAGATCCTTGTCCCAAGTACAGTGACACCATTCTATAGTCAGCAGACACCTGGAGGCTCAGAGACCTTGTCCTGTCCCCTTCCTCGGGGTCTGAGCACCACAATTTACAAGCAGGATTCTGATATTCGTTGCCACAGTCACACACTGCCGCCCAAAGACACGTGCTAGCCTTCTGACACCCATCCCTTCGAGGTAACGGCCACTCTCATCCCCTTATCAACCACGACCCACCCCTGAGTGCTCCCATTCCCCACTGAGCCTGTGCCCATGAATGGCTGTGTGTAGCCCAGCCACCCCAAAATGTTACACACACTTGAGAGCAGTACCGAGCCACTTCGCAGCACATGGTCACCTGCTCATTCATTCCTTCACTCACACACTCATTCATTTATTCAGCAGGCTATTAATCCGGGGGTGGGGGAAGGGGGAGAGTCAAACCATGATGGGAAATAACAACACCTGAGTTACGGGACATGTCCCCACTCCTGGCCAATCCCCCATCTAGTTCTCCACCAAGGACACACACAACGAGCCGCTGGCAGGTGACCTGAGGCAGAGCTGGCACCGTGAACATCACCTGTGGCGACTGGTTAGAATGGGAACCTGGAGGACCAAACTTCTCACTCCCAAAGAATCTACTGAGGGCTGGAGAGATGGCTTAGCAAGTGAAGGCGCTTCCCTGCAAATCCAAAGGACCCAAGTTCAACTCCCCAAGACCCATATAAGCCAGATGCACAAGGTGGTGCATACGCCTGGAGTTTGTTTGCAGTGGCTGAAGACCCTGGTGCACCCATTCTCTCTATATATATATTTGGCTCTTTCTCTCACTCAAGTAAATAAATAAGTAAATAATAAAAACGTGGTTGTGAGGACTAGGGAAATGGCTCATGGGTCTCTGGCTGTGCCAGGACCTGCGTTCTGATTCCCCAGAATCCACACGAAGCTGTCGCACGCATCTGTAGTCCCAGCGCTCTTGAGTCGAGCTGGATGGCGGACACAGGTTTACTCAGCAGAGAACAGCAGATACCCAACCTCAAACAAAGCACGTGAACTAATGTCCAAGGTTGTACTCTGACCTCTGTACTCATACACATGCCTTCACACGCACACACACACACACACACGCACACACACACACACACACGCACACACACACACACACAGAGTGGTTTTGAGTCTTGGCTCTACCACTCAGAGTCTTTAAAGTTCTCTGGACCTGGGCTGCTTGTGTGACATGGTGGTCCTACTCCACAGGGTCGTGGGATATACCATCTCACCATCAGGACCTGTACAGCAAGTAGGCACTCACACACCACACTCGTCACAAGTCCTGAACCTCCCAAACCAGCTCAGCTGTTCCATGGATGTTAATTTCTCCCCCCCCCCCACATTTATGTTCCCTCATATGTTTGTGGTCACCCTGCAAACCGGAGCTGACCCATTAGCGGGTGAGGGCTGATGGGTTTCTGTAAGGTCACAACCTGCACCCATCTCGTCCGTCTGCTGAGGATGTGACCATCCTGATGTTGACAGACGGGGCGGGGGGGGGGCACAGACATGAGGACGCTCGGTGTCAGCCCCCAGGCAGGCAGCCCCCTGGCCCACCCGCACCCCTGCCTCTGCCCATGCCCTACCTTCCACATAGGTTTGATGCTCAAGACTAACGGAAGAACGTGGAGATGAAAGGAGGCCCTGCGGATCCGCTCGCCCACACGCCATGGCGAGCCGATGTCTGACCCTCACTGTGGAGGAACATGAGGCCAGGGGAGGTGGGGCATCTCTATTGTGCAAGGATTCTAGAACCCAGGGTCTGCACCGCACTGCACGGGGTGGGGGGGCCTTGGCCTGCTGCAGCCACCTCGAGGCCGCTCAGGGCCTGCCACGGCCACGAAGTGACACTTCGGTCAGGATCCTCCCTGGAGCGGAGCTCCTGGGGACCAGCACGGAGCCTGGCCCGTGACAATGACTCCAGGGCCCAGCTTTCAGCAGCATGCCTGACGCCCGGCCTCGGTCTCGATGGCGTCCCCGTGCCTAACACTGAGCCTGTGACCTTGCCACATGTCTGGTGGGTGGCTGTGTCTTGTAATTTTAGCCCATGCAGCTCATCCGCTGCTCATCTCAGCCCTCTCTGAGGAGCCCCTGGAGCTATGGCAACTGAGGCACAACGAGTTCCTCTAATATGTGGCTGAAGTACAGCTGGACACTTCCTTTATTTCCTCAAAAACTTTATTTTCTTTTTAAAAATTCTATTCATTTGACAAAGGCAGAGAGAGAGAGAGAGGCAGAGAGAGAGAGAGAGAATGGGCATGCCAGGGCCTCCAGCCACTGAAAATGAATTCCAGATGCAGGCGCCACCTGATGCATCTGGCTTTCATGGCTCCTTGGGAATCAAACCTGGGCCCTTTGGTTTCGCAGGCAAGTGCCTTAACCACTAAGCCATCTCTCCAGCTCAAGACTTTGTTTTCAAAAGAGCGTGGACGTGCATGTATGGCCTGGCCAGGTGGCTCCCTGAGCACAGGTGACTTCCAGGCTCAGATCTTCATGAATCAACAGAATAAGTGATATCTTGGGACTCCTCCCCACCACTCCACTGAGGCTTCCCCCACCAAAAAAAAAAAAAAAAAAAAAAAAGTCCCATGCTCCTCACACTGTCCATGAGCACAGCTCACGTCTGCTGTACCCTGTGGTCAGTATTGTCAAGGACAATTTGACTTACACGCTGCTGAGGGAAATGAACTGGAGTGAACAAACTGTTGGAATGATTCAGGAGATCAGGCACTGGACCAACCCCACAGCCCATACCTTCGCTGCTAGCGTGAGCCCCAGAAGCTCCAGAGGTGGCAGAGAAGACACCCAACACTTTCCACACGGGGCCATGGGAAAGCCTCTGTGGAAATAGCCCACCTGCTGCCTCAGAGAACAGATGCACAGGTCGCTCCTCAGCCCAGAGCACAGGCACTCTGTGGCTATAGGTAGCTATGTGGTGAATCGTCAGCACATTGAAGAAACGAGGGCCTCCACATGCACACACGTGCGTGCACACACGCACGCACACACACACACACACACACGTAAAAGATGGGCAAAAATATGTCATATCTAGCCAGGCGTGGTGCCTTTAATCCCAGCACTTGGTAGGCAGAGGTAGGAGGATGGCCATGAGTTCGAGGCCACCCTGAGTCTACATAGTGCATTCCAGGTCAGCCTGGGCTAGAGTGAAAGCCTACCTCAAAACCAAACCAAACAATAAGTTATAGCTGGGCATGGTGGTGCACACCTTTAATCCCAGCACTCAGGAGACAGAGGTAGGAGGATCGCCGTGAGTTTGAGACCACACTGAAATAACATCAAGTACAGTGATCAAAATCAACCTGAACTTCAGCTTGAGAGAGCCCCCTTCAGTTCCCTGTCTGTGGGGTGGGGCAGCTCTAAACACCAACTCCAACAGACGACTAAGGAAGCCACAATGTCCAGCTTTCCTAAACGCTCAATTAATCTGGGGAATATTTTTTTTACCACAACACAATGAAACAGATTTAATAATGAAAGAGAGTGAATGAAATAAGCCAAACCCTTTGAAAGTTCAAAAAATAAACTTCATTGGGCTTTGGAATGTGGCTGAGTGGTAGAACACATATTTAGCATTCAAGAGAGCCTGAGTTCAATCCCTGCACTAAAATACGTAAAAATAAAAATTAGAAAATTGACTTTGTTAAATTATTTTGGAGAAATAGAGGTCATAAACTATTTAGAAAATGCTAATAATTAGAACAATGTATTTTAAAAATGATGTGTCTAAGGCCGAATCATAGCAAAGGCATCTATAATTAAATAACAAAGAATAAGGGCTGGGAGGTGGCTTAGCAGTCAAGGCACTTGCCTTTGAAGCCTAGGCACCCAGGTGTGATTCCCAGATCACACGTAAGCCACATTCACAAGGTGACGCATGCACAAGGTCGCACGTGTGCACAAGGTGGTGCAGACGTCTGGAGTTCGATTGCAGTGGCTGGAGGCCCTGGCGTGCCAATTATTTTTCTCTCTCTCTCTCTGTCTTGCTCTCTCTCTCATAAAAAAAAAATAAGAAATAATAAACATAACAAAGAATAAGAATAAATGAATTAAACACTCAAGTTATGTACAAAAGGCACAAATTAAACTCAAGAAAAGCCTGCAGGGCACAAATACCAAATAAATGAAGCCAGACTCATGGCTCATATCTATAATTTCAACTACTAGGGAAGTTAAGGCAGGATCACAAGTTTAAGGTCTGCCTTGACTAAAGAGTATGTTCAGGACCAGCTTAGGCAACTTAGTGAGACCCTTTCACAAAATAAAAAGTGAAAAGAGGGCTGGAGAGATGGCTTAGCAGTTAAGGCACTTGCCTTTGAAAACCTAAGGACTCATGTTCAACTCTCCAGGTCCCACATAAGCCAGATGCACAATGTGACGCAAGCCCACAAGGTCACACATGTGCACAAGGTGGCCCAAGTGTCTGGAGTCCACTTGCTGGAGGGCCTGGAGCACCCATTCTCTCTCTCTCTCTCTCTCTCTCTCTCTCTCCCTCTCTTTCCCTCCCTCTCTCTCTCTCTCTCTTGCCTCTAAAAATTTTTAAGTGAAAAGAGGAATGTAGATGTAGTTCAGTGGTAGAGAACTTGCCTAGCATATATGAAGCCCTGGGTGTAATTGCCAGTATCACAAAAAATAAGAAAAGATGGGCTGGTGAGATGGTTTAGAGGTTAAGGCATTTGCCTGTAAAGCCAAAGGACCCAGGTTCAATTCCCCAGATCCCATGTAAAACCAGATGCATATGCTGGTACATATGTCTGGAGTTTATTTGCAGTGGCTAAGGACCCTGGAATTTCCATTCTCTCTCTCCCCTCTCTCTAATAAATAAATAAAATAAAACAAAAATAATAAGATGGAAGGGAGGAAGGATTAAGGAAGGAGGGGAAGAAGAGAGAAGGAAGGAGGGGAAGGAGGAAGCATTAAATAAAAATATGCTGGTCAAGGGATGGAGAGATGGCTTAGCTGTTAAGGTGTTTGCCTGCAAAGCCAAAGGATCCCAGTTCAATTCCCCAGGACTCACATAAACCAGATGCACAAGGGCACAATGCATCTGGAGTTTGTTTGCAGTGGCTGGAGGCCTCAGAGCTCCATTCTCTCTCTCTACCTGCCTGTTTCTGTATCTCTCTCTCTCAAATAAATAAATGAATAAAATTAAAAATTAATATATATATGTGTGTGTGTGTGTGTGTTAGTCAAATAGAAGAACAAGGAGAACAAACAGTGGCTAAGGTTGCACTCCAGTGGTAAAGTAATGGCTTTGCACACTCAAGGCCCGGCTTTCAACAATCCCCAGCAGCACTAAAACAGAATGACCAGGGCTGGGAAGATGACCCAGAGGTTAAAGGTATTTGCCTGCAAAGCCTGCTGGCCTGGGTTCAGCTCTCTGCCACCCATGTAAAGCCAGATGCAGAAAGTGGTGTGAGCATCTGATGTTCATTTGCAGTGGTAAGAAACCCTGATGAACCCACACAAATAAATTAAAAAAATATTTCTTAAAAATCAAATAGAAGTGGTGGCACACGCCTTTAATCCCAGCACTCGAGAGGCAGAGGTAGGAGGATCACCGTGAGTTCATGGTCACCCTGAGATTACACAGTGAATTCCAGGTCAGCCTGGACTAGAGTAAAACCCCACCTCAAAAAACAAACAAGAAGAGAGAAGTTCCCTGGAATGTCGCCTTCCAGACACAAAGTGGCAGTTGCATTCATGACCTCACTGCGGCTGTTGTTACCTGCACAGATCCACATAACATTGAGCCCACCAACATGTCATGGAAGAAGGAGGAGGGGGAAAAAAAAGACATCAAAATAGAAGGGAAACTAGTTGGGAAGAACAAGAGGGCTCAGTGGAAAGGGGTCGGGGGACAAAAGAAAGTACTGGAAGGGGGTTATGATCAAACTACATATCATGGGCTGGAGAGATGGCCTACTGGTTAAGGCACTTGCCTGCGCAGCCTAAGGACCCAGGTTCAATTCCCCAGGACCCACATAAGTCAGATGCACAAGGTGACACATGCGTCTGGAGTTCGTTTGCAGAGGCTGGAGGCCCTGGCGTGCCCATTCTCTTCTCTCTTTCTCTGCTTTTCTCTCTCCTTCTCAAATAAGTAAATGAATAAATATAAAAAGTACAGTGTGTGTGTGTGTGTGTGTGTGTGTGTGTGTGTGTAAATTATCAAATAAAGAAAGAACACTGAGTTTGGGGTACTGAATAGGGGTCGCTCCTACTATCAGCCCACATGCATGTTTCAGTTGCTCACTGACAATGTGGCTGCAGGCCTGAACCCTAGAAATACAGTGAAAACCATGAGCCCCAAACTGGGATGCCATGTGGTGGAATTATCCAGGGGGCGTTACCTTCCCACCCCCTCCAGCTCCCCACGCCACCCCAGAAGACAGAAAACGACAAAATAGCAGGCTCCCGTTTGCACAGATTTTAATGCCTGCTCTTCTGCTTTCAGATTGCAGGACCTTCTAAACCACACGCTTGTTCTCCTAGTCCCCTGGGGTCAGTCATCGACCATACCCTTCCCTGCTGGGATGACAGAGCAGGATCTGGGCTCCCTGGGTGCCACTCTGTCTCCCTCCCCCCCACCCCCAGTGACTTGTGTGGAATATGGACACGTGACTTTGCTCACACTTCCATCCGGGGTCATTGCAGGGCCAAGACAGCAAGAGCAATGGGGGTGCGGACAGTCACGGGCCCATGGGGGAATGCAACACCCAGGACAGGAACGGGAGCCAGAAGGAGCTACAGGGCTCGGAGGGCACTCCGTGGCTCACTTGCTTCTTGATCCACCTGCTGTATTTGGCGAGGCGGGTATACACGCCTGGATTCTGGGGTCTGGCGCAGGCTTTCTCCCACGACAGTATCCCCACCAGAATCCACCTGCCTTCTACTTCACAGGCCAGCGGGCTCCCAGCATCCCCCTAGACAAAGACAGAGCAGGTGAGGGAGGCTGGGCTGGACCAGGGTACCCACAACTGTCTACCTTCGCCATTCAGCTTGCAAGAGTCACTCTTTAAGGATCTCACCAGCTGGGACCTCTCAAGTGGAGATTGTACCCCTGAGCTGCAGCTGGTGTCAGCCACGGGGGAAAGGGTGGCGAAAGTAGAGCCTGGTGACAGATGACAGGGAGGGAGGCCAGCCTGCCTCAGGGAACAGTCCTCTGACCCCCTCCCCCAAATTCATCCCTAGAAGAAAAGCTACCAGAATCCTACCCCTCCCAGAGACTCACATAACACAAGTTCTCCCCATAGTTGGTGGCGCAGACAATGTCCCCAAGGATAAGGGAGGCAATACGGAGGTGGGGGGACGGCTTGTGGTAAAGCCGGTTGCACCTCTTGTTGTCCATGATGAACACCTGCGCCTCCCGCAGCTCTGGCAACAGCGTAGTGTTGGCTACGGAGGAGATCACACCCGGTTCACACCCGGTCACTCTTCACACCTGAGCCCTGGCTTGGCCCTGGGTCTTGTCCCCTCTAGCCTCCAGGTCAGCTCGGCGCTACCTTGTCACACACTCGGTCCCTCCCCTGAATGGAAAGATCCTTGTCATTGGGAGGGGATTTGATTCAGGGTTTCCTTCTGGGGGAAGCTTTGGTTGCAGAACCCAGCAAGGCCCAACGCTGCCCCTTAACACCTTGGGGCAAATACATGGTCTTTCTGTGACCTTGGTTCACACTGGCTGTTTCCCACACCCCGACTGACACCCGCTTCTCCTTTGGGCATCTCAGGTCAGAGGTCAGCTTCAACCCCTGACAAGATGTTTCAGCCTCATTTCTTTCTTTTATGCTTTCTCTCTCTCTCTTTGGTTTTTCGAGGTGGGGTCTCCCTCTAGCCCAGGCTGACAGGCTATCCTGGAATTCACTATGTAGTCTCAGGGTGGCCTCGAACTCACTGATCCTCCTACCTCTGCTTCCCAAGTGCTGGGATTAAAGGCGTGCGCCACCACACCAGGCTCTCTTTATCTTTCTGTTTATATGCATGTGTATATGTGTGTGTGATGTACATGTGTATATGAGTGTTGGTGTGTGTGTGTGAGAGTCAGTGGGTGGGCATGCACACGTGTGTAAGTATAGGGAGGTCAGTGGTCAGTGTTGGGCGTCCTCAACTGCTCTCCACTTTATTCTTTGAGTTTGGGTCTCTCACTGAACCTACTGTGCACTCATTTCACTAGTGTGGTAGTGAGTTTTGAGGTAAGGTCTCATCCTAGCCCAGCTTGACCTGGAACTTACTCTGTAGTCCTAGGCTGGCTTCAAACTCACAGCAATCCTCCTCCCTTTCCTACCTCTGCCTTCCAAGTGCTGGGATTACAGGCAGCACCACCACATCCAACCCTATCTCTTTTTTATTTATTTAGTTTGATTAATTTATTTTGTTTTTTCAAGGTAGGGACTCACTCTAGCCCAGGCTGACCTGGAATTCACTACGTAGTTTTAGGCTGGCCTTGAACTCACAGAGCTCCTCCTATCTCTGCCTCCCGAGTGCTGGGATTAAAGTTGTATGCTACCACGCCCAGAATATTTATTTTATTTTAAAATAATATTATTGGGGCTGGAGAGATGGCTTAGTGGTAAAACGCTTGCCTGTGAAGCCTAAGGACCCCGGTTCGAGGCTTGATTCCCCAGGACCCATGTAAGCCAGATGCACAAGGTGGTGCATACATCTGGAGTTCATATGCAGTGGCTGGAGGCCCTGGCGTGCCCATTCTCTCCCTCTCCCTCCCTCCCTCTCTCTCTCTCAAATAAATAAATAAATATATTATTACTAGTTTTTTTTTGTTTGAGACAGGCTCTCATGTATGCTAGGCTGGCCTCAAACTCACTACGTAGCCAAGGAAGGCCTTGAACTCCCAATCTTCCTGTCTCTCAAGTGCTGGGATTGCAGATGTAATACATCTGGGTTTTTTGTTTGTTTGTTTTTTTACCATTTTCATTGTTCACTTGTGTCCCACCTCCCCCATATCAGCTGTAACTTTCTTCTAGGCAGGGAATATATTTCCAACAGCAGAGTCTGAGTGTGGCAAAGTGACTGAGAGGCAAGAGAGGAGTGACTTGATGGGTCACTGGCTCAGTTTCTCTAGGAGGCAGATGATGACGCTCACCCAGCCTGACTGAGGTGCCTGCTTAAACCCTGACAACAGTCACCCTACCAGGAATGGGTCCAACGCATCCCAAGAATTAGGGGCCAGAGGCCACAATCACAGCGTCACAGGGAGGGACTTAGGAAAGCCCCCAAGAGAAGGAGTGCCATGCCCACTTGAGAAGGCATGTCATGCCCACTTACCTGAGAAGCGCCGCTTAGCCTGGCCCCAGCCAGTCACCCAGCACTCTGTCCCAACCTTCAAGTTGAGGTTGGGCTCTGGGAGGCAGATGGGCTGCACGTACTTGCTGAAGGTGACAGGGGTATGAAGATGGAGAAGAGCAACGTCACCTATAGGGAAGGTCCATCCCCAGTGCCTGGGGTGCACAATGATGTCACTCACGGCAACCCAGACTGCCCCTCTGGGGTCCAGAGGCTGCAGTTCATTGGTGCCCAGCATCACGGAGTACTCTTCGGTGCTGCAGGAGACAGAGAATCCCACCGGGAGACGTCAGCTTCCCAAGCCACTTCCCTGGACCCCTTGCCCTTCTCAGAAGTCCCGTCTGATCTGCTCTGTCCATTCCACGTGGCCGAATCCAACCTGGGGACTGTGGATGTCAGAGATACGACAGGGCCCTCTCGTTGGCATCCGTAGCCGTTCAAAGTGGCCTGGCCCACCTGCTGCACTGCACGTGTGGGGGGTGGTATTCGTGGATGCCAGCCTGTGGGTAAGTTGTGTGTGGGGAGGGTGTTCTAGGTTTTCCTGTTGCCCAGTTTATAACACAGACTCTGGGCCCTGTGAGATCCTGAGCATGACTGTCCCCCTTCCCACTCTTCTCCAGGGCCCTCCTCCCTCACGCTGTGTCCCCAAAGACCTCGGGTAGCTGAGCCAGGCCCAGACACTCAGGCCACACTCACCCGTGGATGCAGTGGGCGGCGGACACCACCCAGCTGGGAGCAATGAGGGCCCCTCCGCACACGTGCTCCTTGTCTGTCCGCAGGCTCACCTCCCAGGGCCAATGGCGGGCCTCCTCCAAGTTCTCTGGCCACCAGGGCTTGCCGCAAACTTCAGGGACAAGCATGCCAGAATGGGCAGTCACCAAAGAAAGGAAGACCAGAATGACTGGGGGCAAGTCGGCCTATGAGGTCAGAGGCAGGGGCTCTTTCCATGTCAAAGAGGGGGGGACTGAGAGGGATGTGAGGACAGTGGTTTGCCCCAAAGCACGGAGGTAGAAAGGAAATGACAATTGCAGACACAGAAACTTCAAGACAGGGCTGGAGAAATGGCTTAGTGGTTAGGGCGCTTGCCTGCAAAGCCAAAGGACCCATGTTCAATTCCCCAGGACCCATGTAAGCCAGATGCACGGGGGGGGGAGGGCGCATGCATCTGGAGTTCATTTGCAGTGGCTGGAGGTCCTGGTGTGCCTATTCTCTCTCTCTCTCTCCCTCTCTCTTTCTCTCTCAAATAAATAAAGTAAAATAAAATATTATTTAAAAAAAAACAAACAAACTTCAAGACAGAGACATGGAGACATCACAGCAAGAGAGCCACAGGGGCCTGGCATGGTGGCGCACGCCTTTGATCCCAGCTCTTGGGAGGCAGAGGTAGGAGGATTGCCATGAGTTTGAGGCCAGCCTGAGACTCCATAGTGAATTCTGGGTCAGCCTGGGCTAGAGTGAGACGCTACCTCAAAAAAAAAAAAAGGCAGAAGTACGGCTAGAGTCTTGAGATAGGAAATGCATTTCTTGCATGTGGACCATGCCTCGAAAAGGTTTGTGGCATCTCTCTCTTTTTAGCATGTGTGTACAGGTGCACGTATGTGTGGAGGCTGGCGGACACGTCTTGGGTGTTGCTCCTCAGGACTGCTGACCACCTTCTTTTGAGACCTGGTCTCTGTCTGTCCTGAAGCTCACATAATTCATCTAAACTTGCTGGCCAGTGAGCGCCGGGGATATGTTGTCTCCTCCTCCTCGCTGCTGGGATTCCAAACACACGTCCCCACACCAGGGTTTCCCGCCTTCCTCATGGGCTCTGCAGGTCAAACTCAAGCCCCTGTGCTTACACAAAGCAAGCAGTTTATTGACCAAGCTATCTCCCTGGTTCCTGATACATCTCTTGGATGCAAAAGATCCTCATACTGTTCTGTCAAGAAAAGCTACGGGACTGGAGAGATGGCTCAGCAGTTAAGGCGCTTGCCTGTGACGCCTAAGGACCCAGGTTCAATTCCCCAGTTACCCACATAAGCCAGATGCACAAGGTGGCTCATGTGTCTAGAGTTCATTTGTAGTGGCTAGAGGCCCTGGTGCGCCTGTCTCCCTCCCTCCCTCCTTCTCCCTCTCTCTCAAATAAATATTATTTAAAAAGAAAAAAAAAAAAAAGCTGTGGGTGACTGAGCATCGTGGCACAAGCCTTTAATCTCAGTGCTCGGAAGGCTTAGTTAAGCAGGAGGGTTACCATGAGTTGGAGGCCAGCCTGAACTGCAGAGCTAAAGTGAGACCCTGGTTCAAAAAAATAAAAGTAGGCAAAAGAGGGATCGGGAGATAGCTCAGCAATCAAAGTCGCTTGTGTGAAAACCTGCTGGCCCAGGATTGATTCCCCAGTACCCACGTAAAACCAGAGGCACAAAGTGCATCTGCATCTGGAACTCATTAAAAGTAGCAAGAGGGGGCTGGAGAGATGGCTTAGCAGTTAAGCGCTTGCCTATGAAGCCTAAGGACCCCAGCTCAAGGCTCGATTCCCCAGGACCCATGTTAGCCAGATGCACAGGGGGTCACACGTGTCTGGAGTTCGTTTGCAGTGGCTGGAAGCCCTGGAGCGCCCATTCTCTCTGTCTCTCCCTCTGCCTCTTTCTCTCCCTGTCTGTCACTCTCAAATAAATAAAGGAAAAAAAATTTTTTTTTAAAGTAGCAAGAGGGGTTGGAGAGATGGCTTAGCAGTTAAGCGCTTGCCTATGAAGCCTAAGGACCCCAGTTCAAGGCTCAATTCCCCAGGACTTACGTTAGCCAGGTGCACAAGGGGGCGCACGTGTCTGTAGTTCGTTTGCAGTGGCTGGAGGCCCTGGCGCACCCTCTCTCTCTCTTTCTCTCCCTCTTTCTCTCTCTGTCACTTTTAAATAAATAAATAAAAATAAACAACAACAACAACAACAAAAAGTAGCAAGAGGCCCTGGCCACCCACACACCAGTTCTCAACCTCTTTCTCTGTCTCTTCCTCCCTCCCTCTCCCTCCTTCCTTTCTTCCTTCTCTCTTCTCCCCACCCCCTTGCAAATAAATAAAAAGCCTTAAAAAAAAGAAAAAAGACAAAAAGAAAAGCTATGGACTTTTTCCAGGCCCTGGATATATGGGCCACACTTATCCATAGATCCCATGGATGCCAAATACCACCCAGCTGGGATCAATGAGGGTCCCTCTATCCAGAGGCTCACCTCCCAGGGCCAATGGCCAGTCTCCTCCAAGTCTGGCCACCGGAGCTTGCCACAGACTTACCCCGAACAGTCTGGAGCCCATGTACTCAGAGCGCCCATTGCTCTGCCAGCCGCGTTGTACGGGTGTAAGAATGGACACAGGTGTAGAGACTCTAAGTGTCAGGCATCACGGTATTTTGAAATACAAAAAAAAAAGTGTCCAAAATGTCTTGTCTCAGAAGTGGCAGGGTAGTCCCATATTGGAAAAACTCCAGTGCAGTCTCCACTGAAACGGCTCTAACAACCCGCAAAGAAAGGGATCGGCTGCTTTTCTCAGAGTAAAAAGGCATTTGAAAAAATTTGAAACATATGTATGACTTCAAACAGAGTAAAACCCCCTTACTTGGTAAACCAGAAAGAGAAGGGAAATCCTTAACTTCACAAAAGTTATATGTTACAAACCTAAAATAAATATAGCACACACATACCAAAAAACAAAACAAAATAACACACACACACCAAAAACTACACTACCAGAAGCCAGGATGAGAGGGAAGTAGAGGAAAAAATTTAAAGAGTCCATGAGGCTTCTAGTTCTGTATTGCCCTATTTTTATTTTGTTTTGTTTTTGAGGTAGGGTCTCACTGTAGTCCAGATTGACCTGCAATTCACTATGTAGTTTCAGGGTTTCTTTGAACTCATAGTGACCCTCCTACTCTGCCCCTGAAGTGCTGGGATTAAAGGCATGCGCCACCACGCCTGGCAGTACTGCTCTATTAAAATATATATATATATATATATATATATATATATATATATATATATATATATATATGCAAGCAGAGAGAGCATGCATGCACATGGGCACACCAGGTCCTCTTGCCACTGCAAACAAACTCCAGATGCATGTGCCACTTTGAGTTTCTGGCTTTTACATGGTTACTGGGGTCAACAGACTTTACAAGCAAGTGCCTTTAACCACTGAGCAATCCCCTCAGCTCATTTTGTGTGTTTTATATGCATTTCAAAGAAACAATTTACCTTTTTTTTTTGTTTGTTTGTTTTGTTTTTCAAGGTAGGGTCTTGCTCTAGCCCAGGCTGACCTGGAAGTCACTCTGTAGTCTCAGGGTGGCCTTGAACTCACAGCAATCCTCCTACCTCTGCCTCCCCAGTGCTGCGATTAAAGGCGTGCGCCACCATGCCTGGCAACAATTTACTTTTAAAATAACTAACATTTCTCTCTCCGAGCAAAACCCACTAGAAAATATATTCAAGACACGTTTTCAGTAACAAACTACTATAAAGCACATGGAAATTTTAAATGGCGGTCCAGTAAAAAAACTCTAACAAAAGACAGAAGATAACATTGCTTGTTGGTTAACAACATGACCAAATGATGTGATCTCTCCCAGAATAAACCTACAGATTCATTTTTTACGTTGGAATTTTATGTTTACATTTTGCCTTTTATTGCTTGTGTATATGTGTGTGTGGTGTGATTTGTGGGGGGGGATGTGTGTATATATGGGGGGGGTGTGTGATATGTGGGGTGGGGGGTGAGGTGTGTGGTATGTGCACGTTCATGTGCTCAAGCAGTGTCCCCTGGGCTCACCTTTGGAGGCAGGAGCAGAACGTCACATGCCTGCTCTTCTGCCTGTCCTTGACATGGTGTCTCTTACCGATCCTGGGGCTTGCTATTTGTGTGTGTGTGTGTGCTCCAGGAATTCTCAAGTCTCTCCTTCCATACGGGGCTGGGGTCACAGACACGCGTGGCCTGCCCAACTGGTCACACAGGTCCTGGGAACTGAACTTGAACGGTCTCTCAGGCTTCCTCCTGCCTGCACAGGAGTTGTTAACCACTGAGCCATATCCCTAACACCATTTTGTCTTTACAAAAATTTATTATTTTTTCGAGGTAGGGTCTCACTCTAGCTGAGGCTGACCTGGAATTCACTATATATTCTCAGGGTGGCCTCAAACTCATTGCCATCCTCCTACCTCTGCTTCCCAAGTGCTGATATTAAAGGTGTGCACCACCATGCCCAGCTTTATAATGTTTTTTTATTTGCTTATTTTAGAGGGAAAGAGAGGAAGGAAAGAATGCCGCAACAGGGCCTCTAGCCACTGCAAATGAAATCCAGATGCATGCACCACCTTATGCATCTGGCTTACATGGGTACTGGGGAATCAAACCTGGGTCCTTAGGTTTTGCAGACAAGTGTCTTAACCATTATGCAACCTCTCCAGCCCTTTCTGAACTTTTAAAATATTTTTATTTATTTGTAAGCACACAGAGAGAGAGAACAGGGCATGCCACGGCCTCCAGCAGCTGCAAACTTCAGGTGCCTGCATCATTTTGTGCATCTGGCTTTATGTGGGTACTGGGGAATTGAACTCAAGTGGTTAGACTTTGCAGGCAAGCATCTTAACCGCTAAGCTACCTCTCCAACCTTATTTTGCCCTTTCTTGTTGTTTCATATATTCGTTCTTCATGGTAAGGGGCTTCACAAGGACATATTCAGACATACACTTGAGTATATCACCCCTGCTCTCATCCCCTTTTGAGCCCTTCCTCTCCCTTTAGCGCCTTCATTCTCATACAGTTTTGCTTCTATATTCATGTCACAGGCACCTACATGGTTTTACATATCTAAGCAGTATTTAGGACCCACAAAGCATGTGATATTTGGCTTTCTCTACATCAGCTTTTTTGTTTGTTTGTTTCTCAAGGTAGGCTCTCACTATGGCTCAGGCCGACCTGGAATTCACTATGTAGTCTCAGAGTGGCCTCGAACTCATGGCGATCCTCCTACCTCTGTCTCCCCGAGGGCTGGGATTATGTCTGGCACTCCACATCAGCTTTTTTGTTTGTTTGTTTGTTTTGTTTTTGTAGGGTCTCACTTTAGCCCAAGCTGACCTGGAATTTACTATGTAGTCTCAGGGTGGCCTTGAACTCACAGTGATCCTCCTACCTCTGCCTCCCTAGTGCTGGGATTAAAGGCGTGCACCGCATCAGCATTTTTAAGAGACTTGATAGGGGCTGAAGACATGTCTCAGGGGTTAAAAGCGCTTGCTTGCAAAACCTGAGGGTTCACTTCCCTATTACCCATATGCAGCTAGATTCACAAAGTGGGCCATGCATCTGGAATTTGTTTGCAGTGGCAAGAGGCCCATACTCTTTTTCTCTCGCCTCCTTCTCTCTCATGAATTAATAAATAATAAGTAAATAAATATAAAGAAAATGTCATAATGGTATTCATAATTTTGTATGCTAACTAAAAAAAAAATCAATGGAAAATTTTAATCATTTCCAAATAACAAATCTTTAAATGGGACTGGATGAAAAGAAGAGGAAACAGAAAGACATCTGGCATCAGATGCCATGCCATGTACGTCAGTGAAAAATGCATGCACTCGCAATAGCAGTAAAGCCTTTTTACAAGCACACACACACTGACTACACTGAACACATGTAAGAAAGGTCAGAGAAGGAGACCGGGGACGAGGCGTGAGGCCGGGACCGACGCGGGAACAACTAACTTAAAGAATCGACTGGTCGGGCTGGAGAGATGGCTTAGCGGTTAAGCCTAAGGACCCCGGTTCGAGGCTCGGTTCCCCAGGTCCCACGTTAGCCAGATGCACAAGGGGGCGCACGCGTCTGGAGTTCGTTTGCAGAGGCTGGAGGCCCTGGCGCGCCCATTCTCTCTCTCTCCCTCTAGCTGTCTTTCTCTCTGTGTCTGTCGCTCTCAAATAAATAAATAAATAAGTAAAAAAAATAAAAAAGAATCGACCGGTCAACGCTGGATCAGGATGGGAACCTGGGAGGACCTGAGATAAGAATGGACCAAGGAGCAACTCAACTACGTGTTCTCCCACAGTCTAAGGAAAGAGACAGGAAGCCCCAAGAGCTGCAAACAAGTTCCCCAGAGCCCAGGAGGCTCCTTCTATAGCTGTGAGGAAGGGTCTACAGCAGTTTGTCAGATGGAGGGGGCGCTGAGGGTCCCACAGCCTGGACTGAATTCAAAGAGGCTCTGCATTCCCACGGGAGGCCCAGGGCCTCTTTCTTCGTAACAGTTAAGGTGTGTGGACGGCCTGGCAGCTACAGGTATTACTAATTAGGAAGCAAGCCTCTTAGATCACTGCTTTCTGTCACCCCAGATACACTATGAAAGCAGGGCCTTTCAGGGCGGGTCCTCCTAGGAGCGGAAGTTTTCCCTGCGGCAGGGACCCACTGACCCACCTGGACTGGTCCTGTTCTCTGAATAACCTGAAGGAAGAAGGGGGAACAAAGTGTGAGAGGATGGCAGCAAAGAGGTGCATTGTTCATTTCTTAGCCCATTCACTCCTGCACCGAAGAGTCCCTACCCGACCCCCACCCAACACACCCACACACACACACACACACTCTGTTCCCAATCTGAGTCAAAGACTGGGACACCAGGTACACCTGCCATTCACACAGAAGCCGATACATCATCATCTACGTGAGATCAGCACGGGGCCAGGGCCATCAGGTGAGCCCAGAGGAGGTGCATCCTGAAGAGAATGTTGACTGAATACTGGCTAGGTGTTAAAGATGAGAAGGAAAAAGAAAAATGATAATGACATTCCTTGCAGAAAAAGAAAAAATAATCGTTATGCCTGCTGGAGCCTCCAGAAGGCAAAAGAAATGTCTGTGGTATTAAGAGGAAGGTGACGTGTGGGGAGGACAGGCCAAGAAGCTGGAGTGACAGGGGTGACAGGGTCAGACTTGTGAAAGCAGCAGAGGACAAGGACAAGATGGACGGCAGTGAGATCGCACCAGAGGCCCTGAGGACCCAGGGAAGCAATGAGATCTGAGCGAGGAAGTGGCTGTGAGGACAGACACCATGAAGATGGATTGTGGTGGCGCTTATCTTTAGTCCCAGCTCTCGGGGTGCGGGGGGCAGAGGCAGGAGGCTCACGGTGAGTTCGAGGCCAGCATGGGACTACAGAGTGAGTGCTAGGCTAACCTGGGCTAGAGTGAGACCATACCTTGAAGAAACAAACCAATAAATAACAACAATAACAAAAAACCCATGGGCTGAAGAGATAGCTTAGCGGTTAAAGTGCTTGCCTGTGAAGCCTAAGGACCCCGGTTCGGCTCTCCAGGTCCCACATAAGCCAGATGCACAAGGTGGCGTGTGCATCTGGAGTTCATTTACAGTGGCTGGAGGCCCTGGTGTGCCCATTCTCTCTCTCTTTCTCTCTCTCTCTCTCTCTCTTTCCCTCCCTCTTTCTGTCTCTAATAAATAAATAGAAATAAAAACTTTTAAAAAAATAAATAAAACTAGACACCATGAACTCAATGAGCTAGTCGGCACTGAAGGACATGAGTCAGCCTAGGATGGCACTGGTTGTCATCCACTGAGTTAGAGAACAAGGAAAGAAAAGCCAGCTGGTTAGAAGAGGAAGGTCTGGTTTGGACTCCCGAGAGGGGAGATGTCTCTGGGTCACTGAGGTGGAGAGTTCCAGCAGGTGGCACCTCCACACTGTTGTTTAACGTATCGCATAGATGGCAGCACAGTGCCAGGGCAACCAAGTCCACGCAGGGAAGGGGCAGAGGGTCAGAGAGCAACTGTGGAAATTCCCCCATGCCAGGGATGAGCAGAGTTTGGGTGACCCGAGGGGGACATGGAAAAAAGAGGAGACAGCAACTGGAGTCAATGAGACTCAGGAAGCCAGGAATGATGGCACATGCCTATAATTCTAGCACTTGGGAGGTGGAGGCAGGAGGATTAAGGAGTTCAGGGCCAGTCTGGGCTACATAGTGAGTTTGAGGATGGCTTAGGTTTCATGAGACCCTGTGTCAAAAAAAAAAAAAAAAAGGAATGAATGGCCAGGCGTGGTGGTGCATGCCTTTAATCCCAGCACTTGGAAGGCAGAGGTAGAAGGATCACTGTGAGTTCGAGGCCACCCTGAGACTACAGAGTAAATTCCAGGTCAGCCTGAGCTAGCATAAGACCCTAGCTCAAAAAAAAAAAAAAAAAAAAAGGAATGAGGGGCCAGAGAGATGGCTCAGCCTTTAAGGCATCTACCCAGAAAGCCTATGAATCTGTGTTTGAATCCCCAGTACCCACATAAAGACAGATGCACAAGGTGGCACATATACCCGGAGTTCATTTGCAGTGGCTGGAGGCCCTGGTGTGACCATCCTCCCTCCCTCTTTCCCTCTCTCTCTCCCCCTCCCTCCCTCTTTCTCTCTCAAATAAATACATAAAATATTTTTTAAAAACTGGCTGAGTGTCGTGGCACATACCTTCACTTGGGAGACTGAGATAGGAGGATTGCCATGAGTTCAAGGCCATCCTGAGACTATATAGTGAATTCCAGGTAAGTATGGGCTAGAGCCAGACCTCACCTCAAAAAAAAAAAAAAAAAATCTAAAGGGCCAGAGAAATGGCTTCGCAGTTAAGGTGCTTGCCTGTGAAGCCTAAGGACTCTTGTTTGACTCTCCAGGTCTGGAGTTCAACTGCAATGGCTGAAGGCCATGGCATGCCAGTTCTCTCCCTCCCTTCTTCTGTCTCTCATTAAAAAAAAAAAACAAAAAAAAAAAAAACTTGGGCTTAGCGGTTAAGGTGCAGGGCTATGAAGCCTAAGGATCCAGGTTTGATTCTCCAGGTCCCACATAAGCCAGATGCACATAGTGGCACATACATCCATCTGGAGTTCATTTGCAGTAGCTAGAGGCCATGGTATACCCATTCTCTCTCTCTCTCTCTCTCTAATAAATGAATGAATGAATATTTTAAAAACAACTAAAAATGGAAAGGATAAAATAAAATAAAAAGACAAAAAGAAAAACAAAAAGCCAGGCATGGTGGCACACACCTTTAATCTCAGCACTCAAGGAGATCTGAGGTAGGAGGCTGGCTTGGGAATACAAAGCAAATTCCAGGTCAGCCTGGGCAAGAATGAGACCCTACCTCAAAAAACAAAACAAAACAAAAACGGAGGGAGGGGCAAAAGAGAGAAAGAGGAAAAGGGAAAGAAAAGAGGAGGAAAAAATGGAACAAGAATGATTTTTTAAAAAAAAAGGAAGTCACAGGAATTAAAAAAAAAAAAAAAAAGGAGGGAAAGATCAGGGACAAAAGAAGGACAAGGGCGCTGGAATGGATACGGATGGCTTGGGAGGATGGCTTGGGAAAGGGAAAGCTGGCAGTGAACCAGGAGGGATGGGCGGAGAAAGGCGCTGAACAGAGGGGGAGGAAAAGATGTGCGGATGGTCGAGAGAGTTCTAGAAGCAGCACAGCACAGGAAAGGCTCTGCTTGGGGCCCACCTGGCACAAGGGGCATGCTGCCCTGCCCAGGCAAGCCAGCGATGTTGGTGTGGCAGGGCAGGGTCAGGTCTGGAGCGATGGCTGTGGACCCGAAGGCCGCTGTGACAGGAAAGGAGACCAGGAAGGTCTCGGAGCAGGGTCCCGGGGATGGGGCGGAGGGGGGGGGGGCCAGCCCCCTGGGAGGAGCACCAGGCCGGGGTGCAGGGGTTCAGAAGGTGTTGGGGGAGAGGGGCCATCTGGGAACGTCTGGACGTTAGCCTCGGTGTCCTGATGGGCAAGGGTTGGCTGGGGAAGGGGGCTGGACAGGGGAGAGAAGACAAGGATGGTCCACTCTGCTGGTCCCCACGAGTCCGGAGGCCACGTGTGACCAGAGGACAGAAAACAGGAGCTTAAGATCCCCCGGGAGAGGGTGGCAGAGGCGAGGGGACCGTGCGGTGCTGGGGGGGGGGGGGATGGCGGCGCGGACGTCCCAGGTGGACGAGAGGGACAGTCACCCTGACCAGGACCGCGTGTGTGCTGGACGGGAGGCGGGGGACGGAGAGAAGGAAAGATGGGCCTGGAGGCGCCCGCCTCACCCCGGCTCGGAGGCACCACCAGCACACAGCAGGTCAGGACCCAGGCTCGGGGCGCAGCGCCCGGGCCGCTCAGCCAGGAAGCCATGAGGCCCGCAGGTCGCCACCTGCCGCGGGCTGGCACGTGCCCCAGGGCGGTGAAGGTCAGTGGTCTCGGGCACGTGACTCGCCACGCTAGGAGTCCTGACCACGGCCCCCTGCTCAGCCTGCAGGTTCTCCTGACGACCCTACCCCCGCCAACGCCCTCGCCCCCCCCAACACACACACCCCAGGACCGGTCCTTAAGATAATCTCGGATCCATTGAGCCTAGGATCACAGATTCATGAAAGCACACCACCGCCCTCCTTCCCCCCACCCCAACTGCCTCCGAATATTGACAGTGTGACCAGAACCTAGTCTTGAGGGTTAGGGAATGGCACCTTGTGGTCCAGCGTCAGACTACATCCTAGTGCCCAACAGTTTCACAGCCGCTACTGACTTGGAATATATCAGAAGATGGCTTTGAGAAAGCAGTAGTTGAAATGGACCTAAGACTCAATCAAAGAGACCTTGAGAGCCCGGCGGAGAGGCTCACACCTTTAATCCCAGCACTGGGGAGGCAGAGGTAGGAGGATCGCCATGAGTTGGAGGCCACCCTGAGATTACGGAGTGAATTCCAGGTCAGTCTGGGCTAGAGTGAGACCTTACCTCGAAAACCAAAGAGAGAGAGACCTGAGGAAAGAAGGGCATGTGTACTCATCCACAGACCATCAACGTTACAGATGGTTGCCACTGCAAAGGGACGCTGGCTGGTGGGGGCCCTTGGGCTTTCCACAAGGCTTCGTGCAGAAGGATGCTCTCTTACATGTGCCGGGCCTCAGAGACTGGGAAGTAGCCATCAATATTCTTGTCTCCCTTGTTTAGCACCAGGTGTCCAGAGCGATTCTGGGGACCCACGTGAGTAGAGGTATTATGTGCCACATAGACACCAAGTCAGTCAAGGGAAGATGGCCCAGGACTGGAAATGGCTCAGGAGGTAAAGGTCCTTGCTTGCAAAGCCTGACAGAGACTTCCCAGTACCCACAAAAAGCCAGATGCTCAAAGTGGGACATGCATCTACAGTTTGCAGAGCCAGGAGACCTTGACATGTCCATTCTCTGTCTCTCTCTCTCTCTCTGTCTCCTTTTTCTCAAGTGAATAATTAAAAGAAGACCAAAAAGAGAGACCAGGAGTGGTGGCACACGCCTTTAATCCCAGCACTCAGGAGGCAGAGGTAGGTGGATGGCTGTGAGTTTGAGGCGCAGAATGAGACTACACAGTGAATTCCAGGTCAGCCTGGACTACAGCGAGACCCTGCCCGAGAGAGAGAAAGAGAGAGAAGGTGGTCTTTTCTTGACTAGTATTTGGTTCTCAAAGTGAGGTCTCTGAGCAGCTGCACCAGCAGCTCCTGGGAACTTGTTAGAAATGTGTTCGTTCCCCGGCCCTGCCCCAGACATCCAGGATTGAAAACTTCCCTGGTGGAACCAGTCATGTGGTTTCAGTGTTTGTTTTATTTTTGGAGACGGCCTCACTCGGTAGCCCTGGCTGGCCCGGAACTTAGGGTGATCGTCCTGCCTGTATCACTCTGCATCTGGTGTTACAGCATGTGCCACCATGTCCAGCAGTAAAGTGGATTTTAAGGAGCCCTCGGGGGATGTTCACACAAGGACAGCATGAACCACAGGGCTAAGAGCAAGGCCATACACAGTTGATGGTTGCTGGGGTAAGGGCAGACAATTTCCTCAGTGCTGTAGCCACTGGTAAGGTGCCCATCCATGCTAATGCGAGCAAACCTAATTGAATTTAATGATTCAGGACACACAGAGAGAGAGAGAGGGAGAGAAAGAGAGAGAGAGAAATAGAAGTGAGACTGGTAGAGAGAGAAGGTAGTCTTTTTTGGTTTGTTTTTCAAGGTAGGGTTTCACTCTAGCCCAGGCTGGCCTGGAATTCAGGGTGGTCTTGAACTCATGGCGACCCTCTTACCTCAGCCTCCCGAGTGCTGGGATTAAAGGTGTGCACCACCACACCGGGCTTGGGTTGGATATTTTGTCCAAGCAATGAGAAGGTAAGTGCACCACGCTGTTGCCAACCTCTCCCTGATGATGCCTCCAAACCTACCATCACCCTGCGACAGTAGGTGCCCTCCATAAGACTAAGCATCCCGAGGGGCCCATGCCAGCACCAGGCTGGCATCCGCTCAGATCGGTCAGTTCTGAATCTTAAATATTTTCAGTATAACCATTGCACAGAGGCGCTGGAGTCCTTCCCTCTACCCTAAAATTTCTCTCTGCCCCAATCTCGTGCAACCCTCTCCAAAAGTCAGCTGCGCTACGTTCAAGAGTCCAAGACAGAACCAAACCCTCCACTTCATACACAATTCCGCACGGGCTCACCCTAACCTAACTCCAAAGGCCCATGACCAACCCCCTCCAACACGCCTCCCTCCCCACCTCACTGCCCCTGGTCTGCTCAGGACACAGTGGAATCTTCTAGATGATGGAACAAGCTCTGAAGACTTCAGTCCAGGCAGCATATAACCTAGGGTGCTTTTTAACTTTTATTTATTTATTTATTTGAGAGAGAGAAAGAGGCAAAGGGAGAGAGAATGGGCACACCAGGGCCTCCAGCCACTGCAGACGAACTCCAGATGCATGCACCCCCTTGTGCATCTGGCTTATGTAGGTCCTGGGGAGTCGAACCCAGGATCCTTTGGCTTTACAGGCAAATGTTTTAACCACTAAGTCATCTCTCCAGCCCACAACCTAGGTTTTTATCCAAAAGGCAAATCTGACCGTGCTCACCCAAGCCCCCATTTCCGTGTCCTGCTTGGACCAGTCAAAAAACTTGGCCTAGGCTGGAGAGATGGCTTAGCGGTTAAGCGCTTGCCTGTGAAGCCTAAGGATCCCGGTTCAAGGCTCAATTCCCCAGGACCCACGAAAGCCAGATGCACAAGGGGGAGCACGTGTCTGGAGTTCATTTTCAGTGGCTGGAGGCCCTGGCGCACCCATTCTCTCTCTCTCCCTCTCTCTCTCTCTGCCTCTTTCTCTGTCACTCTCAAATAAATAAATAAAAATAAACAAAAAAAAAATTTTTAAAAACTTGGCCTAGCTCTCCAGCCTGGACGTGCTCTGACTTTAACCTACTTCTCTGGCCACATTTGCTACCCCAACGTAAGAAGTGTCCTTAGGCCTCTGAGCCCCTGCGTGTGCTATGTCCGGTCACTACAACCCCATCCTGTTTTCCGTGCATCTAAATGGTCACTCATTAACACCCAGCCCAAGCACCATCTGCTCAGAGACGCAGGTTGGCACAGAGGGACTAGTGTGGCCTTGGGAGTCCTAGAGAAGGACCTCGAAATCACGTCTCGGAGAGGCGCATGACAAACACTGCAAGGCTGTGACGCAGGTTACTGGAGATGATGGGGGTCCACACCACCATTGGCATAGCGAGTGCCGTACACAACTCAATGCAAAACATTGTTAGCATTACCAGCCCCAACTTTTTTTTTTTTTTTTTTTTTTTTTTTTTGAGATACGCTACCACTCTAACCCAGGCTGATCTGTGTGCAGTCTCAGCATGGCCTCAAACTCGCAGCGATCCTCCTACCTCAGCCTCCCAAGTGCTGGGATTAAAGGTGTATGCCGCCATGCCCGGCAACCACGCCCAATTTTGAAACACCCTGGCAGAACCCCCCCAACAGCAAAGGCTGTCTCCTTTATAAAGAAAAACTAGCCCTGGCCGGCCCGTGGGAGTCATGGGGGTTAGCCCCAGAAAGCTCAGCTAAGGTGACTAGGGGTAGCAAATAACTCATGAGCAACCATGGAGGGGACTACAAAAATGCACAGGGGACAAGAGGCCCATGAACTGACCCAAATGACGTCACCCTGCTTCGTGAGGCCCGCAGGTCTTTCCTTTTAGCACTGGGTCATCGGATGTTCCTGACTCTTTCTGGATCAACTGATTACAGTTCTTCTGGGGGAAATGCATGCTCAACTTCCAGAAGAGGATCTGGAGAAGGTGCTGAGACCAAAGAAAGATGATTTGGGATTAAGTGGATCTATACAGGAGGAGAGAAGCTACCAGTATCTACAGATGTTACTGAGCTTGTGGAACACACGGAGTCCTTTAAAAAAGGAAAAAATAAAAATAAAAAGATAGGCCACTAACATGGCGTCTGTCCTGTAGGAGAAGGACAGACAAGGATTTGACAGCTGGAGATGTGACAACCAAACATCTGTCACTCTGAGTATTAGTCACAGCAGGAGGGATGGGAGTCCTGTGCATCAGCAAAGGGACGTTGCCTTCTACAGAAATCTGAGGATGGCTTAGCAGTTAAGGCGTTTGCCTGAAAAGCCAAAGGACCCAGGTTCGATTCCCCAGGACCCATGTAAGCCAGATGGCTTAGCGGTTAAGGCATTTGCCTGCTAAATCTAAGGACCCGGGTTCAATTCCCCAGGACCCACATAAGCCAGATGCATAAGGTGGTGCATGTGTCTGGAGTTCGTTTACAATGTCTGGAGGCCCTGGCATGCCCATTCTCTCTCTCTCTTTCTCTCACTCACTCTCTCAATTAAATAAGTTAATTTTTCAAAGGCAGAAATCTCAGAGACTTTCAGACAGCTAGCGTCAGAAAGGTACCAGCCCCATCTTAAGGGTGAGAGGCCCTATGCCTTCTCTAATGGGGTTGCTGTGGGCTTCAGCTGAGTCACCCACCAAAAGCTAGCCAGGCAGTGTTCTCATGGAGGGACTTGGAATAGATAATGACTCTCGTGCACTTTAAAACAGTGATGTTCCTGTGTTAGCCCATGGTCCTACTATAGTCACTGTGGCTCTTTTTGTTTGCTTTCTGGTTTTATCCATAAATACGCAAACACACACACACACATTGGTTATTTGAGGTAGGATCTTGCTCTAGTCCAGACTGACCTTGAATTCACTATGTGGTCTCAGGGTGGCCTCAAATTTATGGCGATCCTCCCACCCCTTCCTCCCAAGTGCTGGGATCAAAGGCGTGCACCACCACCCTCAGTTATTTATTTTATTTTATTTTGAGGTAGGGTTTTGCTGTAGCCCAGGCTGACCTGGAACTCACTCTGTGGTCCTAGGCTGTCCTCAAACTCATGGTGATCCTCCTACCTCTGCCTCCAGAGTGCTGGGATTAAAGACATGTGCCACCATGCCCAGCCTTCAATGTTTAAAAATATTTTATTTATGGGCTGGAGAAATGGCTTAGCAGTTAAGCGTTTGCCTGTGAAGCCTAAGGACCCCGGTTCGAGGCTCGATTCCCCAGCACCCACGTTAGTCAGATGCACAAGGAAGCACACGCATCTGGAGTTCGTTTGCAGTGGCTGGAGGCCCTGGCGCGCCCATTCTCTCTCTCTCTATCTCTCTCTGCCTCTTTCTCTCTGTTGCTCTTAAATAAATAAATAAAATAAACAAAAAAAATTTTAATTATTTTATTTATTTATATATTTGAGAGCAAGCTGGCGAGAGAATGGGCACACCAGGGCCTCTGGCCAGTACAAACAAGCCCCACATGTATGTACCACTTGTGCCTCTGGCTTATGTGGGTACTGGAGAATTGAAGCTGGATCCTCATGTTTCACAGGCATCTTAACCACTAAGTCATCTCTCCATCCCATCTTTCTATCGTTCAAATTTTATTTTTTGTCCTATTTTGTAGACCATTTTAAGGATCTGCATAATAGAAGTTATTGTCACTGGGCGTGATGGTACATACCTTTAACCCCCTCACTTGAGATTCAGGTGTCCCCAGTAAACTTAGGCATTCTGAATGCTAGGTTCCCAGCTGTTGGAGATTTGGGAATTAACTCTCCTAGAGGCAGTGTATTGTTGGGGGCCAGGCTTATGGGTGTTATAGCCAGTCTCCCCATGCAAGTGCTTGGCACACTCTCCTGTTACTATTGTCCACCTTATGTTGGCCAGGGGGTGATGTCCACCCTCTGCTCATGCCATCATTTTCCCTGCCATCATGGAGCTTTCCCTTGAGTCTGTAAGCCAAAATAAACCTCCCCCCCCCACCCCATAAGCTGCTCTTGGTTGGGTGATTTCTGCCAGCAATGCAAACCTGACGGCAATGTATGGGGAGATAGTGCTTCTCTGCAAAGCTCGCTAGCTTGGGCTCAATTCTCCAGACACTCATGTAAAGTAGAATAAAAGGCGGTGCCCTCATTTGTAGCAGCAAGAGACCTGGGCGCATGCATGTGCACGCACCCACATACAAATAAGTAAATAAATAAAAACTCAAAAGTAAAGAAGCCAAAGTTCTTTAGAAAAAAAATGCTGATTTGGGGCCGGGCATGGTGGTGCACGCCTTTAATCCCAGCACTTGGAGGCAGAGGTAGGAGGATCACCATGAGTTTGAGGCTATCCTGAGACTACAGAGGGAATTCCAGGTCAGCCTGAGCTACAGGGAGACCCTACCTCAAAACAAAAACAAACAATAAAACAAAAGGGGGTGGAAATTGCTGGTCTTAAAAAATATTTTATTTATTTATTTTGAGAGAGAGAATGGGCAGACCAGGGTCTCTAACCACTGAAAATGGACTCCAGACACATGCACACCTTGTGTATCTGGTTTTACATGGGTACTTAGGAATTGAACCTGGATCCTTTGGTTTTGCAGGCAAGCACCTTAACCACTAAGCCATCTCTCCAGCCCAAATGCTGATTTTTTTTGAGAGCTGGGAAATTACAAGAAAATCCTGGAACATCTTACAGTGCCAGAAAGAAAGGACAGGATGTGCTTAAACATACAAAGGGTGCCAGGTGTGGTGGCGCACGCCTTTCATCCCAGCACTGGGGAGTCAGAGGTAGGAGGATTGCTGTGAGTTTGAGGCCACCTTGAGACTATAGACCCTATTTCGAAAAAAAAAATAAATAAATAAATACAAAGGGTTAGCTGGATGTGGTGGCGCACTCTTAATCCCAGCACTAGGGAGGCAAAGGTAGGAGGATCACTGTGAGTTTAAGGCCACCCTGAGAATGCATAGTGAATTCCAGGTCAGCCTGTAAACCCTGGGGGGGCGGGGGAGTGAGACTGGAGAGATGGCTCATAGGTTAATGCCTATAAAGCCTGACTGCCTGGGTTTGATTCCCCAGTATCCATGTAAAGCCAGATGCACAAAGTGGCACATGCACCTGGAGTTTATTTGCAGTGGTTGGAGGCCATGCCGTACACATTCTCTTTGTCTCTTTTTCTTCTGTCTCTCTCTGCTTGGAAATAAATAAACAAAAATATTTCAAAGAAAATAATAAACAATGTAATATTTGATTACAAGCCAATAGGTGCTGGGGACAGTATTTTCCTTGCATGTGTAAGGCCTTGGGTTCAATTCCCAGCACATCATAAAAGAATAAATAAAATAACAGCCAAGATGTAAAGTAAATATTTATGAGTTCATATTGACATAAACAAATAAATGAACAAAGAAGGCAAAAATATATCTTCCTTAAACCAGGCATAGTGGCGCACGCCTTTAATCCCAGCACTTGCGAGGCAGAGGTAGGAGGATCGCTGTGAGTTTAAGGCCACCCTGAGACTACAGAGACTAGAGTGACACCCTAACTCAAAAAAGCAGGAAAAAGAAGAAGGAGGAGGAGGAGGAAAAGAAGGAGGAGGAAACGAAACTCAGGCTTAGCAGATAAGGCGCTTGCCTGCAAAGCCTAAGGACCCATGTTTGACTCCCCAGATCCCACATAAGCCATGCACAAGGTGACACATACTCAAGTTTGCACATGCACACAAGGTGGTGCACAAGTCTGGAGTTTGATTGCAGCGGCTAGAGGCCCTGGCATGCCAATTTCCTCTCTTTTTCTTTCTCTCTCTAAAAAAAGAAAAGGGAAGGAAAGAAAAGGCCAGTCTGTCGAGCTTGCC
The DNA here is from genome assembly GCF_020740685.1 of Jaculus jaculus. Classification (NCBI taxonomy): domain Eukaryota; kingdom Metazoa; phylum Chordata; class Mammalia; order Rodentia; family Dipodidae; genus Jaculus; species Jaculus jaculus. The sequence goes on from NC_059118.1 coordinate 15,631,540, forward strand.
TTAAAAAAAAAAAAAGGAAAAAAGAAACTAATGGAAGTATGGATGTCAAAATAGAAAAGGTGACAGGCTGAGGTTTGGAGCTTTTCCACAACGTTACTACTGGTATCTCGCCAGCATGTCAAAGTAAAAGACTCTGGATCCAGTAAGAATAAGCAGGGGAAAAGGAATGGATATCCCTTGAACCACAGCCAGCAAGTACCCACTCCCTGCTGAAGCCACGGGCACCAACAGTGCATGGGGCTCCACGTGGGCACATTCATCACACACACACACATACACACACACACACACACACACACACACACACAATTTAATAATAGTGTGGTGCAGTGGCAGGATACCTTGGCATGCCCATTTTCTCTCTCTACCTGTCTCTCTGTCTCTCTCAAATAAATAATAAATAATAAATATATTTTTAAGTTAGTGCTGGAGAGAGGGTCCAGTGGTTAAAGGCTCTTGTTTGCAAAGCCTGACAGCCAGGGTTTGGTTCCCCAGTATCTACGTAAAGCCAGATGCACAATGTGGCGTGTGTGTCTGGAGTATGTTTGCAGTGGCAGGAAGCTCTGCTGCACCCATTCTCTCTCTCTCTTAAATTAATTAAAATTTAGCTGAGTGTGGTGGCCCTTGCCTTTAATCCCAGAACTTGGGAGGCAGAGGTAGGCGAGCACCATGAGTTCGAGGCCACCCTGAGACGACAGATTCCAGGTTAGCCTGGACTAGAGTGAAACCATACCTCATTTAAAAAAAACTAATTAAAATTTTAAAAATTGCCTTATAAGAATGAAAAGTAAGGCTGGAGAAATGGCTTAGCAGTTTAGGTGCTTGCTGGCAAAGCCAAAGGACCCAGGTTCAATTCCCCAGTACCCACGTAAAGTGAGATGCACAAGGTGGCACATGTAGCTGGAAGCTTTGGCGTGCCCATTCCCTCTCTCTCTGTTAAATAAATTAATTAAAATTTAAAGATTATAAAAATGAAAAGTGGACTGGGCATCATTCAGTGTGTTGAGTACCTGCTTAGCATGCACAAAACCTTTGGTTCAAGCCCCAACAGCAAATAAAACCAGGAATGCAGCACCAAATATTTTTTCAATACAGAATTAAAAATATGTTTGTCAACTTATTTAATATCCAGAAACCATCAACAACAGTTATAAAACTTCGGCTTTTCTTAAAATGGACTCCGAAAAGAGCAGGATTTGAGGTTTGCTTCTATTCTAGGTCTTTCTAGCTTAATTTATATTTAGCCATAAAGAAGCAGAGACTGGCAAATCGTGACTTGGTTTTGCTTTCCCCATCCCCACAGCTTGGGATCCTTATTTACATTCGCACTAAATTTTGATTCCGTCCAACACATTGGTGACAGACGCCCTTCTGGAATACTAGGCAATAATTTAGTAAGTGCAGTCAGACTTCTTATTTTAAACTGGTACCCAGTTGAAAAAGTCTCTTGTCTTGCTGCATCGTTATTTTGAAATATCCATATCCAGGCTTAAGAAGACCAATGCTATGAAATACCTTCCCTGATCTATCTGCTCTCCTGGGACATTTGCATAACTAACTACCCCCCCCCAACGTGTGTGCGCATACACACACACCCACACACATACACAGTTCCTGGGCAGACGATGCAGGACTCAAATAAAACTGTTCCCACTGAAGGATAAGAAAGCGATTCTTCCCTGCCTTGTAGAAGGGGTATGAGGACGCCCATTCTATTTGTTCCTGGAAGAACTGTGCCTATTTTCAGACTCAGAGAACATTTCAACTCAATATGCACAAAGTGGCCCGTGTGTCTGGAGTTTATTTGCAGTGGCAAGAGATCCTGGTATGTGCATTCTCTCCCTCTCCCTCTCTCTCTCCCTCTCTCTCTCTCTCTCTATCTCTCTCTCTCTCTGCGCCTCAGAAATAAATGAATAACTATTTTTTTAAATACTCTATATTCTTCCAGGTGTGGTGGCGCATGCCTTTAATCCCAGCACTTGGGAGGCAGAGGTAGGAGGATCGCTGTGAGTTGGGGGCCACCCTGAGAATACAGAGTGAATTCCAGGTCAATCTGGGCTAGAGTGAGACCCTACCTCGGGAAAAAAACAAAAAATCAGAAAACAACAACAACAAAAAAAAGAAGCTCCTATATTCCCATTTATATAAAATTTGAGGAATTGTGAAGCCAAAAGGGGTAGGGGAAGAGGGATTGCCAAAAAGCACAAGGCACCTCGCCTAGGTAATAGAAATATTTATTTTGGGCTGGAGAGATGGCTTAACAGTTAAGGCGCTTGCCTGAGAACCTTAAGGACCCAGATTCAATTCCCCAGGACTCAAATAGACCAGATGCACAACGTGGTGCATGCATCCAGAGTTCATTTGCAGTGGCTAGAAGCCCTGGTGTACTCATTCTCTATCTGACTCTTTCTCTGTCTCTCTCTCTAAAATAAATAAATATTTTTTTAAAAAAAGAAATATTGGGGCTGGAGAGACGGCTTAGCGGTTAAGCGCTTGCCTGTGAAGCCTAAGGAGCCCAGTTCGAGGCTCGGTTCCCCAGGTCCCACGTTAGCCAGATGCACAAGGGGGCGCACGCGTCTGGAGTTCGTTTGCAGAGGCTGGAAGCCCTGGCGCGCCCATTCTCTCTCCCTCCCTCTATCTGTCTTTCTCTCTGTGTCTGTTGCTCTCAAATAAATAAATAAATAAATAAATAAAAGAAATATTGGCTTTCATGATTGTATAACAGTTACACATGCATGCACATATATCACAACTTATTGAACATTTTAAATATGTGCAGTTTATTATATATTCATGTATTAAACAATTAATCTGTTTTAATAGATACTCCAGAATTTGAAAGTCTAACTGAAATACATGTCTATAACAATACTAAAATACTAAAATACCAATAATACTACAGGAAGAAATTAACAACCTGAAGACCAATATGCATTAAACAAATGATAATAACAATTTTCACTGGCCTCCCACCCCACAAAGCCTTATACAGCAGAACTTTTACTTGTGAGTTGTAACTTAAAAAAAAAAAAAAAAGCCAGATGTGGTAGCATACACCTTTAATCCCAGCACTCAGGAGGCAGAGGTAGGAGGATCACCGTGAGTTCCAGGCCACCCTGAGACTACATAGTGAATTCCAGGTCAGCCTGAGCTAGAGTGAGACCCTACCTAGAAAAGCAAACAACAACAACAAAAAAAAAGAAATGATTTATTTATTGATTAGAGAAAGAGAGGCAGATAGATACATAGAAAGAATGGGTGCATTAGGGTCTCTAGCCACTGTAAAAGAACACCAGACATGTGTGCCCCCTTGTACATCTGGCTTACATGGGCACTGGAGAATCAAGCCTAGGTACATAGGCTTCACAAGCAAGTGCTTTAACTGTTAAGCCATCTCTCCAGCCCAGTCCTAACTTTTTAAAAAAATCATTTCATTTTATTTATTTTTATTTTATTATTATTATTATTATTATGGCTCTTCGAAGTAGGATTTCACACTAACCCAGGCTGACCTGGATCTCACCATATAGTCTCAGATAGCCTCGAACTCATGGTGATCCTCCTACCTCTGCCTCCCAAGTGCTGGGACTAAAGGCATGCGCCACCACACCCAGCTATTCTAACTTTTAAAAAATTGTTTATTTATTTATTTGAGAGAGAGGGAGAGAGAGTCAGAGAGAGAGAAAATGGGCTCACCAAGGCCTCTAGCCACATCTGGCTTTACATGGGTACTAGGGAATTGAATCTGGGTCCTTAGGCTTTGCAGACAAGTACCTTAATTGAAAAGTCATCTTTACAGTTCCTTATCTTAACTTTTGAACTATTCATATTATAAAATTAGAACACAAATTCAGGGCTGGAGAGATGGCTTAGCCATTAAGTCGCTTGCCTGTGAAGCCTAGGGACTCGTGTTCAACTCTCCAGATCCCACATAAGCCAGACGCACAAAGATGAGGCAAGTGCAAGGTCTCACATGCCCACTAGGTGGCACAAGTTTCCGGAGTTCGATTGCAATGGCTGAGGCCCTGGCACACCAATTTTCTCTCTCTTTAAAATAAATTTTAAAAATTAAAAAACTTAAACACAAAATCAAGCAAAATAAATACACAGCTTTGGTAACTATCAAGTGACCGTGTATGCAATTTAAGATCCATGCAGGAAGCCCTTCCATGTGCTTCCTGTGACCTAGTTCTCTCCTGCTCTCAAATGCGCCCATGAGTATGATTGTTAGGTCGTCCTATGTATTTCTTTATCATTCTAGCACCCAAGCATGCTCCCCTGGGAAGTACACTTTAGTCTGGTATGACTGTTCTTGCATTTGATATATCTTTTATTTACTTATCTATTTCATGGGAGAGTGAGAGAGATAGAATTGGCCACTGCACTCGAACTCCGGACACGGGCGCCACCTTGTGCACATGTATGACCTTGCGTGCTTGCATCCCTTTGTGCGTCTGGCTTACCTGGGACCTGGAGAGTTGAACGTGAGTCCTTAGGCTTTGCGGGCAAGCGCCTCAACTGCTAAGCCGCCTCTCCAGCCCCTACTTAGTTATTTTAAAAAGTAATTTTATCTATTTACTTGCAAGGAGAGAGAGAGAATGAGTATGAGCATGCCAGGGACTCTTTTCGCTGCAAATGAACTCCAGACACATGTGCCACTTTGTGCATCTGGCTCTATGTGGGTGCTGGGGAATTGAACCCAGGCTGGCAGGCTTTCCAAGCAAGTGCCTTTAACTGCTTAGCCATCATCTCCCCAGTTCTGCATTTGGTATATTGTTAGAGCC